>NC_139029.1:18090014-18470154 GCF_964662115.1 Mustela nivalis | reverse complement strand
ACAAATAGGCAGAGAGGCAGGCAGAGAGAGAGAGGAAGAAGAAGGCTCTCCGCGGAGCAGAGAGCCCGATGTGGGGCTCGATCCCAGGACCCTGGGATCATGACCTGAGCCGAAGGCAGAGGCTTTAACCCACTGAGCCACCCAGGCGTCCCGGGTTTTTTGTTTTTTTAAGATTTTATTTATTTATTTGAGAGAGAGAGAAGGAGAAGCAGGCTCCCCACTGAGCAGAGAGCCCAATATGGGGCTTAATCCCAGGACCCTGGGATCCTGACCTGAACCAAAGGTAGATACTCAACCAACTGAGCCACCCAGGTGCCCCAAAAGGGCTCTTTGGACAAAGGTATTACAGTAACACAAAAAACATCTAAAGTATTTTGTCCAGTTTCCCTTGCATAGGTTCATATCTTCATAAAAGGAAGCGCTGGAAGAAGTCTGAGTAATAACTCACTCAACATTTAAAAAATATTTATTGAGCACTCCCATGAGGCAGGCATTGTTTTAAGTGTTGGGAATACATTAATAAACAATAGGAACAAAAATGCTGCCTTTGTGGAGCTTATATTCTGACAAGCAGTAATAACAACTATTATTTATCAAGAATAAAGGGGGGGGGATACCTGGGTAGCTCAGTGGGTTAAAGCCTCTGCTTTTGGCTCAGGTAATGATCTCGGGGTCCTGGATCGAACCCCATATTGGGCTCTCTGCTCAGCGGGGGGGCCTGCTTCCCCCTCCATCTCTGCCTGCCTCTCTGCCTACCTGTGTTCTCTCTCTCTGTGTCAGATAAATAAATAAAATATTTAAAAAATAAATACAGGCACAGGGGCGCCTGTGTGGCTAAGTGGGTTAAAGCTTCTGCCTTCGGCTCAGGTCATGATCTCAGGGTCCTGGGACTGAGTCCCACATTGGGCTCTCTGCTCAGTGGGGAGCCTGCTTCCCCCTCTCTCTGCCTGCCTTTTTGCTTACTTGTGATCTCTCTCTCTCTCTCTGTCAAATAAATAAATAAATAAAATCTTTTAAAAAAAATTAAAAAATACAGGCACATTTTTTCACCATATTGCACATCTGAGACTCACATAACATTGTATGCTAACTAAATGGAATTAAAATTAAAAAATTAAAAACCAAAAAAAATTTAAAAAAAGAAGAAGAAGCGCATGTTTCTTATCTCATTGAAGCCTGTCAATAACTCTGAGTAATAGGTATTAATATTCTCACTTTGTAGGAGAGGAAACTGAAACTCAATGAATCAATATAACCTGCCTAATGTAGTTCAGCTAATATGGCAGAAGCAAATTTATTTATTTATTTTTTTTTAAAAGATTTTATTTATTTATTTGACAGACAGAGATCATAAGTAGGCAGAGAGGCAGGCAGAGAGAGAGAGGAGGAAGCAGGCTCCCTGCTGAGCAGAGAGCCCGATGCGGGGCTCGATCCTAGGACCCTGGGATCATGACCTGAGCCGAAGGCAGCGGCTTAACCACTGAGCCACCCAGGCGCCCCGCAGAAGCAAATTTAAACTCACATGTTTGACTCCAAAGCTCATATTCTTTCCATAGTCCTAGCAAGGTGTGACTGGTGCTGTCCCCATTTTATCAATAAGGAACAAGATATGTATAAGAAAAAGTCTGTGGAGCAAGACTACATATTCAAAATGATTAATAAATATGACCCAATTGTGATTCCTTTTCCCTGAGCCACAGCTCCTCTGTCATTTTTATTTATCAACACCCCCAAAAGTCCTTGGCTTTGTAAATCAAAGAGCTGGCCAGAGCCAAAGCAGGTCTTTTTTGGGCAGTCATCTACATCCAACCCCCATTTCTGAAGTGTTCTGAGAACTCTGTGGTAAGGTCCAGGGTGGTGGTTTGGAGTTAAAACCCTGACCATCTGCTAACATGTGTGCATTTGAGAAAAGCATTTCCCTCAATGTGTCCTTCAGGAAACTAGTTCCATGGGAAGATTAATACATCCTACTATTTTTTTTAAAGTTTCCGTAATGAAATATTTGGAAGATGGTATGTTAACTAGATTTCCTATGCAGGACTTTTCAAAGCCTTTAGTATGACTCATCAGAAAGGGAATATGATGTGTGCAGTGTTCCCATTCATCTACTAAACCACCTAACAAATATTTATTGAGCATCTATTATTTGTCAGGTGGCACTGTTTATTTATTTATTTATAAAGATTTTATTTATTTATTTGACAGACAGAGATCACAAGTAGGCAGAGAGCAGGCAGAGAGAGAGGGGGAAGCAGGATCCCTGCTGAGCGAGCAGAGAGCCTGATGTGGGGCTCCATCCTAGGATCCCGGTATCATGACCTGAGCCAAAGGCAGAGGTGGCTTTAACCCACTGAGCCACTCAGGCGCCCCATGGTGGCACTGTTTAAAGTGCTGATATGTCAGTAAGTAAAGCAGATGAAATTCCTACCCTCATTGAGCTTACATTCTAGAGGAGAGGGACAGACAATAAAGAAACAATTAAGTAAAATGTATAGTATATAGAGTTCAAACTTGTTAATTTGCTCTGTTACCTCAAGAAAGGCACCCTCGTTTTACCTTTTAAGGGTAAAATGAAGGAGTGGATTAGTTGTTAGACAAATGGTTCTTCCAGTTCTGACCTTCTAAAGTGTTATTTGCATGGTGTGTGTGTGTGTGTGTGTGTGTGTGAGAGAGAGAGAGAGAGAGAGAGACGGGGACAGAGAGATTGAGAGAGAGACCCCATTCCTATTTACAGAGAGAAGCAATCTGTTTTCACCCATGCTGTCATCTTCTTCCCACTCTAGGGACTAGGGCTTCCTACATCAAGTGGGATTGTGTACCTCTCACCTCCTACGCCTGTTGAATTGGCAGAAGGAGGATGAGCCAAGGGAGTCCCCTTCCTTCTTTCAGTCCTGCTCCCCATGCGGGCCTTGCTTCACAGAGCAGGACGCCAGGCACTTGCTTTCACCAATAATGGCTTCATTACATTGAAAGGAGACGAGAGTGACCTCAGTGAAATAGACTTCCTGACCCCAGCTGACCTCTGACCCTCACCCTGACAGCCTCTAAATCTTTTCCTTCTGACACATCCCCCACAAGGTACAAGCAAGAAGAGGAAATGATGAGCCTGCTTTAGCTCCCTGTGCAGTGACTGTAACTCACCAGATATCCTGTTGCATGGAACTTGCCATGGCCAACCATAATTTACTCCATGGCTGCTGATCAAAACTTTCAGTGATCTTCACTGTGACTCTAGTCTGGCCCATGGGTCACAACTCATACAACTGTCATTCACGTGGTATCCGTTTGTATGTGCTCATGTATCATGGAGGTAGGAGGCAAGGTATCTAACCAAATGCTGTCATTTCCTAATACTACTTCAGCCTCGGCCTTTAACCTACCCTTTCCTGACTCTGTAGGTACTGTTTATTGAGAGCTGATTATATGCCAGGCATGCACTAAGTGCTTTGCGTGTATTGTCTCTTTCTGTCCTCAACCATCCTAATCTGAGCCCCCATTTCCCTGGAGAGGAAACTGAGACTTCGTGAGTGGAGTTAGGTGATTTGCCTTGACTCACAAATCACAAAGGGTGCACCCCAAATCTATCTCACTCCAATAGTCCACGTTTTTTAAAAAACAGTTAAAATAATGCACGTGTTTTAAAAAATCAATTAGTATTGAAAGAATTATTATGAAAAATAATAATCCCCAGACTACCCTACCCCTTCTGCTCCCATAAAGCAACCACTCTTTGAGTCTTTTTTTTTCTGGAGGATATTTCCATATCTCTAAGTAATATGCCTGCCCTTCTATTCCTTGATTTATCAATTTTAGATATTATGGATTTCTTATTATAGTAGATGAGGATTTACCTCTCTTATAAGACTTGCCTCCCCTTTCCCTTCTTCCTAGTATAGTTAAATCACTACTTTCTCTTTTCTTAAAGATTTTATTTATTTATTTGACAGAGAGAGGGAGAGAGATCACAAGTAGGCAGAGAGGCAGGCAGAGAGGAGGAAGCAGGCTCCCTACCGAGCAGAGAGCCCAATGTGGGGCTCGATCCCAGGACCCTGAGATCATGACCTGAACTGAAAGCAGATACTTAACCCACAGAACCACCCAGGCACCCCTAAATCACAACTTTCAACCAAACTGATATCCAATGTTTATATTGTTATGATTATGGATGGAAATGTTCAGCATATTACTAAGTTGTATACTAAGTAGGAAAAAGTTTCTTTTCTTTACCACAGTTTATTTTTCCTAGGCTCTCTAACCACCTTTCTTTCTTTCCTGCAATAGTTGTTACTAAAATATCCTCAATTATTTTCAAGGAATCCATCACATCATCTTTTCCACTTAGCCCTCATTTTTCCCAGAGCCTCTCTCTTGAGGCCTTCCTTCCTGGTTGTTCTCTGGGCATGCTTCTCCGGACAGATTGTCACTCTCTCACCTTCATCACAGTGGTTAGAGCCACTGATTGTTGGACCCATGTCAATCTCTTTCTTGGTCACACTTAAGGAACACATTCTCAAGTAACTGCCTATGAAAGGGTCCATGGGAGAGAAATTTTCTGGACCTTGCAAGTCTAAGTGTGTTGTTTTTTTGTTTTTTTACCCTTGTCTTTTTTTTAAATATATTTTTAAAGATTTCATTTATTTATTTGACAGACAGAGATCACAAGTAGGCAGAGAGCAAGCAGAGAGAGAGGGGGAAGCAGGCTCCCTGCTGAACAAGCAGAGAGCCTGATGTGGGGCTCCATCCTAGGATCCCAGGATCATGACCTGAGCCAAAGGCAGAGGCAGTTTTAACCCACTGAGCCACCCAAGCACCCCTCTTTTTTTTTTTTTTTAAAGATTTTATTTATTTATTTGACAGACAGAGATCACAAGTAGGCAGTGAGTCCGGCAGAGAGAGGAGGTGGAAGCAGGCTCCCTGTGGAGCAGAGAGCCCAGTGCAGGGCTCAATTTCAGGACCTTGAGATCAAGGCAGAGACTTAACCCACTGAGCCACCCAGGTGCGCTACCTTTACATTTTTGATGTTAACAAAGCCATACCTTTGCCTCTCTGCTATGCTAACCCCTAGCAAAATGAGAAAGATATTTGGCTTGCTTTGAGGACATTGAATTTGATAATGACTTTTCTAGATTCTGAGGTTGTGAACCCAGTTATCAGTGGAATAAAAATTATAATAGTTAATGCTAATTTTGAACGTTCACCATGTGCCGGACAATTGATGAGTGGTTTACATAAATTATCTCATTTAACCTTCTCACCAAAGTCAGAAGATAGATATGGTTATTGTTCATTTATTTTTTTTAAAGATTTTATTTATTTGGCAGAGAGAGAGAAATCACAAGTAGGCAGAGAGGCAGGCAGAGAGAGAGAGGGGAGGAAGCAGGTTCCCTGCGGAGCAGAGAGCCCGACATGGGGCTCAATCCCAAGACCCTGGGATCATGACCTGAGCCGAAGGCAGAGGCTTTAACCCACTGAGCCACCCAGGCACCCCTATTGTCCACATTTAAAGATGAAGCTGAGCACAGAAGTGTTAAAGTAACTGGTGACACTCATGGAGTAAGTGACAGACTCAGAATTCAAACCCTGGTAGATAGGTTGACTCCGGAATCCATGTTCAGATTCAGTAATTTACATTAAGAGAGGCTTAAAAATTAGTATCTTCAGACTTTATCTTCCTCCCACCCATTTTGTCAATGTGAAAAAAAGACCTAAAATCTACCTAAAATCTAAGTGACTTGTTCAAGGTCCCATTGCTGGTTAATAACAAGAACTAGAGGGTGCCTGGGTGGCTGAGTGGGTTAAAGCCTCTGCCTTCCACTCAGGTCATTATCTCAAGGTCCTGGGATGGAGCCGCGTGTTGGGCTCTCTGGGCTCTCTGCTTGGTGGGGAGCATGCTTCCCTTCCTTTCTCTCTGCCTGCCTCTCTGCCTACTTGTGATCTCTGTCTGTCATATAATAAATAAAATCTTTTAAAAAAATAAAATAGGGGCACCTGGTTGGCTCAGTGGGTTAAAGCCTCTGCCTAGCTTGGGTCATGATCCCAGGGTCCTGGGATCGAGCCCTGCATGGGGCTCTCTGCTTGCCAGGGAGCCTGCTTCCCCCTCCTTCTCTGCCTGCCTCTCTGACTACTTTGATCTCTCTCTGTCAAATAAATAAATAAAATCTTAAAAAAATAAAATAAAATAACAAGAACTAGGAACCCAGGATTCCCAGTATCACCTTTTCAATCAGGGAATGGCTGGGTCAGGGGTCAAATTCAGGATTCATTTCTGAAATTTGGTTTCCCTGTCTGTTTAGTGGGGAAAAAAACTATATCTATATCTATAAAAGACTTATGTCCCATCAGATTGTGGCTGGGACATATAACAGAAGCATGCATGACACACTGTGGAAACAGTGAAAGCTAACTCATAGAATATGCTATGGAAGTCTTCACAGGACAGGTGTCATTGCACTAGACCTTGTACAGGACTTTGAAACCCAAGGAAGGCAGAGCATTCCAGAGGAAAGGCTCGCAGAAATGAAAGCCAGGATGATTGAAAGTGAACAGCTTTTTTGAGCAACCATCGCAAAGTTTGGTTCCCACATTGGCAAGTCCTCTGTGTTCCTGTGAAGACATACAGAGAGACATGTCCTTCTTTCATTCACCCTTCAATGACACATTCATTCAACATTTGTCCGTAAGAGAGACAGAAAGGTACAGTAAGGATGTTCCGGGTTCTAGTCTTAGCTCTATCTCTAATTCTATCACCAAGTGATCTTGAGGAACTCTCTGGGCCTTAGTTCCCTCATATATCAAATAGGAAGAGTAGACATATGGTCTCTAAGATCTCTTCTTGCATTTGTGATAATTGGAGAGTGAGAATAGGCAAAAGATAGCAAAGCGTCATTGACTCCCCTCCTTTGGAGTAAGGAGGAAAATAACCTTTGTTAGTTTCTGCTAAGTGCTGGGCATGGCCCCCTCCAACCACCCTGTGAGAGAGGTGTTATCTCACCATTTCACAGAAGAGAAGATTGGAACTCAGACTATTTGAAACATTTCCGCAAATTCTCCAAGCAAGTAACAAGAAAAAATAAGAGCTAAAATGTTTACCATGTGCTAGACACCCTTCTGTCAAAACATACATTAGCTCATATAATCCTCCAACCTCATGATGTGGGAATTATTGTCTCCATTTTCAAGATGAGGAAACAGAGATTCAAAAATTAAACAATTTATTTGGGATATCTCTGACAGTAAGTGACCCAACTGGGTCTACCTAATGCCACAATCTCTGCTTCTAATTACTAGGTTATACTGCATCCCAGTGAAGACATCTGAGTCTGCACCACACTGCCTATAAGACACTCCAAAATCAAGGCTTCCAGATGACAAGGGACTGGCCCTTTCCTCTCCTTACCACTGGGCACTTGTGATTTGGCCATGGTGATGGAAAAATGACAGAAGGACAGATGCATAGAAGCTGTCCTTTCTCAGGCACCTGGCTGGCTCAGTTGGTAGAGCCTGCAACTCTTGATCTCAGGGTTGTGAGTTCAAGCCCCATGCTGGGAGTAGAGATTACTTAAAAATAAAATCTTAAAAACAAAACAAAACAAAAAACAAACAAACAAACAAACAAAAAAACCCAACCTGTCTTTTTCCCCTGTCTGGCCTCTTCTGAATGCAAGCAGCCCCTTGAGGTTCTGAGAAGAGATGCCCCCACTGTTGTCCAGTTAAAGGAGAGAGTATAGAGCAAAGAGAATGGCGACCCAGGATCCTTGACTCCAAGATTCTCAGGCCAAAATGGACCTTGCAGAATGGCCAATGCTCTCCCAGACCCTGAATTTGACACCTTGACACCAGCCATTTTCTATACTCAGATGGCAAGCCTCCAGCAACTGGGAGTTTACAACTTCTGGAAACCTTGCCCATCCCCTTATAGTTTGGATTGTTAGAAAGTTCTTTCTTCCATTGAATTGAAACTGATCTGTATAGCCTTTAACCAACTTGTCTTTAGAACAAGTCCCTTCCCTCTTCTGCAAAGACTCTAGGACCAAGTTTTCTGTTCAAACCCCAGTACCACCCTTCCCCAGTTGTGTGACCGTGGGCAAATTTGTTAGGGGCTCAATGCCTTAATTTTGGTTGATTTCCCCACTGTTCCTCTGGAAGCTAGCCTGAAGCCAGATTTACCCAGCTTGATCCTCAGCCTCTTTCCACTGTCTGGGCATTACTCTGTACAATGCTTTTGCCACCACAAAGTGTTTTCACATGCATTGTCTCACCAGACGCTGGAAAACAGGGCTGCTGCACAAGGAGGGAGGAAGGATGGGTGTGTGGTTATCTCAAGTTTTGCAGATGACGCAGGTCTCTACCCCAAAATACCAGACTTACTTCCAAATTTTCACTCCTGACTCCCATCAGGGAGACTTCGGGGGCCTCCATACCCTTGTTCTCCCTTTCTTCCTAGTGTTTTTATGTGCTTACCCTCTGCTCAAAGCACCATTTCCCTTGCTTCACTTTTCCTTTACTTAGTCATTCTTTAGGCTCCAATATAGATATTACTTTGTTCAGGGATCTCTTTGCCTCTACCCACTCGCTAATCTACCACCCCTCTCACTTGTTCTTATAGTAACCTATACTTCTTTTATTTATTTATTTGACAGAGAGAACACAAGCAGGGGGAACAGCAGGCAGAGGGTGAGGGAGAAGCAGGTGCCCTCTTCCAAGCAGAGAGCCCGAGGACTATATGGCACTTAGTCCCAAGACTGTGGGATCATGACCTGAGCCAAAGGCAGGCACTTAACCAACTGAACCACCCAGGTGCCCCAGTTCCCTATACTTCTGCAACAGAGTATTTTCCCCACTTTGTTATATTTGGCTATTTGTCTTTCTTTCCCATTGACTACCATAATATAACACCATGAAGTCAGGGACTATGTCTGTCTTGTTCATTGTGTGCCCAGAATATAGCACAAAGCCTGGAAAAGAGAGACCCCTGGGTGGCTCAGAGGGAGCTTGCTTCTCCCTCCCTCTGCCTGCTGTTTTCCCTGCTTGTGCGTTTGCACTCTCTGGCAAATAAATAAATAAATAAAATCTTTAAAAAAAAAAAAGCTTGGAAAAGAGTAATTGTTTACTAAATCTTTATTAAATGAATAATGAATGGCTTGCTCAGGATTCTATGGCTAATAATGGCCAAGAGTAGAATCCAGGTTTTATTTCTAAGTCCAGAATTCTTTTTGTCATCTTTTGAACCTAACCTAATTCCTACTCTTAACTCCCACTGTCAGCCCTTGTCCCCACTTAATTCCTTAGAATCTTAGACTGTTTATCTGGAAGAAATGTTAGCGCCCATCTGATTCAACCTCTTTATTTCATATATAAGAAAACCATTAGGGGCGCCTGGGTGGCTCAGAGGGTTAAGCCGCTGCCTTCAGCTCGGGTCATGATCTCAGGGTCCTGGGATCGAACCCCGCATCGGGTTCTCTGCTCGGCATGGAGCCTGCTTCCTCCTCTCTCTCTGCCTGCCTCTCTGCCTACTTGTGATCTCTGTCAAATAAATAAATAAAATCTAAAAAAAAAAAAAAGAAGAAGAAGAAAACCATTAAAAAAAAAAAAAAGAGGGGCGCCTGGGTGACTCAGAGGGTTAAGCTTCTGCCTTCAGCTCGGGTCATGATCTCAGGGTCCTGGGATCAAGCCCTGCATAGGGCTCTTTGCTCAGCAGGGAGCCTGCTTCTCCCTCTCTCTGCCTGCTTCTCTGCCTACTTGTGATCTCTGTCAAACAAATAAATAAAATATTTTTTAAAAAAGGAAAGAAATAAACAAAACAAAACAAAACATAACGGTTAAGAGACTTGCCCAAGGCCACACAGCAAATTGCAGTGGTCCTTCCTGACTGCCAGAACGACTTTTCCAGAACTCACCAATGAGTTCATGGACTCCCAGGGCTTTGTCTTGGGGGTGGGGTACTTGCAAATAATTCCATCAGAGCCCCTGCTTTTATGCTCTTTAGTTGTTCAAAAGTCCAGATACCAAGAGTTTTTTCTGAGACATCTCACAGGCAGAAGTTTCAGGCAAGACAGGATGGAGGGGACACATATGTGTTGTGGGGAGGAGTGGGGAGCCAAGGATGCAGACATAAAACCAGGCTGTGCAGCACAGCCCCACGCTGTGGGGTCCCTCGAGGCCCCCACTGTGGCAACACCACTCCCTCTGCCCCTGATGCTGACCTTTGGGGCCAGAGATCAATAACCTGGGACTTTGGCTTCAACCCCCTTTAGCCCTCCAGTGACCAGAGGCTGCTCAGAAGAGCGAGCAGGACTCAGGGTCATTAAGTAACTGTCACTCTTGCCCCAGCCCCACTTGGGGCACTGCTGGGGGAGGGGCCAAGAATGGGAACCATTATGGAGAGACATAGGTATGGTTGCTTCTCCCCACCAGCGGAGTGACTTCTATCTCTTCTTGACCACTACCCTTGCCCTGAGATTAACTCCTGCCCTCTCTGTCCCATCCCCCATATTCTCAGCACTGAACCTCCAACCTCTCTTCAAGCCTCCATCCTGTTCACTGAGCCCCATGCCTTTCTCGCTGATACCCTGTATTTCTCTTAGCCTAATCTCCCATGACTCCTCCACCACACACAGACTGCTGTATAATCTGGAGATGTTTTACTCTTTTTCAGTGAAGGCAGCAGACAGGAATCCCTCAACCATCATTGGTTAAATATCTCAGGTATCTTCTCCTCCTCCGCCTCTCCCCAAGAGCATATTCACTCTTCTGGCCCTAACACTAACAGGATCATGTTTCAGAAACACACTCACCCACCCCAGCCCCATCCCCCCCAACTTTCCATGATCCCTGACCACCATTCCTTCCCCACATCCACCCTAATGCCCCAGCCAATCACTCCTGATTGATTGATTAAGGAGGAGGAGAAAAGAGGATCGATGGAGAAATCTGGGACTATTCTTATTCAAAACTAAAGGTCCAGGGGGGGGAGGATATTAATTGTGGGGAGGATCAGAGATCGGCACTATGGAACGGGAGAAGGGTGAGGTGGTTCCCACTGTGGGGAGGATGGGTGTAGGGCTCGGACTATTCCCTGGAGGTTGGGAGCAGAGTTGAGGTGGAACTCATAGAAGTTAGAAGGCATAAACCAGCGGGAGTCATAAATGAGGTTAGAGTCCTCAGGACTACTCCTCTGACGAGAAATTTACCACCCTCATTCTTCCCCAAAGGAGTCCTGGGTCCCCGCTACGCTTGTGTCCAGCAGGGGGCGCTCTGCATTAACATTTCCCCTCTATTCACCCTCCAGAACCAAGCTCCTTTGTTCATTCATTCATTCAAAAATACTAAGCCCCCACCATGTACCAGGCACTGTACACCAGATGCTGTGCCACTAGATGGCAAAAATGCAAGCACGAACAGACAGACAGACAAACAAGATCCCAGACTTTGTGGTGCTAGCAGAATAAAGTTACAGTGAATAAATAATTATAGTGATTTAATTTAAGGGAAAGGAGATCAGGAAAGCTTTCCTGCGAAACTGACTTTTAAACTGAGACTTAACAAATGCTTAAATCTTGACCAGGTGACAATGTGGAAAAGAGGGTTAGATGGAGTGTGTAGGGGGTGCGTTTCAGGCAGAGAGAACAATGTGCAAAGACCCTGAGGCAGGAAAGATCAGGACCCCTTCAGAGGGAAGGAAAGAGGCCAGCATGGTGGCTGCATTCAGCTTTGGTCAGAGGTTTAACCCTTTGTATTGTGGAACACACACAGCTGGAGCCCTCAGCTTTCCAAGGCTCAATTTTCTTGATAATTGCTTTTTTTTTTTTTTTTTTTTTTTGAGAAAGGGAGGAGGGAGAACCAGCAGGTCTCTAGGGCCTTTCTAGAGTAACCAAGTTGGAAGAGAGAATTTCTGTTCATCCCCTTCCTAAGCTCAAAACTTTTTGTCTAGAAGGGGCAGAAAAGAAGCAGATTTAGTTTTAGTAGATTTAGTAGATCTAGAAGTAAATTGAAGCTCGGGGCCCCTCCCACAGCTTTGGGGAAGCCACATCACATGCTCATGTATTTTTATAACATGTGCACAAATGAGTGGCACCTGGGTGGCTCAGTCAGTTGAGCATCTGCCTTCAGTGAGGGTCCTGGTCCTGCCCACGGCAGACTCTCTGCTTGGCAGGGAGCCTGTTTTTCCGTCTCCCTCTACTTGCTGGTCTGCCTACTTCTGCTCTCTTTCTCTCTCTCTCTCTCAACTAACTAATTAAAAATCTTTAAAAATAGGGCACCTGGGTGGCTCAGTGGGTTAAGCCGCTGCCTTCGGCTCAGGTCATGATCTCAGGGTCCTGGGATCGAGTCCCGCATTGGGCTCTCTGCTCAGCGGGGAGCCTGCTTCCTCCTCTCTCTCTGCCTGCCTCTCTGCCTACTTGTGATCTCTCTCTGTCGAATAAATAAAAATAAAATCTTTAAAAAAAAATAAAAAAAATAAAAATAAATAAAAATCTTTAAAAATAAATAAAGTACACAAATGAGATATTTTAATCACAGCTGGGAATTTGAAATGTGACATACCATCAGCTACTCTGTTAAAAATTAGTATAGAGGTGTGCCAGGCAGTTAAAAAGTACAAATATTTTGTGGCATTTGTGGTACTTTTCAGATTTTAAAAGATGCGATTTATCATGACTTCTTTTTTCTTTTAATTTTTTAAAGATTTTATTTATTTATTTGTCAGAGAGAGAGCAAAAGCATGGAGAGCTGCAGGCAGAATAGGCAGAGCAGGCAGAGGGAGAAGCAGACTCCCTGCTGAGCAAGGAGCCTGATGCAGGACTTGATCCCAGAACACTGGGATCATGACCGGAGCCAAAAACAGATGCCCAACCAACTGAGCCACCCAGGTGTCCCTTATCATGACTTTTTTTCTCATTCTAAATAAATATTCACTAGGGGCATCTTGTTTTCCTTTGTTTAAAGAGGACCTCCTAAATTGTAAAAGCTCCCAGCCCAGTAGACCTGGATCTGCCCCAATAGGACTCCAGAGCCCCGTCTTCTGGCTCTCCCATCTTAACTAGCCCCTGAACCCTTCCTCTCCCTTTGCTCAGTCTCTCCTACCTCTGTGGTCTACACTCCCTGGGTGGATGGCTCATGGGTAATGAAAATGCCAAGGGAATAGAGCAGCCCTTTAGTTCCCAGGGAGAAGCACGTGGAGGGGTACACAGTGCTGAACTGCCCCATCGCCAGCCCCTCCTGAGCTGGTCCCCAGAAGAGGAGCCCTCTCGTACACTCCAAGGTCTTTAGGCTGAAATGAGAGACTGTGGGAGTGCTGCTATCCATCCTCTCATTAGTTCCTTCCCTCATCCTGTTGACCCATCCAGCAGCTCAAAGAGGCCTTTGTTGACTTTGACGTCCGCTTTACAGGTGTGTGCTAGTCCTGAGTCAGAGGCGTCTCAGACAGATCTATTTCCAGGTTGTGCTGCAGACAAAGGGGGCTGAGTCTTACTCACTGGAGTCCTGTAGATATTTTGAGATGGGGAGAGGGGAGGTGAGAATGGTTTGAATGATGTGATTTCTTAGGCTCTGAGCGAGGAGTGCAGCCCCAGCACTGGGGGATACTGATCCTTCAGACCCACAGGGAAGCGCCTTGGGCCTGAAGCTTGGAGATCTGGGTTCGAATCCACCACTAACTTAACAGCCTACAGAAGTACCCTCATTTCTCTAAACCCTTGGACCCACATTTGTAAAATAAGGATGTGGTAAGACCTTCTTTTTCAACTTCTACCTTAAGAGCCAATGAGATCATTGAGGGTCAAATGTTTCAACTTTTTATTCTGAGAGCATTCCAGATTTATAGAAAATCCGCAAGAAGAATAAAAGAAGTCCTGTCTCCCCTTTACTCAGATTCTCCAAATATTAAAAATCTACCTTGGTGTGCCTGAGTGGCTCAGTCATTAGGTGTCTGCCTTCGATTTGGGTCATGATCCTGGGGTCCTGGGATTGAGCCTGGCAGGGAGCCTGCCTCTCCCTCTCCCACTCCCCCTGCTTATGCTCCCTTTCTCGCTGTCAAATAAATAAATAAAATCGTTTTTTAAAATAAAAATAAATAAATAAAAATCTACCTCATTTGATATTTCCTCTCCTCTCCCACATCCTCTACACTTAACTATTTCAGAGTAAATTGCTGACCTCATGCCCATTGTCCCTAAATACTTCAGAGTGCTTTTCCTAAAAATGCAGGGACATTCACAAAGATAATCATAATACAATTATCAAAGTCAACATGCTATCATGCAATCTGCAGACCTTACTCGAGTTTTTTTTCAATTTTCCTACCAAGATTCCTACCAATGTTTCCTACCATTTCTAACAATGCCGTTTCTTGTCTAGAAACAATCCAGAATTTAATTTCCATTAAATTCTCAGACCTCTATCCCTTTAATCTGGAATAATTCTTCGTATTTTTTTGGTTTCTCATGACCTGGCATTTTAAGGTTTATTTTCCACCCCATGTAGGGATCGAATTCACTGAGCCTGAGAGATCAAGAGTCCTATGCTCCACCGACTCATCAGGAGTCCCTCACGACCTGAGACTTCAAAAAATTATAAGCCAGAGGGCGCCTGGGTGGCTCAGTGGGTTAAAGCCTCTGCCTTCAGCTCGGGTCATGATCCCAGGGTCCTGGGATCAAGCCCCACATCCGGCTCTCTGCTCAGTGGGGAGCCTGCTTCCTTCCTCTCTCTCTGCCTGCTTCTCTGCCTACTTGTGATCTCTGTCTGTCATATAAATAAATAAAATCTTAAAAAAAAAATAATTATAAGCCAGAGGGCGCCTGGGTGGCTCAGTGGGTTAAGCCTCTGCCTTCGGCTGGGGTCATGATCTCAGGATCCTGGGATCAAGCCCCACACTGGGCTCTCTGCTCAGCAGGGAGCCTGCTTCCCTGCCTCTCTGCCCACTTGTGATCTCTGTCTGTCAAATAAATAAATAAAATTCTTTAAAAAAATAATAAGCCAGTTATTTTGCTGAATAACTACCCTTCAGTTTGGGTTTGTCTGATATCCCCTCATGATTAGATTCAAATTTTGCCATTTGGCAGGCATATCACAGAAAAGATACCCCTCTCGCAGTACATCGCATCGGGAAGAAAATGAGATTTATTTGAACAATTACATGTTGAATTTGAATTGTTTGGTTGAGGTGTCAGATTTCTCTACTGTAAAATGCCTATTTTTTCCCTCTAATAATTGTGTAGGGACATATGCCAAGATGACATAAATATCTCGTTTAAAGATAAACTTTAGGTTTATTTTTATTTATTTATTTATTTATTTATATATTTCATATATAATTATTTATACAATTATATATAAATATAAATATATATTATTTATATTTATTTATTTATTTATTTATTTTTATTATATAAAGTTTAAAAATAAACTTTTACCCAGTAGTTTCAGCATCAGTTGGATGCTGAATTTTGTTTTGTTTTGTTTTCTTTTGTTTGTTTGTTTTTTTGTGATGGATGCCAAATGGTGATTTTCTTTCTTTCTTTTTTTTAAAAGATTTTATTTATTTATTTGACAGAGAGAGGGAATACAAGCAGGGGGAGTGGGAGAGGGAAAGCAGGCTTCCCACCGAGCAGGGAACCTGATGTGGGGGCTCGATCCCAGGACCCCGGGATTATGACTTGAGCCGAAGGCAGAGGCTCAAGGACTGAGCCACCCAGGTGCCCCCAAATGGTGATCTCCTAATTGCATTATATCCATATTTACTAGGAGAGATTTGCCTTCTCCCTTTGTTATTCACTTATTTGTATCAGAATGGACTCAGGGATTCCATTTTTCAATAGCCTGTAATCTATTTTTATCATTTATTTTGATGCTTAAATTGTCAGTTGGGCCAGTAGGAACTGGTGCCTGGGTCCAGGGTCCCCATCTTTCTTGGAGCACTTCCTTGCTTTTTGGCCCTTCAAGCCTTTCCAGGCTTACGTACACTTTCCCAGCCCAGTGCTGAGATCAGCTATCTCTTCAAGGAGCCAAGTGTTTAATAAACTGAAAGTGATTGGCAGGAGCTGTGTTCCTACTCATTTAGGACATTAAGTTTATAGGACTCAACATCTCAAATTTCTTAAAAAGCCTTTGACCTTAGAAAAGGGCTGAATTGGGGCGCCTGGGTGGCTCAGTGGGTTAAAGCCTTTGCCTTTGGCTCAGGTCACGATCCCAGGGTCCGCAGGGAGCCTGCTTCCTCCCCTCTCTCTCTCTGCCTCTCTGCCTACTTGTGATTTCTCTCTCTCTGTCAAATAAATAAAAAATCTTTAAAAAAAAAAAAAAAAGAGGGCGCCTGGGTGGCTCAGTGGGTTAAGCCGCTGCCTTCGGCTCAGGTCATGATCTCAGGGTCCTGGGATCGAGTCCCACATCTCTGCTCAGCAGGGAGCCTGCTTCCCTCTCTCTCTCTCTCTGCCTGCCTCTCTGTCTACTGTGATCTCTCTCTGTCAAATAAATAAATAAAATCTTAAAAAAAAAAAAAAGAAAAGGGCTGAATTTTCTTTTTTTTTAAGATTTTAGTTATTTATTTGTCAGAAAGAGAGAGAGCACAAGCAGGGGGAGCAGCAGGCAGAGAGAGAAGCAGACTCCCTGCTGAGCAAGGAGATTCCCACTGAGCAGGGAACCCTATACAGGACTCCATCGCAGGACCCTGGGATCACAACTGGAGCTGAAGGCTGACGCTTAACCGACTGAGCCACCCAGCCATCCCAGAAAAAAGCTGAGTTTAAAGTTTGCTTACTGGCTTTAGGAGCCTAGGTCATATGAAACAGGAGGAATAATGCCAAGCCCCCAGAATTGTTGTGAGGTTGTCAACTCCTAGAGGGTAAGAATCATAGTCTGCTCTTGACTATAGTGTCTCCAGCACCTAGCCAGGGCCGGTGTGCACAAGGAGCTTGAAGGGATGAGCTGAGATGACAGGTGTAGAGTGTTAGCATCGTGCCTGGTGCTCAGCCAGCCTACAGGCAAGGATGGCTACTTTGGTGTTGGCATGGTCTACTTTATGGACTGTTTGTCCATGCCTGGAGTTAGAGCTGATGGTCAGGAGTGCGCTGGTTGCCTCGAGTCCTCTGCTCCTTTCAGCCTGAGTGTGCTAGGAAGAAGGCAGGAAGATGGCTGGTGCAGTCCCGGGGAGGCTGCCGGTAGCAATGAGCTGGCAGAACTTCCAGAACTGGAAGCGGTGTGTCAGAGCTGGACCCGTAGCAGAGGACAGGGTGGAGGGCTCTGAGAGAGGCAGACTTCTGGGAGATGGAAAAAAGCTTTGCACTAGTGTTGGGGAAATATGTGGGCAAGGCTGCATTTTGGAGACCCCGTATTAAACCTCAGATTTAATGCATGACACAGAGCCCAACCCTGGGGGACCTCTTCATCCTGAAGGCCAGGACATGACAGTCTAAGAACTCCTGGTTGGATGGGGGAGACACAGACCCCACTCTTGGGGATCTCACACCCCGATCTTGTCACCACTAACCTTGCCCCCTCCTCCTCATTCTGCTTCCTGAGCCCCCCTCCAAATCTGATTGGACCTTCAGACTCTTGTCTTGTCCCCTATCTGTCCAGGAGGCCTTACAATCTTGTACCAGACAACATTTCTTAAAAACAGCCTCCTTCTCTTAGCTTCTGGGGGTTTCCTGGAAACGGGGTGGTGCTGAGTCGGCTTCAAAGTGGCCAGGGGTTGTTTTGGAAGGTGACACCTTCCGCCTGTCTACCACAGCCCCCTTCCAAAGCCTCTACTAGATCTTCCAGCACCCACAGCGGGGACCACAAGTGCAGAAGCTGAGTCATTTTGCTCAGGAAGGCCACAGGGGGAGGGGGGAGGGAGCTAGGTCTCGGCTTGGCATGTCCTAGTGGGCACAAGGTGGGAGATTAAGACCAGCACGGTCTGATGCTACAAAAGTAGTCACAGGGTCATAGAGTTCTCTGCCCAGGAGTCTGTCTCTAAGGGATGCTGAACAGCAGATCCCCAGAGACAGGCATGAGCCTCTCTTCTTTGCACCCATTTTAAGGTATGGAAACTAAAGAAATGACTTGAAGAAGCTCCCAGAGCAAGTCAGTGACAGAATTAGGCTAGCCCCCAGATTCCCACTCTGTCCTGTATCTCCTTTTCACAATCCCAATGATCCTCGGTTAGGAGTCCATGGAATTCAGAATTTTCCAAAACGTTTTTCGAGACTTCATGTAGTATTCTAAAACACAATAAAGGCTAGTGATACCTTTTCCCTTTTAAAATTTATCGGAAAAATATGTCCATAATATAAACGAAACACATTTCCGTGATTGGTCTTGCGGTGACATAATCCTTGCCTTTAATAAATGGTCGTGCATGCCCCAGCTGTAATGGCAGAAATCCCTTGCCACACTCTCTCCAAGTCCACGCTTCCAAGGACTTGCCCCCAGGCAGTGACTGAGGCGGCAAGAACTGGAAGCCGCGGACTTGGGAGATGAGAAGGTCCTCTGATGGGCAACTTTGGATTGTGGACATCCGCTTGACTCTGCCGAAACTTTCTTAGAATCGCACCACAGTCTAAGACTTTTTCTGCCAAACCTTCCTTCCTCCCTTCCTCTGTCCTCCATCCGGGTCTCACGGGCGCCATCTTCTGACAGCTCTCAGCTTCCTCCAGCTCTTTACCCATTTTCCCCGACAAGTCTTTTTCCCAATAAACCTATCCCACATCTAATCCCCTCTTGACATTTACTTCCAGAAAGGCCTGAACTAACACATCACTAACGCATCAAGAATTCCTACAAGTTTCATGAACTATTCCCCAGTGCAGAAATGCACTGTTTCATTTCAACAAGTATTTCTTCCCTTTTCTCTTACTGCATTCCCCAACCACATACTGACTTGCATTTAAGATATTTGATCGATTTACTGTGTCTTACAACTAGTCTTATCGTCTCAGTGATTGTAGTACTCAATGCTTACTGCCTATTCAAAATAGGGATACAGTTTTATCATTTTTTCAAAAAGGGTTTTATTTATTTATGTTAGAGAGAGAAAGCACAAGCACAGGGAAGGGGCAGAGGGAGAGGCAGAAGCAGAAGCAGAAGCAGAAGCAGACGACCCGCTGAGCAGGTGAGCCCTCCTCAGGGCTCCATCCAGGACTCTGGGATCATGACCTGAGCCAAAGGCAGCCGCTTAACCCACTGAGCCATACAGGTGCCTCCATTTTTTATCATTTCTGAACAGCTGTGACAGCTGTTTTGTGAGACTGTGGGATGTCTCCTTTAATCTGGAGGTCATGACCTTTTGGTAGTGTTCTAATATATTCTTACTTTATGAGTGCTCTACGGGAAAAGAATCTGTGAAGAACGGGCCCAAACCCATTGGGAATATGTATATCTTCTCAGTTCCTGACACTGCTCAGGGCAATGGGCTTTAGCTTCTTCTGGTCGAGGGCAGAGTCTGGCATTGCCATAACCCCCAGGGAACAAATTCTTCTAGAATCTGCCCATCCTGGGCAGAAAAAAGGATGATTTTGTCAGCCACCTTGTGTTGACCTTTTTGGTTTTCTTTGATGTGTTAAGAATGACCAAATCTAGTGGTATTAATACCGTTGAATGCCTTGGGGGTTTTGATCAAGATGAGGAGTTCTATTATTATTATTATTATTTTTAGTAAGCTCCACACTCAGTGTGGGGCTTGAACTTATGACCTTAAGATCAAGAGTCACATGCTCTATTGACTGAGCCAGCAGGGTGTGGATGAGAATTTTTTTTTAAAAGATTTTATTTATTTAACAGAGAGAGGAAAGAGATCACAAGTAGGCAGAGAGGCAGGCAGAGAGAAAGAGGAGGAAGCAGGTGCCCTGCTGAGCAGAGAGCCTTATTGGGGGGCTCGATCCCAGGACCCTGGGATCATGACCTAAGCTGAAGGCAGAGGCTTTAACCCACTGAGCCACCCAGGCACCCCTGACATGTAGGTTTTAATGGAGATTTCATTGAGGACTCATTTCTTGGAGCTGCCCTTCCCGCAGGAGGCATTTATGGGAAGCTCCAAGAAGACATCCCAATGTCAGGAAAATAAGGGTATACTCTTTTTTTTTCTTTTTCTTAACAACTTTAAAATACAATACATACATTTTGCAATTCATTTATTCAAAGTGTGTAATTCATTGGTTTTTTCGTGTATTCACAGAGTTGTGCAACCACCACGATCTATTTTAGAATTACTAAAAGTAGACACTCCCATTTGCACCCAAAGCCCCCTACCCTAGGCAACCACTAATCTACTTTCTGTCTCCATAGATTTGCCTGTTCTGGACATTTCACATAAATGGAATTGTATGTCACCTTTGTGTCTGGTTTCTTTCTTTCATTTCACATAATGTTTTCAGTGCTCGTATTGTAGCACGTGTAAACACCTCATTCCTTTTATGGTTGTAGAATATCCCGTTGTATGAATATACCACATTTTGGGGTGCCTGGGTGGCTCAGTGGGTTAAGCCGCTGCCTTCGGCTCAGGTCATGATCTCAGGGTCCTGGGATCGAGTCCCACATCGGGCTCTCTGCTCGGCAGGGAGTCTGCTTCCTCCTCTCTCTCTCTCTGCCTGTCTCTCTGCCTACTTGTGATCTCTGTCTGTCAAATAAATAAATAAAATCTTAAAAAAAAAAAAAAAAGAATATACCACATTTTGTATATCTGTTCATCAGTTCTTGGATGTTTGGATTGTTTCTACTTCTTAGTTTTATAACTAATGTTGTTATGAAAATGTGTGCACAAGTTTTTGTATGGACATATGTTTTCAATTCTCTTAGGTGTATCTGTCTAAGTAGAACTGTTGGGTCATATGGTAATTCTGTTTAACTTAACCCATGCTGGGTGTGGAGCCTGCTTGGGATATTCTCTCTCTCTCTCTCTGCTCCTCTCCCACTAAAAAAAAAAAAAAAAAAAAAAGGAGAGGGAGGCACCTGGGCGGTACAGTCAGTTAAGGGTCAGACTCTTGCTTTTGGCTGGGATTGTAGTCTCGGGGTCATGGGATCAAGTCCTGGGTCAGACTCCAGGTGGAGTGCAGGATCTGTTTGAGAGTTTCTCTCCTTTGCCCTCTGCTCCTCCTGCTTGTTCTCTCTCTCTCTAAAATAAATAAATCATTTAAAAAACTTACAGCCATCCTAGGGTTAGCGAAACAGTATTCATAGGGGTTTTGATTAGCTTTTTCCTAATGGTGTGTGACGTTGAACATTTCTTTATATTCTTACTGGCCATTTGTATATCTTCTTTGAAGAAATGTTTGCATGAACATTTCTCCACATTTTAGTTGGGTTGTTTGTCCTTTCTTTTTTTTTTTAATTTTTTAAAAAGATTTTATTTATTTATTTGACAGAGATCATAAGCAGGCTGAGAGGTCGGCAGAGAGAGAGAGATGCAGGCTCCCTGCTGAGCAGAGAGCCCTATGTGGGGCTTGATCCCAAGACCCTGGGATCATGACCTGAGCGGAAGGCAGAGACTTAACCCACTGAGCCACCCAGGCGCCCCTATTTATCCTTTCTTATTGAGTTATAAGGGTTATTGATGTACTCTGGGTACAGATTTCTTATCAGATATATGATTTGAAAATATTTTTTCCTATTTTGTGAGTTGTCTTTTCACATGTTTAAACACAATAAAATTCTGGGACATCTTGGTGTTTCAGTCTGTTACCCATCTAACTTCAGCTCAGGTCATGTCCCCAGGTCCTGGGTTGAGTCCTGCATCCCATGGGCTCCCTGCTCAGTGGGGAGACTGCTCCTCCCTCTTGCTCTGTCTGCTGCTCCCCCTGCTTGTGCTCTCTCTGACAAATAAATAAATAAAACCTTAAAAAAAAAAAACAATAAAATTCACATCACATAAAATTACCCATTTAAAGTGAACAATTCACTGGTATTTAGCACATTTCATAATGTGCGACCACCAGTTGTATCTAGTTCCAAAACATTTTCATAACTCCAAAGTAAGATCTCTTAGCCATTAAGCAATTTCTCTCCATTCTCTCTTTCCTTTGGCCCCTGGCAATGACCAGTCAGCCATCTCTGTGAATTTATCTATTCTAGACATTCATATAAATGGAATCATATCACATGTGACCTTTTGTATCTGATTTCTTTCACCTAGCATAGTGTTTTGGAGATGTATTCACATTGTAGCATGTATTAGTACTTTGCTCCTTTTTAATGCATGAATAATATTACACTGCTTATGTATACAACCACTATTTATCCATTTATCTGTTGATGGACATCTGAACTCCTTTATTTTTTGCTACTGTAGAAAATAGTAAAAAATAGACTTTATAAAATTAAAAATGTTTGTGCTTCAAAGGATTCTACCAAGAAAGGAAAGAGTAGCTGTAATTAAAAATAAAAGTAAAATAAGTGTTGGCAAAGTTGTAGAGAAATTGGAACACTCAGACATTGTTGGTGGGAATGCAAAATGGTGCAGCTGCTGTGGGAACCAGTTCAGTGGTTTCTCAAAAAGCTAAACAAAGAGGGGCCCCTGGGTGGCTCAGTGGGTTAAAGCCTCTGCCTTCAGCTCATGTCATGGTCCCAGGACCTGGGATGGAGCCCTGCATCGGGCTCTCTGCTCAGCGGGGAGCCTGCTTCCTCCTTTCTCTGTCTCTGCCTGCCTCTCTACCTACTTGTGATCTCTATCTGTCAAATAAATTAATAATAATAATAATAAAAAGTTAAAGAATTACCGTATGACCCAGAAGTTCCCCTTATGGCATATACCTCTAAGAAATGAAAACAGGTGTTCAAACAAGCACCTGTACATACATGTTTGAAGGAGCATTAGGATGGATGTAATTTAAATATATATATATAATAAGGGGAAGCTGGCTGTCTCAGTCCATGGAGCATCTGGCTTCTCTACATTGTTGCCAACACTTGTCTTTAATCATATATATATATATGCATATATATATTTATATATATATACATACATACATTTTTTAAGGATTTTATTTATTTATTTGACAGAGAGAGATCACAAGTAGGCAGAGAGGCAGGCAGAGAGAGGAGGAAGCAGGCTCCCTGCTGAGCAGAAAGCCTGATTTGGGGCTCCATCCCAGGACCCTGGGATCATGACCCGAGCCGAAGGCAGAGGCTTTAACCCACTGAGCTATCCAAGTGCCCCTATACTTCCATTTTTAAATAGTAATCTCTATACCCAGTGAGGGGCTCAAATTCATGGACCTGAGATCAAAAGTCAGATGGGGACATTAGTAATTCTTACTATAGAAGATTTTTTTTTTAAAGATTTTATTTGTTTATTTGACAGACAGAGATCACAAGTAGGCAGAGAGGCAGGCAGAGAGAGAGGAAGGGAAGCAGGCTCCCCACTGACCAGAGAGCCTGATGCAGGGCTCGATCCCAGGACCCTGGGATCATGAACTGAGCTGAAGACAGAGGCTTTAACCCACTGAGCCACCCAGGCGCCCTAGAAGATTTTTTTTTCAACCTTGAAGATTTTGCAGAAGATTAAATGAGATGATTGTCAAGCGGTTTAGCATGTGGGAGTCACTCAGTAAATGTACCCCTTGGCTTTTCCTGGCTGCACAGTATTTTGTTGCATGGATATACATTATATGTAACATTCTTCTAATAGTGGATAGGTGGACTTCAGTTGTTCCATTTCCTACAAGGGTGCAAAGGACATCCATGTGCACGATAGGTAGCATTGCGTAGTGGTTAAGAGTATATCAGTCCTACTGGGTTTGAATCCAGTGCACGTGACTTTTTTTTTTTTTTTTTTTTTTTTTTTTGCCTCTGATCCTCTTGGAATGGTTGAGATGAGAGGATGGGTGGAATGAATGCACATGTTGTTTGAAGACATCTCTTAATTTCTTATACCTTCCCCTGCACCCACCTAGAAGGTCACAGGTGGGTGCAGGGGAAGATACAAGAGTCTTGAGGCCCTTCTGCAGATGTGAAAGCTGGTGCACCCTATCTCAGGATCTCCCCACCCAAGGGTGTGAAGCCAAAGCGAACTCATTGCATTTGACAGACTGTCCAGGGAGATGAGATAAATGGGTGTCGTTGGGGGTAGGAGGTGTCAACCACAGAGCAGGGTGAGGTCAGAGCATGGAGCTCACCACCCTTAACCCTGTCCAGAGTCACCCACACAGCTGCTTAACCCTCTGAACCAATGACAGTCTCAGATCCCCTCTTGACCTAGATTCCTTAGCTGGTGTCCTTCAAAAGTATCCATGAAAAACAAAGCTTCAGGACCCATGCACTGAGCCAGCAAGGAGCTCAGCTGGCTGGCCTCAAGGTTGGCCATGTCCATCGTTGTGGATTGGAGAAGCTTTTGAGGTTTTCAAAGAGGAAGTAGGGCATTTGCTTGTGGTTCCATTGTTTCTCCTTCTTAATGCATGAGACAACTCGAAGCCCAGAGTAGAGTGTGCCTATCCTACTAATAATAAGTCCTGAGAATTGCATCCCACTTTCTATTTCAGCAACATTCAACAAGCCTTCTGATAACTGAGCTGTGAATTTCCAGGGATTAGGTCATATTTCCATGGGTGATAATCCCAGCGACTTGTCCAAGGCCTGAGACATAGTTCTCATAGTCCTGAAAAGAATACAGACTCTATTGTACCACACTGGTGGCTCTTTGTACATCCTCAAGGTGTCCCCCTAGCAATTCTTCTTTGAAATCTCCTTCCTCTCTGGGACATGGCAGTCCCAACTTGGGGCATGTGATCTTGAGTCAGTCACGTTCTTTCTCTGAGTTTCAGTTTTCTTGCCTGTAAACTGGGAATAAAAGCATTCATCTGGAGGGTCCTTGTGCCGATTGAGTTAAGCAAAACATGTCAAAATGCTTGGCAGTGTTCCTGGCACATGGTGAGCACCCAAATGCCAAAAGCTATAATTACTATGGTGTGCAGAGTGGCGTGGAGGGGTAGAACAGCATTGGGTGAGTACAGTGGTCTCCAACTAGGGGCTACAGAATAAAATGGAATGTAGTTAATCTTTCCAGGTTTGACGCTCAAATTCTGGTCCTCCAAAGTGAGTCAGGAACATTTGTCACTTTAACACTATTAGGAAGCTGACTTGCAGATACTTGCCTAACTAGGCAAAGATTAATGTACAATACTAACATTAATCCACATTTGTCAAGTGCTTTCTTTGGGCCAGGCACTATTCTAAGAGCTTTACATGAATTAACTTGAGGATTTCTCAAAAGAACGCTGTGAAGCAAATACTATTATTATCCTCATTTGACAGATGAAGAAAGAGGCACAGAGGGGTTAAGTGACTTGCCATAAGGTCACAGAGCTGGAATTAAGTCCAGCAAAGCTAATATTCTGCATCACTCCATGTATTACTTCCATAAGAAGGTCTTTTCCAGTCTTGCGTGGAACAGGATAAAACTGGGAGTCCACAATACAGGAATGCCACATAGTTTGTCCATCCCTTCAGAGGAACACTATATTGTCAGGAAAAAGGAGAAGGCAGTGGTGTATGTTCTTTTCTTTTTTTTTTTTTTAAAGATTTTATTTATTTATTTGACATACAGAGATCACAAGTAGGCAGAGAGGCAGGCAGAGAGAGAGAGGAGGAATCAGGCTCCCCACTGGGCAGAGAGCCCGATGCGGGGCTCGATCCCAGGACCCTGGGATCATGACCTGAACCAAAGGCAGAGGCTTTAACCCACGGAGCCCCCCAGGCGCCCCAGCAGTGGTGTATGTTCTGCATGAAATGATGGCCATGACAGACAGTTGGATAGAGAGAGCCGCACAACAGTGTATGTATGGTGTGATCCATGTTGTATAAAAATAAAATAAAATAAGTTCATTTACTTGTTTGTAAGTTCATACATAAATGTCTAGAAGGATAAACACCAAAAAATTCACACTGGCCATGGGGATATTGCAAAGGAGAGGAGCTTCCATTTTTGTCTTTTTATTTTCTGCTGTTTGAAATGTTTACCCTCAGTATGTTTTATTTTGTCATTCACAAAAAGAGGAAAAAGTAAGTGTGTATGAGCTGGGAGCCTGATGACCCCTGTCCAGCCTTCCAGCTCTTGTCGGAGTCCTCTCTGGTGTCTCCCGCTGACCTCAGAAGGACATGGAATCCTATTTTCTCTCCACAAGCACTTGCCAATTCCCTCTGCTCCCTGAGGACTTGGCTCAACCCGAGTCCAGGCATCTGTGCAGGTTCCCTGGCTAAGTGGCTGTGGTCCCCTGCCTGTGTCACCCGCCCCAGGGATGTCAGACATGGTGACATCACAGTTTGGCTAATGACATCATAGTGGACCCAGAGGCTGACAGGACAGAAGACCTAGCAGGTCCCAAGAGATGGGGGCAAGGAAGGGGTTGACAGGTAGAGGCTGTTTGGGGCGGGAACTTGAGGGACGGTGTCCTCAGCCCACCTCCCAGGACATCCTAGTCAGGCCTTTCAGGGGTTGGAGATCCAGAAATCTCCAAGGTCGATTCCCTTTTTGTTTCTAATCAAGAGGTTATCCAGACTTTTTTGAGAGTTGGGAGCAGAGTGTGATGCCAGCAGGAGATGGAGTTGGCAGGTGGAAGATGGGAGCCAATCGTGTGTGTGACTCCTCCTCGGGAGATGGGACTGAGGGCTTCTGTGGGTGCTCCCCTGTGATTCCAGCAAAGAGGTAAGGGAGGCAGGCCTGTGGCCTTGGAGGCTGGGAAGGCCCTGGCTTTTGGTGCATGGAGTTTGGGTGGATCAAAACTTCAGGGGGTGCTGCAGGAGGAGCTCTTCCTGCTGATTGGGGAAAGGTAGGAAGCTGTCTGTACAGCTAAGTCACCACTGACTGATCCTCGACTCTTCCAGACTGAAACCTGTGGCTTCATCTTCTGTGCATATATTATGCAGGATTCTCAGTTTAAGCTATAGAAACCCTTTTGGGAGGATTTAGAAAAAGCAATTCATTTAAAAGTTGTTGGGGGAAACTCACAATATCTGGAAAGGCTGCAGAGGCAGTCTTGAAGAACAGGCTGGGTCAGGGGAGGCTGGGAGTCCCAGGACCACACACCTCAGAATCAGCCTCGAGAAGATTCTGCCACCTTCTCTGAACCCCTTTCTCTCTGCCGCCGCCCCAGAAGCCCATGTGGCATCATGTGCAGAGTGGACTCTCCACGAAGCTGTCACTTCAGGGCCACTGACTTCTGATCCCATCTGGACAGGGGCATCCAATCAGCCCAGTCCATGTCATGTGTCTGTATCATGTGCTGGGAGTGAGAGGTCGGAATTAAGTGTGTGGCCACTGTGGCTTTTACTTTTTTAAAAGATTTTTATTTCTTATTTTGGCTTTTATAGTGGGAGTCGCCTTCTGCCTCCCCTCAGACTCATGTCAGGGAAAAGCTCCCCAAGCTGGGCATACAAAAAACCCAACAGATGTCTGCACAGGAAACAAAAATGCATAGACAGTGGTCCCTGTCCTTGAGACACTCCTAGACATGCAGGAGTCAGTTATGTGGGAAGATAATTATGATAGGAAGTGATGGAGGCCACAGTGGAGGTGGTCAGCAGCCAGGGGCTGGGCGGGCAGGGAAACACCGATAACATGCCCTGGCCTATGGCAGACAGTCCAAGATGTCCCCATGTGCTTCAGGCCACCTAGATGGAATGGCTGGGTGGAGTCTGATGACTGGTTGGGGCTGTGTGTCACACAATGCCAGACATTGTGTGACACAGACACACCCACTGGGCAGAATTTGAGTCTCTAGAAATGATGCACCTTTTCTCGCTCACAGAAATAATGAACTTGCTTGGCCTAAAAAGCTACTTCCTGGTTAATGGAGCTTCCCTTTCGCTATCTTGTCATGCCCTACAAGCATTTTGCAATGTCCTTGAATTACCTCTTGTCCCTGTTGGGACCTCAGTGCTGTATCTGGATTAGAGAAAGGCTCTTGGGATAGGCAGACCAGAGTTGGGACAAGAAAGAGGAAGGTGTATCTGCTGCCTCGTGGGTTTCTGCTCTGTGGCACCAGATTCCTACTCTCTACCCCATGTCCTTCTGGGTTACATGCTCTATCTGTGTCTGTGCCCATTCCTGTCCCTGCCTCACCATCACTGTCTTTGCCATCATCACCACTACCTGCCTCTATCTCGGCTGGGCCCCCACCTATAGAGGGACCCCAGCTCCAGCCTTTCAGCCCTGCTCTGTCCCTCTTGGACTCAGTCACATGGGTTCTCTAAGAACCAGACATAGCAATGCCCCTAACTCCCAACCCCCCACGCTGACCTTCCAGTAGCCCCAGCTCAGGTGGTCCAAAATCAGCACCTTGTCCTGTGGAGTTGCCACAGGTAGGCCAGGGCTGGTGGGTGGTTCCCTCTTACCAGGTCCTGCAGGGCCCCCCCTCCCCGGCCTGCCTGCCTACCCCCTTCTTCCTATTTGTGGCGACTTCAAGTGTAACACCTTCCTGTCATCTCTCATACTCCCTTGGGCCCCAGCTGCAGAGGCTGCCCGCCTGCCCACTTCCTTGCATCCCCCAGAGGGAACCTGTGCAGAACTAGGTGACGAGCCTCGTGCAGGCAGGTGACAAGCCTCTGCTGGGCAGGGCTGGGAGGAGTCCAGGAAGAGAAAAAGGAGTCTGGGTTTTGGAAGGCTGAGAGACCGGAGGCTATGTGCTAGGGTCCCGGGTGCGCTGGAGAAAAGAGGTGCGACTCCTGAGAATGGGAAGGAACCTGGGATCACTTGTTGAGCTGAGGTGGTCCCTGTGCTGTGTGGCCTGCAGTGAGAGAAGGTGGAGAAGGGGGCCGCTGGCCGAGTCGGCAGCAGAGGAATCGGCACATCATCCTGTCAGGCCAGTCAGGGGACCCAGAAGGTTCTTGGCCTACTCCCTCGGATGCTTCCTGCTGAGGGACCTGAGCCTGGGCAGTCTGGGTGGCAGGGCCCTAAGGGTCCCTCAGCTGCCCAGAAAAGTCGTGTGGATGATCAAGGGTGCAGGGGCACCCACTGGTGGGGAGGCTGTGGTTAGCAGAGTCACGGAGGTAGAAGCCTTTCCCAGCATGGAAGGGAGTGGCTTCTCAATTCCTGGTATTCTCCAGAAAATCTGGAATGTTCCTTCAGGTTTCTGAGTTCGTTTAGAAGTAACCTCCATGAGGATCTTCCTCTCTATCCTCCTCTTCCCTAGGGATGAGGATAAGGCCTGCTCTGCTCCTCACCTCTGAGTGTCTCCTTTCAGTCCTCTTCCAGCACCTACCAAGAGAGCTGTCACTGGCCTCTACATGTCAGTACAAGCCCTCACAACCTGTCCACCCCTTGTGTTTTGCAGATAGGGAAGCAGAGGCCAGGAGGGGCAGCAACTGGCTCAAGTCACATGATGGCTTGGTGGAAGGGTCAGCTCTAGAAGCCAGGCTCCTCTTTGAAGGTCTTTTCCTGCTCACTGGGACTGACCTGTCTTCCCAAGTAGTGAGGGCATGAAGGGGGAATCTGCTCCAGACTTGCACTGCTGCCAGAAGGCTCAGCCTCTAGGGCAGACAGGGGGCTCCCTGTCCTCCAGCCTGGACTTCCAGCTCTGCCAAAGTGACCAGGTAAGGAGGGATCCCAGCCCCCTCTTTGAGGTCAGCCTGATTATGGAAGGGAAAGGATGTCAGGATGAAGTGGGGAAAAATCTGAAGGAACCAGATTCCCATTGTTCCCTGGTCCTGGGCATCCCTACCCCACCCAGCACATTGTGGCAAAGGGCCCTTGAGGTGCCAGAGGTCCTCTCCCAGGCCCCAGGGGCTGGACTCCTCCTGTGGGGTGTCAGAAGGGATGGGGCCTGTGGGATGCTTGGCTTAGCATGTGGTCTGGGCCTTAGCACAGGGCCACCTTGGGGGCTTTCAGTCTTTGATGATAATTTTCTCCAAGTTCATCTTGGCTCCGTTCAAAGCAGAGTTGATGGTCTGAGACCCAGTGGGGCCAGGGTGGTCAGGAAGGGAGGGTGGGAGAGAGCACATGGCTAGTGAGAGGTTCTGGAGGGGAGGGGAGGGCAATCCTGGCATGGGCATCAAAGTCCCTGAGGAAAGAAATTTTCAGTTGAAGGTTGGGGAAGCCATTTGAGTGACAGACGTGGTGGAGGGCAGCTCTTAGCTTTTCTTCTCCTTTTGGACATCAAACTAGAGCTGGAACCACTCCGGGGACACAGGTACCCCAGCCCCACACCCCGAAGCCCCTTGCCTCCTGCTCTCCAGGTCTTCTCAGCTTGCAGGCCACTCTCTGACACAGTGGACTCCCGTGGCTCATCCTGGGCCAGCTGGTTGCACCCCTTGCCACCGGCACCAGCCCCCCAGGGCCTGGACCTGTACCTGTGGACCCTGGAGCTGACACCACTGAGCACAGCTCCGCAGAGTCTCAGAAGTGATGTCTTGAGTACAAGTAAGCCCAGGGCAGAGGGCCGCACCTGGCTGGAGGTGGGAGGCGGGGGAGGACTCCTAGGTTCCAGGACAGGAAAGGGAGGGGACCCAGTGTCCCCAATGAGGACAGAGCCTCAGGCACGCTTTACTTCCACATTTTGGCCTGGAGTCCTAGCCTTGGTGGGGGGTGGTTTCAGGGTGACACCTGAGCCACAGGCGGTGGACAGGGGCTTTCTCAGGCAGGGAAATCTGGAGTACATGTAGCCAAAGTCCCAGGCATTGACGATGATGCTTTGTTGGCCTAGAATGTGTGAGCGAGAAGGGTCCTTATTATAGGACAGGAGCGCGGATTGGGAGCCAGCGAGCGGAGGTGGAGTCCTGGTTCTGCCCCTTCTGGCTCTGTGACTTTGGCCACATCACTGAGGCCAGTTGCTTCTTGCGGGAGTGCAGGAGCTGTTCTAGATTTGTTGCACTGTAATGCACCTTTTCATTGCACACTTGTGAACTCGGGAGGGTGGGAACCATGCGGCCACGTCCCGCATTTCCCCAGCACCGAGCACAAGAGTTCAGCGAGGTTGGCTGAGTGAATAAACAAGGACCCAAGCAGACAGTCTACTTTGTGGCATTTTTTTCTTTTTAGTATTTCATTTGAGGTCCCTCCTCGCTTATTATCTCCCTTCTCCCTGGCTGTTGCATCTCCATCGCCCTTGCTAGCTCCTCTCTACTTAACCTCCTCAATAATGCCATGCTCCGGAACTCAGCCCAGAGCCTTCTTCCCTCCCCTCCCCTGCTCTGGTCTCCTCTCTCCCCTTCTTTCCCTCCTCTCCTGTCTTGTCCACTTCCTGGAGAGTAGCACGGTCTGATAGAACTTCCTGCAATCAGGGACACTCGTCTCTTCTTGTGCTCTTTGCTACCATACCTCCCGAGCCTTTTAAATGTGGCTAATATGAGCCAGGAGCTGAGTTTTTGGTTGTACTTATTTTAATTAATTGAAATGGGGTCACATGTGTCAAGCGACTACCCATTTTGGACACAGCAGATCTAGCTGACCCTTTGGTGGTCTCATCAGGCAGGGCCCCAGACGTATGTCTTCAGCTTGGACCTCTCTTTTCAACTCTAAACCAGCCAACGAACCAACCAAACTCCAAACCGATTCATCCAACTGCCTACTTGACTTTTCCACCTGGATGTCTAATAAGCTTCTCAAATCATTTTCTCTCCCTAAAACGCTTGAGCGCTGCATAAACACTAGCTTTTGTCGGCAAGTGCAGACCAGGGAGGCTCCGAGAAGGGGAACTTCTGTCCGAGTCCTCCAGCAGGCTGGCAGGCCAGAGAGCTCCCCCGCCCCCAGCTAGCTAGGGGGCCGGATAGATACGGAGCAGAACTTTCCATCAGGCTGCTGGGCCTTGACCGTCTTTCTTTTCCTGCTCAGAGCACCAGCCACCAGGGCTGCAGGCCGGCTCCACTGATGATGAGAAACTCACGGCCAAGTACCCTGCGAGCAGGGACAAGAGGGGAGGCCAGCAGGAAAGAGCTGGCGAGGGGGCCCTCTGCCCATCCCTCTCGCCTTACAGCGGCTCTTCCCCAATCCCCTGGCAGAACAGGAAGAGCCCCAGGCCCTTGGCCATCTGCTCCTGCCCACTGCCTACTCCCATCTCCGAAGAACCCCCATTCTGCCTCTACCCCTTCTATCCTGGGTATCCACTTCTGCCTCCACCTCACCTGTTCACCTATGGGGCCCCACCTTCTGTCCAATGTCCCCCCCTCTTCATGCTGCCCCCAGACCCCTCCTATGCCACCAGCTTGCCGATGAGTGCCAAAGAGGCTGGGCACCCCGCTGCCCAGAGGGAGACCCTGTATCCTTACCCAGGGGCCTCCCAAGCCTCTGGCCAAAGCCAACCTTCCCCGGCCTGGGATCGAGGTCCTGGAACTGCCAGGACTCTCTCCCCTGGGCCAAAGCTCGTGGGCAGGGCGGCTTCAGCAAGGCGGGCGCCCACAGGCTCCCGGCCAGGCACCACAGCTCTGCCTTACCCACTGAAGAAAGAGAATGGCAAAATCCTGTACGAGTGCAACGTGTGCAGCAAGAACTTCGGGCAGCTCTCCAACCTCAAGGTATCCACCTCCCGGGCTCTGTTGCTCCCCTCAGCATCTTTCCATGGCCCCCTCCTATCCTGCTTCCAGAATCAAGGACCTGAAAGCTGGAGCAACTTCTGGGCAGCCCCTAGGCTGTGAGCTAGAATGGTTCCCTGGGTCCCTCACTGTCATGTTTGCAGAAAGGGGATGCACGACAAGATGGCCACGAATGTCCTCTCCACCCTAAGACACTGTCTTTGAGCACATCTCATTTCAGTCAAAAAAGGGGAAAACTGAAGGAAAGGTTTGTCTGAGGTCACTTGGACTTCAGGGTGAGGTTAGGCCTTGATATTAGCCTCTCAAGGTCTACTGCAAACCTCTTTCCTGAACAACTACCTTTTTGGATCTCCTGTTAAGCCTCCTCCTGCTTATTTGTTTGAAGGTCCAGTGGGGGAGTGGGTAGATTTTAGTGAGTCTAGAGCATGGACCTGATGACCTGACAACCAGCCTTTTGCACCCTACAAAGCAGCGTGTCACTGTGGGCATGGTCATCCACATCGCCCGGGGCAGGGGCACCAGGGCCCTTGTCTGTGTGTCAGGGCTCTTTGCATGTGCTGGTCACACTGAAGTTGAAGAACGGCCCTTTGCGGTCCTCCAGGGTGTAAGTTCTTAAGCTTTAATGAGATTCAAACCTGGAGAGCTAGGAAACATGCAGATTCCTAGGTCCCAGCCCTAGAGATTTTGGATTCAACTGGTCGGGGGCAAGGCCTGAGAATGTGCATTTTCCACACACTCCCAGGTGATGCTGATGCTGCTGGTCTGTGGATCACACTTTTTTCCCTACGATTATTTGCATTAGGAGGCACCTGGGTAGCTCAGTTGGTTAAGCATCTGGCTTGGGCTCAGGTCATGATCCTGGGGTCTGGGATCAAACCCAGCTTGGGGGGTGGGGTTCCCTGCTCAGCGGGGAGTCTGCTTCTCCATCTCCCTCTGCTTCTTCCCTCTGCTCGTGCTCAAAAAAATAAATACATGTTTTTAATTAATTAATTAATTAATTAATTTAAAAGATTTTATTTATTTGACAGAGACAACAGTGAGAAAGGGAACACAAGCAGGGGGAGTGGGAGAGGGAGAAGCAGACACCCCACTGAGCAGGGAGCCCGATATGAAGCTCGATCCCAGGACCCTGGGATCGCGACCTAAGCTGAAGGCAGATGTTCAATGACTGAGTCACCCAGGTGCCCCTAAATAAATGTTTTTTAAAAGATTATTTGAGGGGTGCCTGGGTGGCTCAGTGGCTTAAAGCCTCTGCCTTCAGCTCAGGTCATGATCTCAGGGTCCTGGGATTGAGCCCCACATAGGGCGCTTGGGTCAGCAGGGAGCCTGCTTCCTTTCCTCTTTCTCCGCCTGCCTCTCTGCCTACTTGTGATCTGTCAAATGAGTAAATAAAATCTTTAAAAATATTTTTGAGAGAGTGAGGGAGAGCAGGGGGAAGGGTGAGAGAGAGAGTCCAGGCTCTCTGCACTAAGCATGGAGTCCAATGAAGGGCTTAACCCTGAGACCACCACCTGAGCTGAAGCCAAGAGTTGGTTGTTTAACTGACTGAGCCACCCAGGCACCCCTGTGGACCACACTTAGAGCAGCACTGCTCGGGAAAGATCTACATGGGCTATCCCTCACCTAGCTTTCTGATCACTGTCCCCTCCCAGCCCACAGGGCACCAGAAAGAGTAAGAGCATCCTGAAAAAATGGAAGAGAGGCCATGAAGGCAGTGATAGGGTAGCAAGGGCACTCAGAAAACTTGATGCAAAATAGGGGTCCTGTGGGGATGTGGAGAGAGATTTAGACAGGACCTGCTGGAGGCTTCTGGGCAGTTGGCAGCCTTTCTCCCACACCTGGCTCAGGTCCATCTGCGTGTGCACAGTGGGGAGCGCCCTTTCCAATGTGGCCTGTGCCAGAAGAGCTTCACCCAGCTGGCCCACCTGCAGAAGCACCACTTGGTGCATACAGGGGAGCGGCCCCATGAATGCCTGGTGAGACCCTCCTTCCCCCTCCCTGTACTCCTGCAGGCTGGTGAGTAGTTCCAGGCTCTTGGACGGGTGGCCCTGTAGCCTGCTCTCCCCAGGGCTCCTGAGCAAGTGGAGACAGGACTGGAGGCAAGGGTGCAGGCAGTGAGGGAGGTGGAGGGAAGTGACAATGACCCTTGTTAGCCTGGAAGGGCCAGAAAGTGAACCTGGAGGTTCCTCCCTAGGCCTGGAGCGAGGACTAGAGATGTGCGTCTAAGGGAGGAGGATAATAAAGCTGGGAGGTCCCAGGGAGTGGATACCGGTAACCTACTTCCCAGGGTTGCTGAAGAAGAAGAAGGCCTGGTGCTTGCGAAGTATACAAACACTAGAGATAACAGCAGCTGGGTGTTAGCTCCTGCTCCCTCTGAGTCCTGATACATCCCTTGGGAGGTCAGAACAGCAGAAATTCTTTCCCCAGGCATGAAAGAAGCATCGTAGTTCTAAGTCTGGGCTACTTGGGTACAGATCCCAGCTCTCCCTCCAGGTTGTGTGACCTTTGGCTAGTGGCTCTCCTCCTCTGAGCCGCTGCTTTCTCACTGTATTAGAGGAGTTACACGAGGACTCAGTCATGCTTGGGAAGACTCTGTGAGACCAATTCCTGGCATGTGGCAGCTCCCAGTAAATGTTAATGACGCTCACGAAGGCTGTAGGCCCATGCTTAAGGGTCCTGTGTGATGATCTCATTCGGTCCATCATACCTATGAGGTTAGGTATTAATAGTCACAAATTAGTAGTTACCAATAAGGAGAACAAGGTTCAGACAGGAGATGTCACCTATGCGAAGTCACACAGGGAGTAAGAATCATGATACTAACCCAGGTCTGCCTGGCTCCAATGTGCCAGACACTGTGCGTCCCAGGAGAAATCATGGGTCTGGGCAGGCACAGGGAGGTGGTGGTGGTGGTGGTGTGGGGAGGGGTGTCCAAGGTAGGGAGTGGGAGCAGAGATCTGGAGCCAGCCACATGGGCAGAGCTGACACCTGTGCCCATTCTTGGCAGATGTGCCACAAACGCTTCAGCAACTCTAGCAACCTCAAGACCCACCTGCGCCTGCACTCTGGGGCCCGGCCCTTCCGGTGCAGTGTCTGTCCCCGGCGCTTCACCCAGCACGTTCACCTGAAGCTGCACCACCGCCTGCACGTGCCACAGCCTCCCCGCCTAGCTCACGCCCACCTGTCCCTGGCGTCTCTTGCCTGCCTTGCCCGATGGCACTAGGAAGCCCTAGATCTCGTGGCACTGCCATCAGAGAAGCAGATGGGCTGGGATCTGGAAAAGGTCACAGCGGTCCTTTGCATCTGGGGGAAAGTGCGGGCAGCCAGTTTGAGCCCTGGTGCCAGGACTGCCCTGGGGAGGGGGCAGGAGCAGAACAATTAAAAGATTTTCTTTGCAACAAGTTGAGGCCTCTGGGACTTCATTTGCGGAGGGGGAAGCCACTGTGTATCTGTCAGATTCCACACCTCACCTGGAAGCAGGTCACGGAATGCAACCAGAGAGCGCCTGTGATGCCCGCTCATGTGTTAGGGGCTCTGGCATCCACATCCGGCTGGATTTTGGGTCCTGCTCCCTGACCTGGTCCTGGCCCTCCCATCTCAGCTTGCCAGCGGGTGGTCCAGCCTTTTGGGACTCAGCATGGTACAGACTGTGCTGCCAAACACTGGGCACATTGCTCTCTTTCCTGAACAAGGGTTCCAGCACCTGCCCAGATGTACGTCTGCTGCTTCCCACCACTTTCCTCTCAGTTCCTAGGAAGCCAGTGTGCCTGCTTCGCTGGTACTCCCTGCCATGGTCCAGTGGGGTGTGCTTCACCCTCTGTACATGCCAGGATCTAAGCCCCCAATCACCATGGGGGTGGCGGGGCAGGAACACAAGGAGGTCAGCGTCCATTCATAACCGTTCCAGCAAGGGGCTCCGTTCGCGCCCTGGTGGGTATGAGAGGAGCTTCCCTGCAGGGGACTGAGCGACCTTCACGCTCAGTCTCACGCCCTCCAGGTGCGCGCGCGATAATGTTCAGGAGCCCACGGCGTCCAGGCAACAGCAAGCTCGGCTTCGGCCTCCTCCGCCCAGTAATTGAGATCACGGTGTAAAGCCCACCCCATCACCCCTTTGGCCCTGTGCCATAGGCCAACCACTAGGACAAGGCCCCACCCACTCGACAAGACCGTGCCCCCTCTGGTCTTGACCCCGCCCCTGCGTTCTAGGCCCTCCTCCTCGGGGGACAGAGACCCCTGGTTCAGCGCCGCCTCGCTGGCCCGAGGTTCCTCCTTCCCGCCCACCTTGTGCAAGGCCACCTTGGGGGCTGCCGGCACGCGGTGCCCCTGGAGCCTCCCGAGGCCTAAAGAAGTAGCGCCGTCCATGCGGAGAGCACGGCAAGAGCGGGGAGAAGTGGGACTCAGGCGGTGCGACCCCTGCAGAACGCACCCGGTGTCCTGGGGCAAGGACCGCCTCGGGGTCAGTCCCCCGCCCGAACAGACTGCGGGCGGGGCCCCTGTTTGTTCAAGGGGGCGGGCCGGAGAAGGCGTTTCTCTGCGGAGGAGCGGAGAGGAGCGGATCCGGGTGGCCCCCGTGGCCCCAGAGGGCTGTAGTGCCAGGGAGCCCGGGGCCTTGCCCTTGCCATGGCCGAGCTGGACGCGGGGCTGGGGGCGCTTTTGGCCCGCGGCTTGGCCAGGCTAGGGCTGCGGAGGGAGCGCCGGGGGAAGCGGACCCGGGAAGAGGCCAGAGCCCGGGATAGGTGAGGGGGATGGGGGAGGTCTGCAGGGGCACCCCTGGGCTCTAGGGGTGTGTGCGTATGTGTGTGTTAGAGGGTAGTGAGTGTTCAAATAAGCGTGTACGAGTGTCTGAGAGCATAAAAATATACGTGACAGTGTACTACGATTTTGGATATATGACTGTGAATATGGTTTTTATTTTATTTTATTTTATTTTTAAATTTTTTTTCTAAAGATTTTATTTATTCATTTGAAAGGCAGAGATTACAAGTAGGCAGAGAGGCAGGCAGAGAGAGAGAGGAGGAAGCAGGCTCCCCGCTGAGTAGAGAGCCCGATGCGGGGCTCGATCTCCGGACTCTGAGAACATGACCTGAGCCGAAGGCAGAGGCTTTAACCCACTGAGCCACCCAGGTGCCCCTGTGAATATGGTTTTTAGATACAACCTGCGCTCTTTGAAACTTTAAAACAACTTTTGCAATTCCTGAAGTCAGGCGGCGGGAGGGGGGATGACTTCTTCTCCGGAGACAGTTTAAAGGCAAACGTAGGCTCCCCCCCCCCAACCCCCCCCCCCCCCGCCGCTGTGGACTTTGTCACATCCTAGGCCAGCTTCCCTCTCGTCTTCATTCCCTTTGTCATGAGCGTGACAGGCCCCTGAGGTGTCGCAGACCGCGCTACGTTTGCCCTCAGATGGCACGATTTCCCCTGTCGCCCCAGACTGTAGTAACAATAAATCTTTATTTGCCACTTGCTTCTTGCCTTACGTGGGTTATCTCATTTAAATCCTCACAGCAGCGCTATGAGGCAAGTGTAGTTCGTGTGATTCAGATGTGGAAATGGAGGTTCAGAGAGGTGAAGTCACCTGCGCAGTCACACTGCTGGGAGGAGGTGGGGCTAGGTTATGAGCTTAAGCAGTCTGACTCCAGGGCCCATATCCTGAAGCACTGGGCTGCTCTGTTGCCGGGAGAGATTCCCGGACTGCAAGCCGGTGGTGGGGGGCTGGGCAGAGCTCCGTCCTAACCCCAGCTGCCGCTGGCTTGGTCCCCTTGAACATACTGCTTCCTCTCTCTGAGCCCATTTGCTGGTAGCCACCGTCGGAGTGGAAGGAAAAAGGCTCTGCGTGGCAAAGCTGAATGGCCGGGAGGGGGAGAGTGAAGAGGACCCCAGTGGCTCAGAGGCCCCGTATCGGAAAAGAGCATGGAATGTGCTCGCATGGAATGTGCTCGCAGGCACTGGGGTGTTGTGTCTCTAGGTAGTTACCAGGCAATTTGTTCTGATCTTATCATGACACGGCTGTCTTTAGCAGCTGTGGGAGGGGTGGGGTACCTGAGCACCAGGCGCAGAGGGAGAGGAGGGGTTTGTGCTGTTCTCTCACCCCAAAGAGAAAGGGGGAGGGGAGGGCCTAGCCACCCTGGAAAGCCTGGAAGCCTGGGTGCCCCAGGGGGTACCCACACCCTATCACTGCCCTGCCCACCCCAGCAGGGAGACACGCCCTCTCCCATTACCTGGTCTGGCAAGAACCTGCCCTATAGGGCCCAGGTGGCATGGCCCCTCCCTTTCCGCACTCGAGAGGAGGCAGTGTTGGCCTGCTGGTGAGTCAGGGGTTGGGAGGACAGGGGAGAGACTGCGCATGCTCAGGGGCCAGCCTGATGATACAGCCCGAGCGTGTGCCTTTGGACGCGGTTCTCACCAGATGTGGGAGTGGGACTTCAGCACTAAGGAACAGGCCTCTCTGATCCCTGCTGATTGCCCGGGATTGGAGGCGGGGTGCACGGGGGAGACGGTCAAGGCACTTCCCCATCTTGCCCCCATTAGTGCCATGATGTCCAACCAGCCTTTGGAATGGGATGGTCCTAGTGTCCTAACTCCAAGGCTCACCAGCTGTGTGAGTCACTTCATCTTTCTAGGCCTCAGTTTCCTCATCTGAAAAATAGGGGCATAATATCCACCTTCTAGGATTATTTTGAGGCTCAAAGGAGATCACGTAAGCACCATATCTAAGGCTTAGCCTGGCCCCCAGAGGGCCTCAGTGCATGGCAAGCTTTTGAACTATGAGACGCTATACTTTTTCTATATTCTGATTCTACTGTAGACCTAGTCCCCACTCTTGTCCCAAACTCATCTGTCTGTCCTCTCATTTGGGGAGTAGACAGCTGGGGGAGGGAGCAGAGGGGAGGCTGCTGTGTAGACCTTGCCCCACTCCTAAGGTTTCAGAAGCTCAGCCTGCCTATGCGCCCTGGGGAGGGCCCCAGGGTCCAGTCTGAGCGTGGGAGGGGGGAAAGGCTACTTCACTCTCTTTCCTGTGCTTCCTTCCTAGGCCCTGGGGTGGCCGGAGCTGCCCTGACCTGGCCCAGGACCTGGGCAGCACCAGCAATGTCAGTTTTAAGGTAAGAGAGAATCCCAAGAGGTGGGAAAGGAGTGGGGTCAGAAGCTCTGGGAGGGGCCGGGCTGGCCCTGAGAACCCTGACTTACAAGTCAGGCACCTGGAGTTCTCTAATCCTCTGCCACTGATTCACTGTGTGACCCTGCGCAGATCACTCCCCACATCAGTTTCTCTATCTGCAAAATGGGGACAATAATGCTGCTCAGAGTTGTGAGAAAGAAAGCCATAGATGTAGAACATCCAGCAAGGGTCTAGATGTTCTGGAAGCCTGAGCTTCCTAATGCTCAGGCCCTTTGGGAAGCCTGGAGGGCCAGTACCTGTACCCAGGAGCCCCCTTTCTACACTCCCTTGTCTCCTCTCTGGCCTCTTTTCCCCAATTCCTGACTTGCAACCCCAGGGGCAAAGCTGGGCTGGTGGTTTAACCTTCTGGGCACAGTTCCCCGTCTTCAGTGGACCTGAGGCATGGCTCGAGCAGTGACAGGGTGCCCTCTCTTTGGAGGAGCAGAAGGCCTCCTCGAGGTGGCTCAGCAGCCGTATGTCTGTGGTCTAGAATACCATTCGTAATCACTCACATTTAATTGAGTACTCATTAGGTGCTGGTTACTCTGCATGGCTTATCTCATTCAGTCTTCACAGCACTCCCAGGAAGCAGGTACTGTTATTATCATACCCATTTTACACACAGGGACACTGAGATTGTGGCTAGGAAGTAGCTGATCTGTGATTTGAGCCTGGATTGCCTGGCTCCAGGCCCCCACATTAAGTCACGGTGCCCTCCTGTCTCTTGAGGTATTTAGCCCCTGGGGAGCAAGAGGCTGTACCTATTTCTCAAATGAGTAAATTGAGGTATTTGGGATCAAGGGCCCATGCAGAGAGGACTTTTGGCCCCAAACTTGGCTCCTCTGTTGCCAAGTACACAAGCCTGCTCCTGAGAATTCGTGGTTTGGGGAGCAGCGTCCATATGGGCCCGGGATCGCTGGCCCTCTCCCCTCCCTCCCACGGCCAGGCTGGGCCCCAAGGGAAGATAGTAGATGGAAGTTACTCACTTTCGGGGGAACCCTCTTCCCCGACTCCCTTATGGCCCAGGTACATCTCTATGCCCAGGTGCCTCCTCCCGGATGTGCTTAGCAATCTCAGGCTGTGAGGGTCCCAGGGATAGGGGAGGCATCTAAAAGCTCTCTGAAAGCTTGCAGGGGGCCGAGGCTCTAGACACTCATATCGTGCACATGCACGCAGCCTCTGATCCCCAAAGAAGCTGCTGCTAAAGGGCCAGAGGCCTGTGGATGCTTGGGAAGGTGGCAGTTGGCCTGAGAGTAGGGCTGTCACTGAGTGACTTTGGTCAAGTCAGTGTCCTCTCGGGGCCTCACTTCCCTCATAGGCAGAATGGGAGGGCGTGAGTGAAATACTGAGCGGCTTCCCAGAGCTCTGCCCTTTTGTCCAGTTCTCGTGCCGAGGAGGACCGTCCAGCATGTTGAGGGGCGCTGGGAGGGTAAGGAGAAGTGCTGTCACCAGTCGCCTGCCTCTCCTTTCCCTAGGCCCAATCCCACAGCTGCTCAGAATGGGACCTTCGGACAGGGAGCCGTGGTTCCTGGCTTTGGAGGAGACGACACAGCTCAGGGGAGCCCCATCAACCCCTGGGGCGCCTGCAGAGGCCAGCCGTGGGCAGTGCCTCTGACCTGGCCAACTACGCCTCCGTGGGACTGGAGAGCCCCTCATGCCCGGCACTAGCTCCTGGATGTGTGGAGCAAGGGACCCCAGGCTGCACTTGTCTGCAACCTCCGTACCCTACCCCAGGGGTTCCTGTGAGGCCTGAGCCACCTGGCAACCTGGGAAACCTGCTGCCCCGCCCAGCACCCTTCCCCACAGGAGAGGGGGCAAAGGGCGAGCCTGTCACACCGGGGCCAGTCCTGCCCGATCCAGCCCAGACCCTACACAAGTGTCCCTCTGCCAGGAGGACCCGCTACCACATCGCTATCACCCTCCAGGGCCACAGGCGGGCACCTGGGGAGGAGGGTGGAGAGCCTAAACCTGCCCAACCAGCTCTCCACCCCTGCGGCCCTGAGGAATCCAGGGGCTGGCAGGAGCCTCCCCAGGGGCCCCGCCCCATCACGGGGTGCCTGACAGACCAGCCCCAGGAGCCCCGGCTGAGAGCCCCACCGCATCAGGAGGTCACAGCCCAGCAGCAGGAGCACCAGGCCCGCTGGACGCCAGGCTCCCCACACGGACGGTGAGTAGACATCAGGCCCCACATGGGGCGATGACGGGAGGGGAAACTGGCCTGGCTGCCCACTTTTGGGTCTCTGCCTGGTGTCTGGGCTTTTCCAAACCAAGGCCCATTCATTTGGCTCACCAGGCACAAGCTAACTTCTGCCCACTCAGCTCTCCCTCCTCTCCCTCCCCTCACCCACAGGCCACCTTGGGGGAACTGTTGCTGCTCTTCCCTGTCTGCCCGAGGAGAGACAGAGCTTGTCATGGAGGGGTTGGGGAGAGTGACCTTCTCCTCAGTGATACCCCACCACAGACTCAGTCTAGGAATAGGTGCCCAGCCAAAGTGCTGGGTGTCCTGGGACCAGCAGTTTAACCTCTCTGGGCCTTGAGTTGTTGAGTAGATTTGGTAGCTGGAGGTGAGGAAGGAGGAGGTGGTCACAGGACGTGCTTTGAACTCCAGGGAGCTGGGCCACCCAAATAGCAGGAATGCTTATCATTAATGCGGCAGTCGCAGCGATAATGACCCCACCTGGCTCTGGGGTGGCGACCTCGGGAACAGGCACGAGGTTCCCAATCCTTGGTGTTTATTTGCATTGAAATGACTCCCCTGGATCTGCCTCATAGGCCCAAAGGGGGAAGTATGGGCCCCCTGAAACTCACTGAGGAGGGGTGATGTCTCGAGGGTCACCAGGAAGGGGCACTGGGGCTCAAATAGGGCTCTGAAAAGTTCCTAATGATGATGGTGGTGTCTGTTATTTATGGCTTTTTTTTTTTTTAATTTATTTATTTGGCAGAGAGAGAGATGGGCACAAGCAGGGGGAGTGGCAAGCAGAGGGAGAAGGAGAAGCAGGCTCCCTGCTGACTAGGGACCACCCCCCACCCCCATGCAATACAGGACTTGATCCCAGGACCCCGGGATCATGATATGAGCCAAAGGCAGACACTGAATTGACCAAGCCACCCAGATGCCCCATAGCTTGTTTTCTAAGCTTAATTCTTATTTTTAAAATTTTACTGTTTTAAAAGATTTATTTATCTTTGGGCATTCTAGCATTCTAGAATAGAGAGAGCATTCTAGCATAGGAGGGAGTGGGAGAGGGTGAAAGAGAGAGAGACTCTCAAGCAGACTTCCTACTGGGCACAGAGCTTGAGCCCATGACCCTGAGATCATGACCTGAGTCAAAACCAAGAGTCAGACACTTAACCGACTATACCACCTAGATGCCCCGTAAGCATAATTCTTTTAAATCCTCAGAAAGCCCCATGAAGCGGGACTAATCTTATTGACTGCCTTCACCGCAATAGGGAAACTAAGGCTCAGGGAAATCATATCACTTGCCCAAAGTCATGTAGAAAGTGAAGGGGTCGGAACTTGAACCTGGGTGCCTGTGCTTTAACCACTGCTTCCACCTGCCTCTCCCAGAGGACTTGCTGGCCTTATGCCGTCCATGCAGGGTTGACTGGTTGCTGTACAGGGTTTTCAGTGACCCCATGGAAGTGGGTTTGGCAGCATCAGAAGCGCCCAGGCCCCTGAGCAGGAGTCAGGGTAACTTGTCCTGTGGTAAGGGAGGGGGAGAGATGGGACCCTGGGTGGCCCAGCTCAGGCACCCCAGCTGGGAGAGAAGGACTTGGGAGAGAGGGAAGGTACGTGGAGGAGGCAAGCCTTAGAGAGGAGAAGGAAGAAGCAGCAGGTTTAGCTGAGGGGACTAGGGCTCTCCCTGCCACTCCCTGGCTATTTTGGGACCAGGTAGCTAATGACAGACTCTGGTTGGAGGCTAGGGGCTCACTTAGAGAAGCAGGAAGCCGACCTCTGGGGATACCAGACCTCTGTGACCCCTTTCTGGGGGAAGCATTCCCTGGCAGATGTTGGGGTAGGGGCAGGGAGGTGGGACACAGTCGGGGCGGCATGCGGGGCTGTGTAAGACATATATGCATTCATGTGTGGCTGTGTTGAGTGTAGGCAGATTTCCCGAGCAGGGAGGAGGGCTGTGAGTTGACCGTGTGTATTGTGAACATGGGCACATGTCACTGTGTCTGTGTGTTTGTGTGTGTGTGTGTGTGTGTGTGTGTGTGTGTGTCTGATGCATGTGTCCACTGTGTCTCTGAGTGTGTGTAACGCTGTGTGTCTGACCGTGTCTGTCTGTGTAAGTGTGTAGGTCTGTTTTTGTGCCCGTGGGACCCGGTGGGTCTGTGCTGGTGTCTGTCTGGGTGTCGGTATGTGTCTGTGTGACGCAGCATGCGTTTGTGGGCCTGTGGACTGGTTTGGCCTAGTTTGGGGGTGACTCACAGGTAAGCGGGGAGAACCCAGGACTTGTTCGGTTAGACCAGGCTCTTTCCCACACTCCCCCCGCCCCCTCCTCAGCCTCTCCCTTTCCCGGCCCCACACACCTTGTTTGGAGGTCACAGTCAGCCTGCCAACAGATCCATTTCTGGTCTGGGGCCCTGAAGAAGAGAGGGCTCTGGGGCTGAAGACTTCTGCTAGCCTCGGAGGCATCCTGGGCCATGGGAGTGTGTTGTGTCTTCAGAGCAAGGATGAAAGGGGGCAGCTATGGGCAGGTAGATTCCAGCACAGTTAGAAGAACACTCTAGCAGTCATGACTGTCCAGGGATAGGACAGATGTCCTATCAGATGCTGTCAGATGGTGACCTCTGTATCCCCAGAAGTGTGCAAGCAGAAGCCAATGACCACATGTTTATGGAATGAGTGACTGTCCCGGCTGTTGTTCAGGGGCTGGGCTGGCTTGAGAAAGGCGTGGAATTTTGATTGCTGGGAGGTCATTTACAGTATCTGATCTGATGACCAATGGCTTCCTTTGAAGCTGTTCTCCTGTTGCTTTGCCAAAACCGATGTGGTTCTTGTTTTTACGTCCGGTTCTTTGGACCGCAGACTCCTAGAACACCGCCTTTGGGTGAACCAAACCAGGGCCCAGCACATCACCTAACACAATTAGCCCTGAATGAATGAATGAATGAATGAATGAATGAGTCAATCAATCAATCAGTGACTTAGAACCCAGGCTCGGCTACTTAATAGCCTCAGGGGCAGGGAATCTCAGGGAAATCCTAGTTATTATTGCAGAAGTAAAGAGGAAACTCAGTGGGGTGCTCAATGAGAAGGTAGGAATCCCAACAAGAAGGCCATGGTTGTGTTGGAAGAAAAGGGGCTCCTTAGTGAGGATGGGAGAGGGTCATGGCCTCAGGCAAAGGTCCCTGATCTAGGGCCTCAGATGTCTGGCTGTGCCCTGCTCTCAGGAATTCTGGTCTGGGAAAAGGTCTGGGATTCATGTCAGCTCCCTCCCTTCCCCAATATGCCACTCAGACCCTATCATAGCTCCCAAGGTTCCTGGAGTCAAGTCAGGCTTCCCTGGGCCTCAGCCCCTTTCATCTCTGTTCCTCATAAAACCTGAGTCATTGCTAGGGCCACAGAGCAGGATCAAAGTTCTGGGTTCCACTGGCTTCTCAGGCGAGAAGAAGATAGAGATGGGGGAGGGAAGTTGGGGGTAGGGGTGCATTTCTGGTCTTAGCTTCCCTTAAAATGGCCTGGGGGCTGCCTCTTGGGTCCTTGGGATCTGAGAATAGGATTGTCCTGGTCAGCACAGCCTGGAAGTGGGAGTGGGGGCTGGGTGATCCCTCCAGGACTACTGTGACCCCCCTTAAAAGTAAATCTCTAAACCACAGAGCTTGGTTCACCAGATACTTATATTAGGGAGTTTAGTATGGTGGTCAAGTGCTTAGGGTTGGGTTCAAGTCTTGCCTCTGCCACTGTGTGATTCTGGGTAAGTTTCTTAACCTCTCTGAGCCTTCTTTGTCCTCATCTGCAAAATGGGAATGTTTGTTTATAATTGATTCTTTGAGGTATCAAACGCATGGGATTCTTTTAAAGATTCAGAAGGACAATGACTATTAAGCAGTTAGCAAGGTGCCTGGCCCATGAAGCTTGAAGGGGAGAAGTGGCTGTGGCCCAAGGTCATCCAGTTAGTAAATGACAGGGTCAGGGGAAACTTAGCTTTGCCAGAGGCTGTAGCCCATCTTTCCTTTCCTTCCTTTATCATGGCCAGGAACAGGGTCAGAACAGTTGCCTGGTTTTCTAGTTTTTGGTTTCCGGAGGGCTAGATCCAGGGCTCCTTGGGTAGAGTCACAACCCCACCCATATGCTTTTTTGCTCTCTCCCTTCTCTCTCCTTCCAGGCTCAGGCCTCAGCTTCACCCCTTGAAGGACCCTGGCATTGGGGATCATCTGAAAGTGGGGAGATGGTGGGAAAGCTGGGAGTATCACGCCCATTTTACAGATGAAGAAACAAAGGTCCAAAAAGTCCAATGGGTTGCCTGGGGTGACCAAGCCTGAGCTTGGCAGGGGTCGTTACTCTGCACTGCCGAGAGCCACCCTCATCACCCCCTGACCCTGTCTCTCTTCTTCCCGGCACCATCTGCAGGGAGCTGGAGCACAGTGAGCCAAGGACACCTCAAGACAGGTCGCCGGGGCCCAACATGGAGGAGGCAGGTGGGCCCCTGGCTCAGGCTGAGACTCCCGTGGTAAGCACCACGCTGACATGGCGGCGGCCGCCCCCTGCCCACGAAGAAATGAGACACCGTTTTCATAAGGTGTCCCTGGTGTCGGGGGCGCAGATAGAAGACCCCCGGGAGGAGGTGTTTGAGCACAGCCACTGTCGAGAGGAAGTCAATGGCTTTGTGACACGGGAAGAAACGACTATAAATTACCAGGGACCCCGGGATGGGGCCGGCTCCAAGAGCTGTCAGAGCCACGGGCCCATCTTTTCCAAGAAGTACACACTACTCCCCAAGGAGAAAAGGCGAGTGGGAAGGCTGAAGGAGGCTATAGACCAGGGTGATGGCAGCCCCCCCGAGCCCAGGACTAAGCCACCACACCTGGGAGCCATGGCCAGGAATGAGATTTTGGTGCCCCTGCCTGGGCCCCGTGAACCAAGCCCCCACCCAGGTGTAAGTCTCATCAGTGGGAGCCCCCGGAGCCTCGAAGAGCGTCGGGTGACACGCACCGTGCAGACCACCGTGGTGGTGGGAGGGCACACGGAGCGACGGGTGAACAGCTCTGTGACCGTGGGGCCGGTGCTGTCGGGCGAGGCCCCGCCGAGGGGCCGCAAAGTTGTTCGTACTGTGCGGGCAGTGGTGGTGAGTCCCGAGGCCGAGGGCTCACCCAGCCTCAGCCAAGCCCGGGAGCTGCTAAGTAGTCTTGTGCCTGCTGAGCGTAGCCCTGCCGCCAGCCGGCTTCCCAGGCCTACGGCTGTTGTGCCAAGGAGTCCGGGTCTGGGCAGTGCAGGGGGCACAGGCTTAGGGCAGCTGCCTGAGACAGGGACAGCAGAGCCAAAGGACAAAGCTGCTCTGGTCCCTGTGGGCATTCCAGAGGATGTCCACCCACCTTGGAACCAGGATGTCCCTGCAGCTCACCCAGACCAAGACCAGAGCAGAGCCCCTGATGCCAGAGCCCATGAGGTCCCAAGGGATCAGGGAGCCTCCAGGCTCCCCCAGCCCCCTCTCCAGATTTCCCAGGGCCAGGCACTGTCACCTTCCTCTCCTAGACGCCAGACCCCTACCCCCTCCCTGGACCCAGTCTGCCCCTCGGAGCAGCCTGTGGTGCCCACTCACCCCAGGACCCAGCTCACTGTCAAGTCCAGGGGACCCCAGGCACTACACTCTGTGAAAAGGGAAGGGCTCACGGATCCCTCTGCTGTCCCCATCCTGCCCAAGGTGAAGAGTGAGGTGGCTGTTACAGTCCCTGGACAGCCTCTTGCTCCATCCTCTACAAGAAGGAAGGCTGTCCCCAGCTCAGGAGGGCTTTCTGCTCCCTCCTCCCCACCGAATAAGTTTGTTGAAGACTCTAAAAATGTCCCTAACTTCTCCCTTACCCAGGAAGAGGTAGCGCAGGGCCTTGGGGTCCATGCCGACCCATCCCTCGCCCAGAAAGAGGTTGTACAGGGTCCTGGTGTTCCTGCTGCCTCAACCCCCAAGCCCGCCCAGGTTGTCCAAGCCCCAGAAGGCAGCCTTCGCACCCAAAAAGAGGTTGTCCACGGTACTAAAGACAGTCTTGCTTCTTCTCTCAGTAAGGACGAGGCTGTTCGAGGCCTGACTGCTTCCTCTTTCCCATCCCCCCAAAAGGATGAGGTTGTTGAGGGCTCCGAGGTGAGTCCCACCTCATCTCCCACCCAGAAAGAGGTTGTCCAGGATCCCAGTGCTTCTGCTACCCCATTTTCCACCCAGAAGGGGATTATCCCGGATGCTGTTGTTCTCCCTGCCCCCTCCTCATGGGGCGAGGTGTCCCCCAGCTCTGGAGCCCCTCCTGCCCTGGTGCTGATGGTAGCAGAGGCCAGCCCGGAGTCCCAGCTTGTCCCTGACTCTACTGAGGGCGAGATGGTCCCAGAGACATCCCTGGAGGAGGTGGCCCTGGCTGCCGACCTAGAGATTTTCCTGGATACGCTGCGGAGCATGGAGCCCCCTGAGATCCTCCGCACTCATCGGCTGCCACGAGCCCCCCGCTCCTCCTACCTGGCCATGTACGCTACGCTGCCCGCCATCGAGGAGGACCAGCCTGGACCATGGGTGCTGGGACCCAGCCTCCAGGAGGCACCCACACTAGAAGGGAAAGAGGAGGAAGAGGAAGAGGAGGAGGAGGAAGAACCAGAGAATCCCTACCTGAGCGACGATGAGAAGCTCCAGCGCAGGCAGGAGAAAGCTGGGCCCAGGCCCTCCTGGGACTCTCGCCCTGTGAGGCCCCCCCAGGTCTCTCGTTCTCCTCTGGAGATGATGAAGAAACATGTGGCAGATGCCAAGGGTGTCCCCTCAGCGCTGGGGCCAGACTGGCCAGCAGGGAGCAGGCCCACTTCCCGTCTCGGAGGCAGCCTTCTCTTCGGTGGGCTGGTGGCTGCCCCCCAGGAGGGCCCCGCCTCAGAACCACTGGGTACAAAACTATCTGCCCTGCCGCCCCACGGGACGCCGGGACTCAGGAAAGTGCCAGGACAGCTGCCCCTGCTCTGCAGCGAAAGGTCACCGTTGGAGAAGCCTGCTTGTGCCTGGCCTCCGGAGGGTTGGGTAAGTGAGGCCTTGGATGAGCAAGGTGGTGGGAGCAGGGGGGACAGCTGGACTCACCTGGGGCAGGGTTTGAATGGTATCAGGACCAGGACACTGGGAAGAGAGTCTCGAGAAGCCAGAGCCTTGAGTCTGATGTCTGGTTTAGTGTGATCTTATACAAGCGACATTCTTCTGGGCCTCAGTTTCCCTATTCACACAGCAGAAGGCTTGCACTCTGGAGCTCAAAGGGCTTGGTGGCTCTGATCTCTTGGAAGCTGGGGGAAAGGAGTGATAGGCACCCACACCCCTGGGATGGGGTGATGAGCTCCCTGGAGGTTGGTGACATCCTCTGTGGACCAGTGGAGTGGAGGCCAGTAGGGAACATGTGGGATCCTTGGAATGACAGATTATGGGGAGGCAGTAAGGAGGCCACACCATAAGACTTTTTATCACCTCCCTCCATGCCAGAGCCCAGCATTAAAGACCCAGGGCAAGTTGAACATCAGACCTGGAAAGGTAAGGGGGGAACGCCATGTGGGGGTGGGTGGGGGGAAGGCTGTGGCGGGCAGCAGGGGGCCAGGATCTGGGGATGGGGCCTGAGGATTCCCTCTGTGTCCTCTCTAGATGATCCTCTTCTCAGAGCCTGGCTGCCAAGGCAGCCGCAGGGAGGTCTGGGAAGACATCGCCGACACTTCCGGATGGGCCCACGTGGCCTCCGTAAGGGTAGTTCGAGGCTGGTGAGTGCAGACTGCCAGGACGAGGCAGGGGGCTGCTTGTGGACCTGGAGGATGCCAGGGTGGTGAGATGTGCCTAGGCCAACCTGGCTGAAACCCCTTCAGCCACCCTGCTTTGTGGCTACACCCTCTCCCTGCCGGTGACCCTGGGTCTCTGTGCCTACAGCTGGGTGCTCTACGAAGAGCCCGAGTTCCAGGGCCAGAAGCTGGTCGTGGCTGAAGGAATGGTGGATTTAGGAGCTCCGGAGTCTGTGTGGAGCACTCAAGGCATCGGTTCCCTGAGGCGAGTTGTCCGGGTGAGTGGCTGGGAGTGGACACCAGATGCTGCCCCGTCTTCCCCAGACCCCAGCCCTTGAGGATGGGGACAGCCTCAGGTGCCTGGAGTTGGAATAGCCAGGAGAGCTCACATGGTTGAGGAGCCTGAAGGGAGCTCACTATGGACTCGCCTGTAGAGTCCTGATCTCAGAGCTCCACCTGGGGAAGAAAGGAGTTCTGGGGTGCTTGACCTGCCTTGGGGAGGCAGGAGGCAGACAGAGGCCAAGTCCCAGCTTGGGAAAGCAGCCTGGGGAAATTGGAGCTGGCTTGAAGGGTCTCGTGAGAGCAACAGAAACGTTGGGAGTGGCTGCAGGAGCCAGCCCCCCTGCCCTGGGCTTGGGATCTCAGGCCCAAGGTCAGATCCAGGGTGCCACGGATGTTTGTTCATTTGCTCACAGATGCTGGTTAATGTCTGCTGTGTACCAGGCACCATGCCAGGCAGCGGGTGAGCGGGGAAGACCTGCTCTCTGCCCTGTCAGACTCATGGTCAAGCTAGGGTATGAGGGTGGGACCTGAGGCAGGAAAGCCATATAATCAGATTAGGGATTCATAAACATCCCTCTGGCTGTGGGGAGGAGAAATCTGGGACTCAGGAAGACCAGGCAGGGCTGTGATTTCCAGGTGAGGGGCACCTCTGAATTTGGAGGGAGAAATGCGTGGTTTGAACAGGCCCAGTCAATATTATAGTTCCATATCTGTAAAGTGGGGGAAAAAACAAAATAATTTTTGTAACACAGATGTACAGACTACCGAAATTAAGCTTGACAAAACTGTCTTGGCCAGTAGGGAGACACAGAAGAGAAAGCCCAACCCTAAAAGCAGGGCCTATCACACTTTTTTTTTTTTTTTTTTTTAAATTAAAGCATGAGCACCTCCAAGACAGAGCTGTTGCAATCCTCCCAGTAAGAGGGCGAGAGCGGACGAGTCTTAACCAGGGCAGTGGCCCAGCTATGCAAAGGAGGAGATGGTTTTGAAAGCCTCTCCAGAAACACACAAATGTTTGTGGACGATTTATTGTGAGCTTCTCACAATAAACGCATCTTCATGTAGGAGGTAATGAGGTAGAAGAGAAAAAAATGAGAGCTTTGAAGTCGGGCGGACCTGGTTTCATTTCATTCATTCAGCGTGGACTGGGCTCCTCATGTGTGCCAGGCACGTGGGAGGGGTTGGTTGCAACATTGAACACACACTCCATAGGTCTGTTCTGTGCTCTGCTACGTCCGGGCTGGGTGCCCGCAGGCAGGCCGCCCAACTGCACGGATCCTCACTTTCCTAGCCTGTGAGTGAAGTAAGAGCGCCCACTGGGAGGGCCGGCTGAGATGGAGTAGGACATGCCCTTTCCATGGTGCCTTGCCCTCAGCAGATGCTTCATAAGCGTTTGCTGAGGGAGCGAGGGAATGAAATGGTCTTAGCGGGAAAGAAACACCCAGAATGCAGAGAGCATCCGCTGCTGCCTGGGATGAGATGCAGGTAGAAGACAGTGTGGACTAGAGCAGGAATGGTTTACAAAGGAAGAGCCGAAGTTAGACCTCAGGTGACAGCTGTCCATTCCCCTTCTCTCTGGGTTGGATTTTCAGGCTACCCAGAAACAAGGTGAATGGCATGGCACTTGGCAGGCTCCCACTGGGAACTTTGGTCACAGGTACCAAAGGTTCAGTGCCAAAGAGAGGGCTTTGGTCTCAGGCTTGTCTGGCCAACCTTGCAGAGAACACCCCAGTCACCCTCCTGGCTTCTGTGGAGATGGCCACGGAGGTCTCCCAGAAGCGCCCTGGGACTCTGGCTGGACAGGCTTGGGGAAAGCTGTTAGGGGCGGGGTGGGGGGACGTCTCTGAGGGGGGCTATTTACATACCCTTTTCCACCTCTGTCTTGCAGGACTATGTTACCCCAGAGATCATCTTGTACTCTGAGGAGGGCCTCCAGGGGGAGCAAGTGAAGCTAATGGATGCCTTGGAGGACTCCCAGGGCCTGGACAGGCCCCTGCAGGTGGCATCCGCCACTGTCTCTGCAGGACTGTGAGTCTGGGCAATTCTGGAATCCCTTCCTTTAACATTCATTGTGCAGCGTGCTGTGGACACAGAGCTGATAGGACACACTCCTTCCCTCGGGCAGTACTTTACTGGAGGGGACAGGCAAGTAAGAAGGCGGTGGTGATCAGAATTCTGGGATGGGGGAGCACAGAAAAGCACCAAACCAGTCTGAAGTCAGAGAAGCCTTCCTGGAGGAAGAGACATCTCAGCTGGGATGAGTGGGCCACAGGAGAATCTTAGCATAAGGAGAGCAGGGCAGGAGGGATTGCCCTCGTTTTGTTCACCACTGTCTCCCTGATGCCTGAAGCAGGGGCTGGCATGGGGTAGATTCCCCTAAATATTTGTTAATTGTGTGGGGAAGAGTATATCTAGCAGAAGGAATAGCACCTGCAAAGGCCCAGACGCGAGAGAACTAAGCCTCGAAAGTTCAGTCTGGCCCAAGAAAGCAGAAGGTGAGATGTGAGGAGTCAGGAAGGGAGACATAGCAAAGAGCCTCTGTGCAGCTGGACTATATTGTGGGGCTAATAGGGAACTACTGGGGGTCCCTAAGCAGGTATGTGTGCTAGAAAGAACTCTCCAGCTGTGTGAAATTAGCGCCAGGCCAGAGGAAGGGGGCAGATGGAGTGGCTACTGCAAGAGATTATGGAGGTCTGAACTGTCCTTCCGCATCGTCTTGATGGGGGCTTCTTCCCCCCTCTCAACCTTTCCCCCATCACCAATCTGTGTCCCTGGGTCTCTGGGGTACAGCTGTCTCTCTTCCTCTCCCCCCAGGTGGCTGCTCTACCCCAAGCCCTACTTTGAAGACACTCCCTGCATCCTGGAGCCTGGAGAGTACCTCACCTCAGAGGCCTGGGGTGCCTTGGACTCTACGGTGGGCTCCTTGAAGCCCATGAGACTGGTAAGGAGCAAGTGGTCACAAGTTACCTTGCCCTGCAGGTTGTGGGGAAGAGGCAGGGCCTGGGGGTCTCCTGCTAAGAATGGGATTGAGGAGAGGGGGAATTAGCCCAACAGCTGGGACAGAGGGAAGACAGGGGGTTGGCCATTCTTAGGGATCTCAGGACCAAGTAAATCCTGGGTTACCCGTCCTCCCTCTTCTTCCTCTACCTCTGGTTTGGTGTCTAAGCTCTGTCTCCTCTGCAGGGCTGCCCAAATGTGGAGAAGCCAGGGGAGCCCAAGGTAAGAGTCTGGGCTGCAGGGTCGAAGAGGGCCTTTGGGTGGGGTGTGTGGGATTTGCGGGTGGCTAACACAGCCTGGACCGGAAGACAGGGGAGGAGAGTGCGGGGGAACGGAAGCTGGGTTTGGGAAGGTGGAATCTTAAGGGCTCGCTGGAAACTGGCTTTTGATGTAAGAAGCAGGTCAGAGGTCAGAGAAAAGAAACAGGAGTTACCTAAGAGAATGGAGCTCAGTGAGAGTGGGAGGACTTAGCTCTGGGCTAACTAAGGCAGGGCCTCCCTGGCTGGCTGGCTCCCCAGCGCCCTCACACCACCCGCTTTTCCCCAGGTTGTGGTTTACGAAGCCACAGGCTTTCAGGGCCAGAGCTGGGAAGTGAGCAGAGACATCTACAACCTTCAGCAGCCAGAGGACAGCCAGAGCCCCCACCTGGCCTCTGTGGGGTCCCTGCGGGTTCTTGGGGGCTGGTGAGGACTCAGAACCTTTCCTCCTCTTCATCCTCCCCTCTGGCCTCTACAGTGGGGCCTGGGGAATGGCCCCGTCTGCGTAGGGGAGGGGGGCAGCTGTCTTACACAGCCATGGGCCTTCCATGACCAAGTCTGTTTGTCCCTCCGCCTTCCCCCAGCTGGGTGGGCTACCAGAAGGCAGGCTTCCGGGGCCACCAGTACCTGCTGGAGGAGGGGGAATATGCTGATTGGTCACACTGGGGAGGCTATGATGAGGCGCTGACCTCCCTGCGGGTCATTCGGACGGTAAGCAAGAACAACTGGGCCATCTCTCTGCCTGTGGCCACAGCCAGGTGCCCCCCACCCTCGCCCCCAGTACAGTCTGTTGAAGGAAGAGTTTGTGCCATCTTTCCCAGTTCTCCAGAGCGCCTGGAAGTGTTCCCTGAGGTCTAGTAGCCTCTTGCCTTTCTGCTGTTTTTTTCCCAAGCCATACTGATCGCCTCACTCCAAAATCCCCTGGTGGGCTGCGTCCCCGAGGTCTGGGCACTCCTGGGGGTTTCCGTGGGTGGGCAGGAGAGATCTGACTATCCCTGGGGCCCAGGACTTTGAGGACCCGGCCGTGGTGCTGTTTGAGGCCATGGATTTCGAGGGGCATGGAGTGGAGGTGAGAGAGGCATTGCCGGACGTGGAGCTGGCGCGACACGGCCCCCACACGCAGGCCATCCACGTGCTCAGCGGCGTGTGAGTGACCCGGGCTCTGGGAGCGCTGCGGGCCAGGATCGGGTCCCGCGGAGGAGCCGACCCCGCCCCGCTGACCCGCGCCCCGCCCTCCCTGCAGGTGGGTGGCCTATGAGAAGGTGGGCTTCTCCGGGGAGCAGTACGTGCTGGAGAAGGGCGTGTACCGCAACTGCGACGACTGGGGCGCCGGCAACAGCGCCCTCGCCTCGCTGCAGCCGGTCCTGCAGGTGCGAGCCAGCCGCGCTGGGCGGGGCCCTGGGGGCGGGGACTTGGGTCTTGGGGAGGAGCCCACTGCTGGGGGGCGGGGCTGGAAGGGGTGGGCTTGGAGCGCGGGGCGGGGCCTCTGGAACGGGGGAGCTACCCGAGAGCTGTGAAAAGGGTCGGGAAACTGAGGCTAGAGGCTGGTACCCTCCCTAAGTCTCGAAACTTTGGGCCCTCCTTTAGGTCGGCGAGCACAATCTGCACTTTGTCTCAAAGGTAAGGAGCTGGTGGGGGCCATGTCTCCTCTTCCCATTCTCTCTGTCCCACTCCATCGCCCTCCATTCTCCTCTCTTCGTGTCTCTGCCTGCAGATTCAGCTTTTCTCCGGCCCCGACTTCCTGGGCGACCACATCTCCTTCGAGGATGACCAGGCCTCCCTGCCCGCCTCCTTCCAGGCCCAGTCCTGCCGAGTCCACGGGGGCAGGTGAGGACATGGGGAGAGGGTAGAAGTGGGGCCCACTTGCCCAGAGCACTTAACTCAGCTTGGAAATCCAGGCTGTAGGAGGGTCTTTCTGTGAAATGATTTTTCCTCCTCGAGATTAGCTATTCTGTCCCGAATCATTCAATCTTAAAGCAAAATAAAGTTTTGGGTTTTTTTTTTTTTTTAAGATTTTGTTTATTTATTTGACAGAGAGAGAGAGAGAGAGTCACCAGAGAGAGGGGGAAGCAGGCTCCCTGCTGACCCGCTGAGCGGAGAGCCTGATGCGGGGCTCAATCCCAGGACCCTGAGATTATGACCTGAGCCAAAGGCAGAGGCTTAACCCACTGAGCCATCCAGGCGCCCCAAAGCAAAATAAAGTTTTAATGGAAAACATAAAACTTGTAGATAGTATAGCATAAAGAACCCCAATCTTGTTTCATCTATCTCTCTGCCTTTTTTTTTTTTTTTAGTGGAACATTTTAAAATCCCCCGACCCAACATAAAATTGCACAAGCAAATACTTAAATATATATCTCTAAAAAAAAAGGACCTTCCCGGGGCGCCTGGGTGGCTCAGTGGGTTAAAGCCTCTGCCTTCAGTTTGGGTCATGATCCCAGGGTCCTGGGATCAAGACCCACATCAGGCTCTCTGCTCAGCAGGGAGCCTGCTTCCCCCACTTTCTCTCTCTGCCTGCCTCTCTGCCTACTTCTGATCTGTCAAATAAATAAATAAATAAAATCTTAAAAAAAAATAAAAGGACCTTTCTTGGGACACCTGGGTGGCTCAGAGTGTTAAAGCCTCTGTCTTCAGCTCAGGTCATGATCCCAGGGTCCTGGGATCGAGCCCCACATCAGGCCCCCCACCCCCCTGCCTACTTGTGATCTATGTAAAAAAAAAAAAATAAATAAAATCTTTTCTTAAAAAAAAAAGGACCCTCCCCAACCCACACAGCCACAATTTATTATCACATCTAATAAAATTAACAGTAGTTTGTTAATATTACCTAATGTCCAGTCCATGTTCAGATTTCTCCCACTGTCTTTAAAAAAATGCCTTTGTGAAATGGGTTTGTTTTTCTCAGGATTCAAACAAGGTCCACACACTGCTTTTGGTCAATTTGATCTTTAATTTATAGTGGTTCTCTCCTTTCTTTTTGTTTTATACCATTTATTTGTTTAAAGAAACCCAATAAGGGGTGCCTGGGTGACTCGGTTGGTTAAGCCACAGACTCTTGGTTTTGGCTCACGTCATGATCTCAGGGTGGTGAGAGAGAGAGCCCCACGAGCCCAGTATCTGGTTCCATGCTGGGGATGGAGCCTACTTGAGATTCTCTCTCTTCTTCTGCATCCCTCCTTCTCTTAAAAAAAAAAAAAAAAAAAAAAAGGAAAGAAAGAAAAGATAAGAAAACCAATAATTTGCCCTGTAAGTTTCCCTTCTTCTGAATTTGGCTTATTGCTTCCTTCTGGTGCCTTTTTCCCCTTTGTGTCCCGTATTTCCTATAAACTGGTAGGCCTGGACGCTTGATGAGGGTAAGGGTGTTTTGTTCCGTTGACAAGAAGACTGTATAGGTGGTACCTTGTACTTACTGCATTATGTCAGGCACATGCCTGGTTGTCCCACTTTTAATGATAATAAGATCTCTACATTGCGGGTACCTAGGTGGCTCAGTGGGTTAAGCCTCTGCCTTCGGCTCAGGTTTTGGTCTCAGCGGGAAGCCTGCTTTCCCTTTTCTCTCTGCCTGCCTCTCTGCCTACTTGTGATCTCTCTCTCTCTGTCAAATAAATAAATAAAATCTTAAAAAAATAATAAAATCTTAAAAAAAATCTCTACATTGTAAGATTTGCCATGTAAAAAAATAAGATTTGCCATTTCTCTCTCATGTAGTGGTTTTATTATCCACTGATGATAATTGCCTAGGTCACAAAATGATGATTTTAAGATTTTTGGTATTTCTTCTACATGTGTTAGCTGGAATACATCTATAAAGAGCATTCCCCTTTCAACTATTTGTTTACCCAAAATAGTTTATACAAAAAAGGCAGTTTGATCCTTTGCCAAGGATCAATTTCTCTTGACCAATTTTCAGAATAATTTCTGGATTGGTGCCCTAGCAACCTCCAGAGCTGACTAGGGAAATATTTTTTTTAAAGTATTGTTATGAACTCATGGATTTATATGTAATTGAAATGCCTCCATCCACTGGAGTAACTAATTCTCTTGTGTGCCCTAATCATTCTGTCTTTGGCAGTTGGGAGCCCCTTCAAATTGTCTGCTTTTGATATGACTCCAGCAGTTTTTTTATAACTTCCTTGTTTTTCTGGTACAATAAGATGCTCCAGGATAATTTTGTACATTTCTGCCTTAAACTTGAAATCAGTTATCTACCAAGGGATTCCAATTCCAGTGGTATTTATATGGAACCCAATAATACGAATATTACTACTAACTGTGAAAAGCATTGAATGCTGTTTGAGGTTTCTCTGTGGTTCTTTTTGTCCTCAGGACATTCACCAACATCCCACTTCAAAATATCGTTGTTAAGACATTTCAAATAATACTTCTCGTGTGTGTGGTTATGCCATACTGGTATATGCTCAGGTTCCTTAATTTAATTTATTTAAATTTTTGGAATACTTTACATTTCTACCTATTTTTTTTAATTAAATAAAAAATTACAGTGTCCCTTTCTTAGCTTGGGCTGCTACAACAAAATATCATATTCTGGAAGACTTAAATAACGAGAATTTATTTTCTCACAGTTCTGGAGACGGGGAAGTGGGAGGTCAAGGTGCAGGCCCATTCTCAGCTCTTTGGGGAGGGCTCACTTCCTAGCTAGCAAAGAGCTGATTTGTTCCTATGTTCCCATGTGGTGGAGAAAGTGCTCCTGTGTCTTCCTTTCCTTTTTTTTTTTTTTTTAAAGATTTTATTTATTTATTTGACAGAGAGAGATCACAAGTAGGCAGGGAGGCAGACAGAGGGAGAGGGGGAAGCAGGCTCCCCACTGAGCAGAGAGCCCGACTCGGGGCTTGATCCCAGGACCCTGAGACCATGACCTGAGCTGAAGGCAGAGGCTCAACCCACTGAGCCACCCAGGTGCCCCTCCCCCTATTTTCTTACACAAAAAGATGTATACTCCAACCTGGCGAATATACTAGAGACCACGGAATCGTACACTTGAAAGAACGAATTTTATGCTATGCGGGTTCTATCACAGTTTTTCAAAAGGGAAGCATGCTACAGACACTGTTCTGCCCTTGTTTGTTTTCCCTTAACAGTGTGGAGATCTCTTTATATCCCTTTAAGAGCTCGTCCTCATTCCTTTTCACTGTTCTGTTATTATACTCTACATTCTTAGTGGGCTTTTGTTTTGTTTTATTTTTTGGTGGGCTTTTTCGGGGTGCAGAATAGCAGTTTATTAAGGCATGGGGACAGGACCTGTGGGTAGAGAAAGCTGCTGATCTATATTCTTAGTTTAATTGACTGTCCCCTCTTGATGGGCCTGTGGGCTGCCTCCCCACGGCCACGGCCAACAGCGCTGCACAAAGAATTTTGTGCAGGTGCCATCTCAGGTTTTTAAAGGTTTCAAGATTGCAAGAAATGGGATTGCTGAGTGACTGTACATAGAGCTTTGCTTCGTGTTGCCTGATTTTCCTCCCTAGAGGCCGTGCGATTTTATGCAGTCATTTCTGAAGTCTTTTTGTTTTTTTTTAAAGATTATTTATTTATTTATTTATTTATTTGACAGACAGAGATCACTAGTAGGCAGAGCAGCAGGCAGAGAGAAAGGGAGAAGCAGCCTCCCCTCTGAGCAGAGAGCCCTATGCGGGGCTAGATCCCAGGACACTGAGATCATGACCTGAGCCGAAGGCAAGGGTTTAACCCCCTGAGCCACCCAGGTGCTCCATTATTTCTGAAGTCTTGACTTCAGTCTCTTGCTGCAGGGCCTGAACACCCTTGGCCTCTCATGAGCTTGGGGGCGTGGGGGTCACAATCAAGTCTGCCTCTACTCTGCTGCATGTCAGAGGGTCTGGCAGGCCAAGTACAGGATGGGCCAAGCTCAGATACCTACTCACATCCCCCGTTCTTCCCCTTCCCCAGCTGGATCCTGTTTGATGAGAAGAACTTCGAGGGTGACCAGCACATTCTCTCCGAGGGCGAATTCCCTACTCTCACGGCCATGGGCTGCCTAGCCTCCACAGTCCTGGGCTCTCTCCAGAAGGTACCCCTGGTGAGTCACCTTGTCTGGGTCCAGGCAGCCCCTGAGGCAGCGGGGGCTGCTGGGTGCCAAGTCTCTTCTCACTGTGGGTGAGGTTGCCAGAGCTTGGAGCCAGTCTTCGTCAGAACTGCCCAGGTTCCCCTGAGCCTCTGGCTTCAAAGGTAGTTTCCCTCACTAGAGATTTATGGAGGGCCCACCATGATAGGTCCTGGGGACGCTGAAATGAATCAGACCCAACCCTGCCTTCCTGGAACCCACAGCCATACTGACATAAAGAAGATTGCAGAGTGGTGTGTCCAGATCTAGAGGTGGTGTGGGGACAGGAGGGAGCAGCACTCGGGTGGGCTGGGGGCAGGGCCTGGAGTGCAGACTGGGGGTTCTGTGCAGGGAGGCCTACGGAGAGCCTGTTCTGCTGTGTGGGGAGGGTCGGTGGGTGGGGACGAGGCAGTAGGGCTGCTGCTCCCGTAGGCAGGAACAAATGATGATGTTCTGGACCAGGGAGGAGGTGGACGGATGTGGCCCATCCACAGTAAGGAACCGGAGTCTGGAGGATAGGGTGGGCTGGCCGTGGCAGCACCGCGGAAGCTGACCGCGGAGCACAGACTGGCTCCATGCAGCGTTTAACAGGCTTCCCCGGCACTAAGGCATTTAACCCCGTGAGGTTCGTTACTGCCATTATCTCCCTTCTCCAGATGTGCATCTGAGGCACAGGGAGGTCATGCAACTTGCTCCAGGCCACAAAGGTGGTAACAGGCAGAGCCGAGTTCTCCCAGAGGCAGCCCAGCTGCTGAGTCCAAGCTCCGCAAATATACACCGGGTTCTGAAGGCAGACAGATGTGGTTCTGAAGCCCAGCTCTAGGGACTTGAGCAAGGGGTTTAATCTTCTCCAAACTCAGTTTCCCTTCTTCTTTTTTTTTTTTTTTAATTATTTATTTATTTGACAGACAGAGATCACAAGTAGGCAGAGAGGCAGACAGAGAGAGAGGAAGGGAAACAGGCCCAGGTCCCAGGACCCTGGGATCATGACCTGAGCTGAAGCAGAGGCTTTAACCCACTGAGCCACCCAGGCACCCCGCTCAGTTTCCCTTCTGTTAAGCAGGGATGATAATATTAGCACCTACCTTAGAGAAATGTCGAAAAGTTGTAAAGAAATCAGGGAAAGCACGTAGTGCAGAATCCAGCCAGTGGTTAAGCCCTAAACACGTGAGAATTGCTGTAATTACTGCTGTCATCACTGTCCTTAGAGTGGCATTCACTGGCACTGGGATGAGATTTGAGGGGGCGGTGGGGTTCCAGTCTGGCACCTGCTGCATCTGAGAGTCTGCGGGACACCCTGCCGCCAGTGTCCGGGAGTCCAGGGCCCTGTGGGGCGGAGCTCAGGAGGGAAGAGGGCCTGAAATGCGGATCTGGGAATTGGAGTATCTGGAATTGGGGGCCAAGGCAGGGGCCGGGGCTCTCTCGGCCTCAGCCCTTCTCCATGCCCCCACCCCCCGGCCCCAGTACTTTTCAGAGCCTTCCATTTTCCTGTATGGACTGGAGTGCTTCGAGGGGAAGGAGATTGAGCTGGACAGGGAGGTGCGCAGCCTACAAGCCGAGGGCTTCAACAACCACGTGCTGTCCGTGCGGATCAGCGGGGGCATGTGAGTGTGTTGAGGGGGGCTCAAGGGTGGGGGCTGCCGGGGAGTGAGGGCTGGGTTTCTGGCCTCTTGTCCCCTCCCTCTTCCCTTCCACTCCCCACCCCACAGCCAGGAGGGAGGGAGTGGGGTAGTGGGAGGAGGGCCTTGGACCCCCAGCCTGGATCCTCTAGGACCCTCCTTTGTCCTGCAAACCCCAAATCTACTTCCCGGCACCCCCTCCCCACACTTGGGACCCTAATACCAGGCAGAGAAGCCTCAGTGTGAGAGGAAAGGAGGTAGAGAATGTTCTGACATCTGTGCCTCCTCCTCTGTCTGTCTGTCTGTCTGTCTTCCTCTCTGCATCTCCGGCACCTGTGGGGCCCAGCTGGGTGCTGTGTGAGCACAGTGACTTCCGGGGCCGCCAGTGGTTGGTGGGCAGCTGCGAGATCACCAACTGGCTGACGTACAGCGGGACGCAGAGGGTGGGCTCCCTCTACCCCATCAGGCAGGTCAGTAGCACGTCGGCTCACACGTGCCCGTGCCGCTCTGTCGCGCCATGCCCTTCCCATGTTGCCCAAACTCAGCACTGGGGTACTTCTGTCACAATTTTGCCACATCGTTGTGCCTCTTCAAACATTATCTACTCAGTATTTTTTTCTAAACTGACTCACTTTTTGTTTTCCCTTTATCCTCCTTCTAAAGAGTGATACCCATAAAATCATGGGTGTGATGTGTGTGTGTGTAGGATTTTTCTTTCATTGGCATTATAATAAATGCATTACTGTTAAATTTTTAGCAGTACATTTATCCACTTAGGACTAAAAATCTCAGGTGCAGAGATTGCTTACAAACAAACAGAAAATCTTAGGAAAGAAATAAAATGGGGATAACATATGTGATGGAGTTGTCTTAAGGACTGAAAATAAATAATGTTTGCAAAGCCCTTAGAAGGGTACTCGTGTGGGTAAGCATTCAGCACCCGTTAGGTGCGGTTCTTCTGTTAGTGCCGTCACCACAATTCAGGACCCCTGGCTGATCTGTGGCAGAGCCTGGTCTGATGTGTGACAACCAGGTGTCCGCCCCACCATGGCTCTTCAGCCCAGTGTGTGTGTGCATGTCCATGTGCCTACCTGCGTCTGTCCTGTTAGCAAACATGGGGTGTGGAGTCGGCTGGGGGGTGGTGGGCTGTGTGTGCATGGCTGTGTGTGTTGTGTGTCCGTGTGTTTGTGGCTGCTGCAAACCTCTGCCCAACCACGGGGACCTGGGGCGTCTCTGCCAACATGTCCCCGAGCACGTGGCCGCAGGTGTCTGTGGTCACGGGTGTGTACCTCGGCTGCCCCTCTGATACCCATGTGTGAGAGAAGAAGGGGCTTAGAAGGAGGGGTTCTGGCAGGGAGGAGGGACTAGAGGGCTGGGGATCCTTGCGGCTCCCCAGCTGAGGGTGTCAGGGGCCCAGCTGGGAGCAGCCCTGCTGGGGGGGGCTCTCACTCTCAGCTTCTCCGCACCCCACCCCCCCCAGCGCCGGGTTTATTTTCGCCTCTGGAATGCCGCCCTGAGGGGATTTCTGGCAGTGCCAGACCACGTAGAGGACATGAAGGCGGGCCGTGTGGTGGTCTCCGAGCCTCAAGCGGGAGGCAGCTGCGTCTGGTACTACGAGGATGGGCTACTGAAGAACCAGGTACCAGCTGAGGGGCTGGGAAGGGGACCCTAGAGCCCCAGGCCCTCGAAGGCTCCTTGTGTGGGGAAGTCCCAGCCGGTGGGGACCTGCCATCGGGCCAGAAAGACAGAGAGAGACACACACACCTGCCAGGACCCTGGGGAGGGGGAGACGGCAGGCTCTGCTCCCCTGGGCCGTTTGGGCTCTTCTCTGAGCCTCCGTTCCCCATCTGCAAAACAAGAGTGTAGAACCAGACACTTCTAAGGGGACTCCCAGCTCTGATATCCTGGGACAGAACTTGGATCCTATTAATAAAGATAGATTCACTCCGCAAACATTTCCCGAGCACCTACTATGAGCTAGGGGCCCGGAATAGAAATGACTCCTGCCTTCCAGAACTGACATCGTAGTGGGGAGAGACCGAAACCATTTAAATGAGTAAAACATCTCCATACGTTGGGGGGCAAGAGGTGCACTAGGGGAAAAAGAAATGAACGGGGGCTGGGAAGTGGCTGTAGCTCTGACAAGAGAGGGCCTTTCCAAGAAGGCAGCATGTGAGGTAGGCTGCCATGTCGGTGTCCGCAGGAAGCGCTCTCCTGGCAGAGGAAACAGCAGCAGCAAGGCCCTGAGGTGGGAACCCGCCTTGCAACAGGACCAGCCAGCTCACATCATGGGAGGGCTAGGGAGGGAAGTAGCAAGGTTATAGGGCTCTGGGTCTTTGTAGGCCACTGAAGGAGTTGCGCCTTTTATTTGAAACAAGAGAGAACCTGTGGCAGGTGCTGTGGTAAGCCCTTCACACGAATGCCTTGTACGATCCTCAGAGGGCACAATGAGGCAGGTCTTGCCATACTCTCCATTTTATAGATGAGGAAACTAGAGCACAGAGAAGTTAAGTAACAGGCCGAAAGTCACACAGACAATAGTAGGTGAAAGCTTGTCTTATGCCAAGTCTTATGCTTTGGGAGTCAGTCATGAGAGGCTTCCTGGAGGAGCCATTTTTCCAGACCTTTCACGGTTTTTCACATTGAAGGCTTGCAGCAGCCAGCGTGCAGAGATTCCCATCCCCAGGGAACCCAGTGCTCAGAAGGATTAAGAGATTGACCCAGGGTCACAGTCTGTGAGAGCCAGGATTCAAAGCCGGGTGTGTGCTAAGGGTATGGGGTTTGGCGGAGTCACTGATGACTTCCTGGGGCCTCAGGTGGCCCCAACCATGAGCCTGCAGGTGATCGGGCCTCCCAGCACGGGCTCCAAGGCGGTGCTGTGGGCTGAGAGCCGCCTCCCCCGCCAGACCTGGAGCATCAGCGAATCGGGCCACATCTGCAGCCAGATGTTTGAAGGGCGGATCCTAGATGTGAAGGGTAAGGGGGCCGGTATGTGGGAGAAGGCACCTGAGGGGAGCTGTGGCCACTGGGGTCCAAAGAAGCATCTCCCCATATCTCCCTCCTTCTGCCAGGTGGCCGGGGCTACGACCGGGACCACGCGGTGCTGTGGGAGCTGGCCAAGGACCGGGCGTCCCAGATCTGGACCGTGCATGTACTCTGACCGCCTCCCGTTCCCCAGCCCTGGAGGCTTTCCATGGGATGAAATATTTTTTGTAGATTTTGTTGTTGTTGTTGTTGTTGTTGTAACATAAGCTGTTTTCTAATATGCTCCCAGGTATCTTCATCTTTGTGCACCTTGATATTTGGGGCTGGGGTGAGGATTTGTTCACCTGCCTCCTTTCCCACGTGTGTGCCCTACTTCTTTCCTCCCAGCCCTGGTTCCATGGCTCAGGTGTAAGGCCTCCCTCGGCCACCAGAGGGGGCCCTGGGCCCAGACGAACTGTGAGAGTGTTCACCTGACCTCAGAGATCTCACAGGCTGCTGAGGGTTGCAACAGGGAGGGTGATACACTCAGCAACAGGATAAGAAGGGAAATAGAGGGGGTACACAGGGGAGGGATGGGAACCATTTAAGAGCACAGGGCAGGGTGCTGGGAAGAAGGGATAATCGGCTGGGATGTGGAGGAAGGGCAGGGAACAGCTAGGTTAGGGGGTGGCAGAGGAAGAGTGTTCTGGGATGCAGGTAAGTCAAGACATGAAAACTTGGAAGCTTGGTGTGATGGGGTCGCAGCGGATCAGGCAGGAGAGCTGATGGGAGACCCACCCCCAGGGACCTTGCCTACCAGCGTTCCTCTTAATTTCCCCCAACTCCAGTCTCAAGGCCCACACTTTTTCTGGCCTCTCAGTCGAAGAAGCCAGGACAAGGGGTCTGGGTTCTTAACCCAGCCTAGAGAAGGCAGGACATCGAAGAGGAGCAGCTCCCTCCATCCCCCAATCTAGCAGGCACTTCTCAGCCCCTTGGCCAAGGTCCTTTAGGAAGAGACAGAGAAGGTCAAGGCCCTTGGGGCTTCTCTGGGGCTCCCTTCCCTCCTCGCAGCTCCCAGGACCAGCACTGCAGATCCAGGAGCATAGAAGTGGTTAGAGCAGCTGTGTGTCCTTCCTGCCTTCCCAGCCTGGGTTCGGTGGGGAATCAGTGGACGGCCTTCTCTTCATCCTTCTCAGCACCCCTGGTGGACGAGTGTCCAGTGTCCAGTGAGGACAGGAGGGCTGTCTCCCAAGGGGCGAGGCTGGGGGCTGAGACCCCAAGAGAGGCTGCGGGCGGGTGCTTCTCTGAATCTGGTGTTCTGAACCCACCCAGGGATGAGCCTCTGCCGCTTGGGATGGCCAGGGGCAGGATGGGAATGATCCTCTGGGACCGTCATTCCCAAACACCCAGAGATGGGGGAAGCAGATGCAACTAAAAAGGGTGGCAGATTCGGGGCCATGTCCCTGCCAGGTGAGCCTGAGGGGAGAGGCCTCCGCCCTGGAATTTGGGAGCTGGAACACCAGGGTAGGAGCTCTCCAGTGCCATCGTTCCTGCTGACGGGGCGAGGGCAGATCCTTGGTGCTGCTGCAAGCCAGGCTCTCGGAGCCCAGCGATGTCCAGTGACCACACACAAGACCCTAGGCCAAATATAGGACATCTTTATTGACCCCCAGCTGGGTGGCGATTGCCCCTATGTATGAGTACCTCCCTGTGAGGGTCACTGCCTCCAAGGCACTGCCTCTCAGTTCCTACAGCCTGGTCATCTCTGGCATCAACCCCTCCCGGGGACGTGGTGGCGATGGTGGCGGGGGGAGCTTCTCTTGCTAGTGATGGTGGCCGCTGTCTCAGGGGGCCTGGGGCTAGGGCTGAGGCATGTCACCTCAGCTGAGATAGAAGAGCTGGATGAAGGTGTTGGCCAGGAAGAGAAGGACACCGCCACCACCCAGGCTGCTGAGTGCTGGGGTCGCACTCTTGGGGTTCCTGGTGGTCGTACTGGTTGTATTGCTTCCCAGGACATGAGTTTGTATCTGCAAGAGAAGTGAGGGCAAGCTCAGGGGCTTTCGAAGTTATGTAGAGACCTAGTTCCCCTACTCTGATATGACAGATCTCCGTTCTCTGTCCCCCATGACCACAACTTCTGCCACAAGGTCCTATGGGGACAGGACCTTCCTGCCTTGACAACAGGCAGTTTCAAAAGTGGTTCCTCTTCTGCTTCCAACGGAACCTTCCTTTCACCTCCGCCAAGCCACCAGCTCCTCCAGCACGTAGGAGACAGGAAACCCGTGGTTTCAGCCCTTGACCTGACTAACTGGGCTAGGGGGCTTAGCCTCTCTGAGCCTGCTTCCTCGTTTCCTGAATGAGCCCATCACAGTCTTGAGGTCGTGTGGGACAGGGCTGGGGAGAAGACACCGGCAAAGTGTGGGCAGGCGAGGAGGTGGGGAGGGTGTGACCTCTTGCCTGAGGAAATTGCCAGATGGTGAGCAAACTGTTCTCAATGCTTGATGAGGCTACAAGTAAAGTTGCCCCTGATGGAGATGAAGCTGTTTTTGATGGTGATCAGGCTGTTCTTGATGCTTGATCGAGCTGTTCTTGATCTAGAACTTGATGCCTCTAGTCTCCTATGTGGACTAGCGCCATGAGGGCACATGGGATGTTGCCAGGGCTGCCTCCTGAAACAGCAGTTGACTTTGAGAATCCAGCTGTTTCTGGAGTGGGAGATTTCTGTCTTCTTTACATTCCCAGACACACAGGCTTTTCTCCCTGGGGTGTCCCCGATATCCAGGACCAGCTCTGGCTCCACTTGAACCTATCTTGGCCCCTTCCCAACAGGGCCACTTCCCCTGCTTTCCCAGGGGTCAGTGCCATCCTCACTCCCAGCTGTCTCCCCAAGCCTCGTCTTTCCTATTCCATGTCAGCCCACTGTGTGCCTCGCTGTGCCCGGCATCCCATCAATACCCCCCCCCCCAAGTAGTCTGTCCTAGCCAAAAGGGCCGGAAGGCTGGGACCAGGGCCCCTGAGTCCTTGATTTACCTGCTGGACCTTGTGTTCCCCCTGGAAGGAGGCTGAGTGCCCAGGAGCCTGCATTTCCTCCCTCTCCTGCCAGGCAGGTCTGGGGAGTCATGGGTGGTGGTGTCAGGGGGCTCCAAGGGGCTGTTCTTACCTGAATCATAACCAGGACACTGATGGTAAGTAGGAGGAAGAAGAAGCCCTTCATCTTTGGAGAATCTTGTGGCTGTCTTGGCAGCAGTCTTTTAGAGATGAGCTCAGGCTTGTCTGCAGGCCTCTTGGCTTGTCTACTTTTGAACCAGGAGGCAGAGGAGGCGGGGTAGAAGCAGGAAGAAGGAGGGCCCAGGCTGTGGGGTGGGGTGCTTCTACCTTTCTACAGGCCTCATGATTGAGGACAACAGGCCCTAGGTTCTAAGGCCTTCCGTAGATGGTAGGTTCTAGATAGGGACTGAGGCACGTGTCACGATGGGAGGTAGGCAAACCAAGGGAGCATCTGTGGGACAGCAAACAGGGCCCTGGGCTTGGAGTCCAGAGTGGGAAATAACACTCAGGGAAATAACCACCTCTCAACCCGGAGACCTGGGCTAGCAACTGGCCTCTTTGAATCTTTAACACAAGAGCTGTCAGAGGACTGAAGGTAATAAAATTAGGAAGATTGGAGCAGGGGACAGGAGCTGAAAAGAAGGCTGAGATAGGCTTAGGTTTCAAGGTAAGGATCTAGCTGGGTTCACAGGTTCAGAACAAACATTTGGGGACCATGAAAACTTAGCGTTAATAGTTCTCTGTGAAATCAAAGGGGATCCGGAGACCTAACTTCTGGGTGAGCCCATTCCCTCCAGGTCTCATGTTTCACCTTTCCAGTGAGAAGACTGGAATGGATGATTATTTTAAGGCCTAGAATTTTGTGATTCAGATTCAAAAATAGCAGATGGGTTGTTTGTAGACTTTAAAAATGAAACCGTTATTCGATCAGTGAAAACAGGTTTATTTGGGAATAGCAGAGACTTGCAATTCCGGACCAGCAAGGTACCCCAAAACCCAGAGGCTAGCCCAACAAAGGAGAGAAACCTCATTTAATGGAGAATTCTGGAGGAGGAAGTTGGGAGGAATTGTTTTGACCAGAAGTTTAACGGAGAGAAGGAGGCAAGTCCAGGTGGTGATGATTTCTCATTGGCTGCGCTGGTGGGGTGGTCCGCTACTTGCAGGAGTTTGTAATGAACGGCTTTTCCTGTTGGGGTCTGTAACGGACAAATCTTTTTGTAATTGAGGTTGAGCGACATGGCCTGAGAGCTCCTCCTGGTGGCCTCTCCCTCCATTTTCGTGAGGTTTCCTTTTCTTTGCACATTTCCTCCTTTTCATCCAGATTTTTCTCCAAAACTATCCCTTATCAATAGTCCGGTTTTCCTAATTCAGTGGCCTTTTGTCCCACGGTGCCAGGAGGGGCCTTCCCTAAGTGTTATTTCCCAAATCGGTAATTGTGCCGATAGGAAATTCCCATTTGAGGAAGAAGGAGGGGAAGCAGAACTCTCAGGCACTTCCCGCTTACAGTTCCCTTAATCAGGATCGGAGTATCAGAGACCATCTCCTTGTTGGGCACATCGTTTTAGAAAGGTCTGACAGGCAACAAGTACAGAATCAAAAGTAATATGACGATTCCAAAGATACAGTTTGTGGCTCCAAAACCAGGCTCTGAAAGCAGCCAACTGAAAATACTGGAACTTATGCCAGCATACGGGAGAAAAGTTCTCCCAGTGGAGGCAAACCCCCAGTGACCTATGCCTTCTGGACGTGCCTGTTTAACTCAGCAGTGAAAATACTGCAAGCGTTCTTTGAAAGAATTCACTGAGGACATTGGTGAAGATACAGTGCAGGTATGACCATGGAAGCAAGTCTTTGGTGAAGTTTTTGCAAAATAGCAAAACTTCAAGTATGTTTTAAAACAGCTATTTTTTTTTTTTCACAGACCTGTACCCCTGGGGATAAAAATACGTTATATGTTTATTAAAACAAATAAATAAATTTTTAAAAAACACAGGTTTTTTTAAAAAAATTTTATTTTAAATAATTTTATTATTTATTTGACAGACAGAGATCACAAGTAGGCAGAGAGGCAGGCAGAGAGAAAGGGGGAAGCATGGGGCTGGATCCCAGGACCCTGAGATCATGACCTGAGCTGAAAGCAGAGGCTTAACCCACTGAGCCACCCAGGCACCCGTTAAGAATGGTATTCTTAAAAGAATTCTTTGACATGAAATGTCAGTAAACCTGTAAATTCAGAAAATGTGAATGTGAAAAAGAATTCAGAGTATTCTGAACAGTCTGAATAAGAATTCAGACTACTAGTTAGTAAGTTAGTAGTCCACATGAAAAAGAGAGACTTCGGTGAATCCTGAACCTTCTAACAGGCCTAGTGTGGACTTCTTGGGAACGTTGTCTGTTGGATGTGCTCTTCTCTGATTCTGGGAAATCTTGATTTTCAGGTCACCAGGTGGTGCTTTCCTTACTTGTGTCATGTGAATCCAAGATTCTAGGCCCAGGAATTTGGCTAGTGACCCCTGCGAGGGGCTTTTCTGGCAAGGTTGAAAAGTCTTTCTGGAGGTCTCATTTCTAGTGGACAAAATCTTCAGGTTGCAAGGAGTGGTATTTAAGATCTTAATCTCCCAAGAGTGCAAGATGAAAAGATTGCTCTACCAATGCATGGTTATTTGTTTATTTATTTATTTGTTTGTTTGTTTATTTAGAGAAGATGGGGGGATGGACAGAGGGAATCTTAAGCAGGCCCAGTGGGGCTCAGTCTCACAACCCTGAGATCATGAACTGAACCAAAATCAAGAGTTGGATACTGACTGAGCCACCCAGGCACCCCACCATGGTTATTTTTAAAATTTAATGAAATTAATTTAATTTATATTCAATTAATTAACATATAGTATATTATTAGTTTCAGAGGTAGAGTTCAGTGATTTATCAGTTGCATATAACACCAAGCACTCATTACATTTCAAGCTCTCCTTAATGTCCTTCACCAAGTTACCCTATCCTCCAAGCCCCCACTCCAGCAACCCTCAGTTTGTTTCCTGTAAGAGTCTTTTATGGTTTGTCTCCCTCTCGGATTTTGTCTTATTTTATTTTTCCCTCCCTTCCCGTATGATCCTCTGTTTTGTTTCTTAAATTCCACATATGTGTGAAATTGTATGATAATTGGCTTTCCCTGATCGACTTATTTCACTTAGCATAATGCCTTCTAGTTCTATCCACATTGTTGCAAATGGTAAGATTTCATTTTTTGATAGCAGAGTAATATTCCACTGCATGTATATATCACACCTTCTTTATCCATTCGTTTTGTTGATGGCCATCTGGGCTTTCCTTAGTTTAGTTGTTGTGAACATTATTGCTATGAACTTTGGGGTGCAAGTGTCCCTTTGGATCACTATTTTTATCTATTGGGTAAATACCCAGTCATATAATTCCTGGGACATAGGGTAGCTCTATTTTCAACTTTTTGAGGAACCTCCATACTGTTTTCCAGAGTGGCTGCACCAGCTTGCATTCCTACCAACAGTGTAGGAGGGTTCCCCCTTCTCTGCATCCTCAGCAACATCTGTCATTTCCTGACTTGTTGGTTTTAGCCATTTTGACTGTTGTGAGGTGGTATCTCATTGTGGTTTTGATTTGTTTTTCTCTGATGCTGAGTGATGTTGAGCATTTTTTCATGTGTCTGTTGGCCATTTGTATGTTTTCTTTGGAGAAATGTCTGTTCATGTCTTCTGCTCATTTCTTGACTGGGTTTTTTTTTTTTTCTTGAAGTATTGAGTTTGATAAGTTCTTTATAGATTTTGGATACTAACCCTTCATTTGATAAGACATTTGCAAATATTTTCTCCCATTCTGTTGGTTGTCTTTTGGTTTTGTCAACTGTTTTCCTTGCTGTTCAGAAGCTTTTTATCTTGAAGTCCCAATAGTTAATTTTTGCTTTTGTTTTCCTTGCCTTTGGAGACGTGTCAAGCAAGAAGTTGCTGTGACTGAGGTCAAAGAGGTTGCTGCTTGTGTTGTCCTCTAGGATTTTGAAGGATTCCTGTCTCACATTTAGGTCTTTTATCCATTTTGAATTTGTTTTTGTATATGGTGTAAGAAAAGGCCAGTTTCATTCTTCTGCCTGTGGCAGTCTGATTTTCCCAACACAGTTTGTTGAGGAGACTTTTTTCCATTGGACATTCTTCCCTGCTTTGTCATAGATTAGTTGACCATAGAGTTGAGGGTCCATTTCTGGGTTCTCTATTCTGTTCCACTGATCTGTGTCTGGTTTTGTGCCAGTACCACCCAGCATGGTCATTTTTCATGGAAGCAATTGCACCTTTACCATATTGAAGTACATCTTTTATTAATTGTGGGTCAAAGGAGGCAGGGGCCAAGAGCATTGGACCTACTGTGACTATCTCAAAGGGTGAGAGTCTACAGGTTCTCAAGAAGGTGGATCTGAGATTTAGAAGGAACAGTAGCAATACATCAGGCTAAGGTATTTGGAGCATTTCTACAAATTTGCTAATTGAGTTTTAATAGTGCCACATTAATGGGGCACCTGGGTGGCTCAGTCCTTCAGTGCCTGCCTTCGGCTTGGGTCATGGTCCAGGGGTCCTGGTATTGAGCCCCACATCAGGCTCCTGCTTGGCAGGGGGCCTGCTCTCCCTTTCACACTCCCCTTGCTTGTGTTCCTTCTCTCGCTGTGTCTCTCTCTGTCAAATAAATAAAATCTTAAAAAAAAAAAAAAAAGTGCCATGTTCAGCTAGCCCTGAGGATTGAGGATGGCATGCACAATGAAAGTATTGCAAAACTGACCACACAGCAGACTTGTCAAAGCACCTGTCCAGTAAAATGGGTTCCCCAATCACTGTGATGTTCAAGAGGGGTTCCCCTGGCAGGGATAATCTTTTCTAACAGGATTTTAGCCATAGAAGAGGCAATGGACTGTCTATAAAGGAAGACTTCAATTCAGTGAGAAAACACACAAACCATGACTAAAACGTATTTATGCTGATGAGATGGGGCAAGCTGTATGAAGTCTATTTGTCAAAACTCAAAAGGTCCATTAGGCCATTTAAAGTGTCTGGAAGCAGTGCCAACTGATTTCCCTGGATTTTTATTTCAGACAGGTGGGACAGGGGAGGTAGGCCCTATGGAATCTGCCAATATCAGTTGAAGATTTTGCCCATAAGAAGGGTGGTACCAGATCTAATAGGGACTAATGATCCATGTCCCCGGATTCAGCCATAGTGTCATTAGAAATAGAGCAAATTTAAAAAGTCAAATGGTCACTTATTTCACTTGCTTGGCTATTTTGATGGCTACTCTCAAATTCTAGAATTATTTCCCCCTTTTGGGAGAAGAAAATCCTGGCCTGATACTTCTCTAAAGAAATCTTGGCCTGATAGGGCACCTGCGTGGTTCAGTTGGTTGAGTGTCTGATTCTTGATTTAGGCTTAGGCTTAGGGTTGTAGGATCAAGGCCCATGTTGGGCAATGTGAATCTGCTTGTTCCTCTCCCTCTGCTTCTCCCCCCAACTTGTGGCCCTTCTCTCTCAAATAAATAAAATATTAAAAAAAAATAGAAATCTTGGCCTAATGAATGAATAGGGACAGAAGAACTTCAGAGAAAAATGTGTGTGTATCTCAAAGAGCCTAAATGAAAGAGAAAAGGAACAGAGATGGAACCTGTTGTGATTTATTAGAGATCCTTCCATGTGAGCTGTTTATTTCTCCTTGAGCAGGGGCCTTTCCAATCTCCCTATCATTCCAGTTTTAGTGTATGTGCTGCCCAGGTGAGCAGACTGATTCAGCACTCCAAGGCAGGTGCTGTTTTATTGCCGTGGGGCTGAGCACTGGTCGTGTAGGGCTGGTATCTGTAAGGACAGAGATTCCCTCTCATTCTGGAGAGTGGTTTCTCTGAGCTGATATAGAGGAAGGGCTGGGAAGAGCCTCTGTAGTTCCTCAGAGCCCCAACCCTGGGAATTGGGAGGACACTGGAAAGGCTGCCTAGGGGGCTAAAGATGCCTGGAGCACTTTATAACTATGTTTTGTCCAGTGTCCTGGCCCTTTGCCATAACAGCAGAAACTAGGACGTTTTTGTTTTGTTTAGGGACCTTGATATGCCAGCATTGAAAATTAATTTTAGCAGTCTTTCTTTTAGGTGCCTCATCTAGGGTGCCAGCGACCTGGTTTGCCAAATTAACGAAGTCTGGGGTGGACATAGTTTCCTGTTCCATCCTGGTCCTTTTAACTGAAAGAGAAAGATCTTGCCTCAGCCCATGAATAAACTCTCCCCAAGAGGATCCAACATCTAAAGGAAGACCATAGTTTTCTTTGAAAACAATGTGAAGTTGATTATAACGGTCATGAACAGGTTCATCAGATTTTTGTGTGCAAGCCTGAATTCTGCTCCAATTAACAGACTGAGGGAAAGCTATTGCAATTGCTCGGTGGAGGTTTTCAGCAAGTGTGCTTGCTGTAAGTTAGGGGCTTGTTTTTTAAATCCTGTTTATAATGTGCCCATCAGGCTAGTTTTAGCCAAGGGTTAGCTTGGTCCTCAGCAACAAACTAACTGATACAAATCTGAGAAACCAGGCTGGTAAGTTTGAATAGCTATTAATTCTTCAGCAAACCCATGAGGATCCTCAGTTAGTTTCATAAAAAATTCTTTATGGCTCACAATTTGGCCTTCCTCCAGGGAACAGAAGACATCTGGGGGTTATTCGAATCCTCAGAAGACTTAATTTTAAAGGGACTGTATGTTTGGAAACAAAGGAAATGGGGGAGGGAAAAGAGAGGCCTCATAAGTCCTTTTATTTTTAGTTGTTTGTTTGCCTCAGTCCAGAAAGTGTATTTTTCAGAGAGGCAATTTTAGATTCCTGATAACATTTGGAAGCTTTAAGACATCAGAAGCAGCATCCCATGTCATTTTGACAATTTTTAAGCCATGGTTGTTCAATTCAGTTTTGAAAAAAGTAAGTTTGGGGTGATTGAAAGTTCCCCATAATGAGCATTTGTGTTTTAAATTACTTTTGGTTACGTGATTTAGTTAGATATGCATATGAAAAGGGACTGAAATTTTTAAAAATAAAACCAGCCGGGGTGCCGGAAAGGGGGATGCACTGTCAAAGCATTTTGATTCCTGGGATCCCATTTCTTACAGGCTTTTCTGGGCGGGGGGGGGATAAAGTCCTAAATAGCATAGTTTGGATAGGAATAGCCTGGTTCCCCAAAGAAGTCAAACCAAAAGCCAAGTACTCTCAGAAAGGACAAATCCTTGAAACAGATCCTGAATAAAACCTGGAGAGCACAGAACACAATGAGAATGGAGTTCGAAGTCCAGCAGAAAGACTCAGTAAGAGTCGTCTCTGGATCCCACTTCTGACACCAGAGGATGTTAACCTTGAAAATAAAACTGTCAGTTATTTTACCAGCAAAAATGGGTTTATTTGGGCATAAGTAGAGAATTACACTTTAGGACAAACAAACTACAGCAAATACCATAGGTTAGTCCAACAAAGGAGAGAAACATTATTTTATGGAGAAGAAGGAGAAAGTTGGGAGGAGTAGTTTGGAAAAGTCCAATGAAGAAAAGCACGAGTTCAAGGTGATGACAGTATTTCATTGGCTGAGTTGCAGGGGTACTTGATTTCTTGTAGGAGATGCAATGTACATCTTTTCATGTTTGGGCCTGTAACTGATGATTCTTTCTGTCCACAGTTCTTCTCTTGGGGTCTGTAATTGACAGGTCTTCTTGTAATTGGCCTTGAATGGAATGGCGTGAGAGCTCCCCCTTCTGGCCTCCTGACCACACTTAATGAGGTTTCCCTTCATTAATTTTCAGACTATCAATCTAGGATGGATGGGAGGAGGGCTAGGGGAGGGCAAGCAGGTGACTAAACTGTAGCGGAAGAGATTTGGAGTGGGGATGGTCCTCAAGTCTCAGCAAGGGGTGGAGGATGAGAAAAATCACAAAGCTGCTTTGATGGTGCTCTGTTCTTTATATATTTATACATTCTTTCTATTCTTTATACATTCTTTATACCTTTATACATATAAATATATACATACATTTATATACTTTATTCTCTCAGTGGGGCTCTGCAATAGGTTTTCCAATTATCCCCATTTTCCTGATGAAGAAACTGAGGCTTAGATATTCAGTGACCTGTTCAAGGTAGTAAATGGTGGAGTCAGCCTCATTTGAACTTGAATACAGGTCTGTCTGAAGCCACAGTCATGTATGTAACCTCGGGGGCTGCCCTCGTAGTCACTGATTCCCTGCCCCTCTTCCTCTTAGAGGACACAGTGGTTGTCTCTGAAGCCCAGCTCTAGTCTCACCCACTCACCCTTCCATGGTCTCTTTTTGCCTCATTTGCATGCCAGGTAGTAAAAGAAACCCCCTTCGCTTCCCTTCTTTGGTTTTAAGCCTCCTGTTGCTGATCAGAGCTCCAAGCCCCCCAAAACACTTGGCCCAGCATAACCTAATGGTTTATCAACACACATACTTCAAGCCTCAGAGAAATTTCTGGGAGAAGCTCAGTGGCAAGAGGGCTCTTCCACCTCCCACTTCCAGTCACCTTCCACAGGAACCCTTCCCTTGGCTGTGGGCCTGTACCACCTGCCCCTCAGCCTATCTTTGTCTGCCCGTTTCACCAAAGTGGGAGCTTCTAGAAAGAGCACAGATTCTGGAGGCAGACAGTTCTGGATTTGAAACCACTTTTACTGATTACCTGCATGGTCCCGAGCAAATACCTTCACTTCTCTGAGCTGGTTTTCTCATCTGCAAACCTCATACTGTTGGCATCCAACACTTGGAAGGCACTCATTAATTCGTAGCTCCCTTCAGCCTCCAATTGGTTCATAAGGAATGCCTCAAGGAGCTGGCCCTCCCCTGCATGCGGCAGACCAGAAAGTCAAATGGAAAATATTACAAAGTGCAGTCTGTGATATGCAAGGGTTTTGGTGGTTGAGCCCAGGCCTAAGGAAGTGGGTGCCTGCCAGTAGAAGTCATTGATTTTTAGACCATCACCGCTGAAAGGTTGAGAGATGATGATAAAGATAGTTAAAAGCAGGAAATGTTTTTGAAAACTTACTCTGTATGGGTGTTGTGATTGTTACTGTGAATAATTATTTCATTTAATCCTCAAGACAACCCTGTGGGGTGGGTATTATCCCCATTTTACAGATGAAGAAACGAAAAACTTGCTCAAGGACGCACAAGTCAGGCGCCAGGACTCCTGAGGCCAAAGTCCATGCTCTTAATTAAACTGCCTCTAGTTCTTCTAACATTTTACTTTTTTAGATGAGGCTGGGGAGGGTAAATATCTCACCCAAAGTCAATGTCTTATCCAAAGGCAAAAGGAGTCTCACCTGAACTTAAACACGAAGGAACTAGGATTTGAGCATCCCTGGTCACGAAGTGAGCAGAGAAATTCGGATTTAGGAAACATTTATTAAGTACTTGGCATCATTTCAATTCATGTTCAAAAAAGCCCCGCGATGTACTGCACTGATCGGATGCAGAAACAAGAGACTCAGAGGGCTAATCTCCCCCCAAATAAATTTAGCAAAGACGGCTGCTCTGTCGGATTACCCATTCAGGATTCAGAGGCTTCGGGAATCTAACCCCAGCTTCTCTCCTTTTTCGAGGTTGGGGAGTGGGAGGTATAATTGAACCCTCCACTTCTCCAGACACCGAGGGCGTTACACGGTGGTGGATTCTGGGATTTGAGGTATCCCGCGAAGAGTTTAGACTCGTGGGCCAATAGAATTCGAGCACAGGCGGTGGCACGCCCCCATCCGCCTAATTAGCCAATGAGAAGCGCATGGGTTCTGGTCGCCTGGGAAACCGCGTGACAACAAGATGGCGGCGCCGTGGGACGGCTCCGTGGCACTACGCGGTGAGTCCCGGTTCAAAGTTTTGCGGCCCTGGAGTCCCCTACGCAGGCTGGGGCCCTCGCCCCGAGAGCCCGAGGACCCGCGAGTCCAGCGGTTGGGTGGCCCAGCAGGCTTCCGCGTCATGGGAGCGGCTTCAGGTCCCCGCCTACGTGGCTACCGGAGGAGGCGGGAGGAGGCGACGCAGCTCCCGGGGAGGGGTTAGGTCGTGACTGAAGTCGCGTCGTGAGCGCTTCCAGCTGGAGATGGAGGGCTTGAAGGCGTGCAGCCTGCCAGGCCTTGTCCGCGCGAGAAAGCACTGGGCCTGGGCTGAACTGTGCAAATGGACCGCGTAGGTCTGCTGGAGGAAATAATCAGTCAAGCACCGCCCTGACTTGGGTCTTAAAGATGTAGGGGCATGGGACACAGCTTTCCTCTCAAAGCCCCAGCCTGAAGGGGACACAGTCCAACCTGTAGGCGTCTCCAGCTTGAGGGGGAAGTCAACAGTCAGTCCCTGGAAGCCCCCATGTGAGGGGAGTAGACGTGGCTCTATCCTCAGGCCCACCTCTGCCCCGGGTCTCAGGAAGGAGGAGACCCAGCCCCAGAAGTCAGGGGTCTCTTATAATCCATGGGAAAATTAATCTGGAGACAGTGTGCTGGTCTGAAGCGAGACAGGAAGCATGAAGTCACTTGCCGGCTATCGTGACAGCCCCAAGGAAGGTCCCTGAGAGCCCCACGAGGATGACCAAAGTGGGCATGGAAAGAAGGAGCTGTGTGAGAGACGTTGTAGAGTTTAACCTGCAAAGTCTGGCGATGGATGGGATTAAGAGAAGAGGAAAGAGAGGACAACTTTGTGCTTGGATGATGGGGTCGCATTAAGAAGGGGGAAGTGGGAGGAGCTTATTTTGAAGGAAGATGTTGAGTTTGGTTTGGGGACTGGGTCCCTTTTTTTCTGAACTTTGTTGAGATAATAATTCCCATAATATATACTTCACCCTTTGAAATATAAACTTCAACCGTTTTTCGGATATTCATGAGACTTGGGCAACCACCACTACAATCAATTTAGATATTTTCATCTGTCTAACAAGAAATTCTATACCCTTTATCAACTACACCATATACCCTCGAATGGCCTCCAGCCCTAGGCAATTACCAATCTATTTTATGTCTCTAGATTTGTCTATTCTGGACATTTTATATCAATGGGTTCATAACAATATGTGGTGTTTTGTGACTTTCCCTTAGCATAATGTTTTCAGGGTCCATTCACGTGGTGACCTGGCTTCCATTTCTTTTTATTGCTTTCTAATACTCCATTGTAAGAACATACCAGAGTTATGTGTCCCTTGGCTGGTGGACATTAGAGTTGTTTCCATTTTTGCACATTATGAATAATGCTGCCGTGAACATGTAGGTGAGTTTTTGTGTGGATATAAGTTTTCATCCTGTGTAGATCCCCAGGAGCAGAACTGCTGAGCCATAAAGTAACCTTCTGAGGAATCGCCAGACAGTTTTCCACAGCTGCCACGCCATTTTCTGCTCCAGCTAAGATTCCAATCTCCCCATCTCCTCACCAACACTTGTTCACTTCTGTCTTTTTTTTAACTAGTTTCTTTTGAGGGGCTGTTATGGTGATGAGAATTTGGAGAAGGGAGGGGTAATTGGGGCCAGAGGAAACTCATGTAGAACAGTGCTAGCTGGGAGAGGAACATCACCTGTTAGCATGATGGAATGTTCTAAAGATTGACTGTGGTGATTGTTTCACAACTCTGTGAATATACCAAAAATCACTGAACTGTACTCTTTTAAAAGGGTTAAGTATGTGAATTAGATCTCAATAAAGCTGTTTTTTATTTAAAGGTAAATACTGTATGTTTCCATTAATGTAACATTCCTGAAGTAAGAAAACAGTAGTGGTTGCCAGGGTTGAAGATGGTATGGGTGTAACCGGAAGGGGCTGGTATGAGGGAGATCCTTGGGGTGAGGGAATCTCTGTGGTGATGGAGTAGTTCTTTTCTTAAATTATTTATTTATTTATTTAAGATTTTATTTATTTATTTGACAGACAGAGATCACAAGTAGGCAGAGAGAGAGCCAGGGAAACAAACTCCCTGCTGAGCAGAGAGCCCAATGTGGGGCTCGATCCCAGGACCCTGGGATCATGACCTGAGCTGAAGGCAGAGGCTTTAACCCACTGAGCCACCCAGGCACCCCGATGGAGTAGTTCTTTATCTTGACTATAGTGGCGGTTACCTGGAATGTCCATGGGGGTGACAAAGCATAAAAGGATACAGACATGTAGTGTAACTGTTGGGGAGTATCTGGGTGAAGGGCACACAGATCCCCTCCATACTATTTTCCTAATTTCCTGTGAATCTATAGTAATTTAAAAGTAAAAACTTAACATATGACTAAAGGACAGACAAAAACAAAGAAAAAAAAGAGGAGTTAGCTCAACCGAAGGAAGGGGGCAGGTCGGAGTGGGGACTCCATTCTAGGAAGGAGTTCTGGGCCAGGGGAGCATTTGAGGTCGGGCAGGTTCAAGTGTAGGAGTGAGGGGGAGTGAGGTCAGGAGATGCAGGCAGGGACCAGATCATCTCTGTTAATTTTGAATTTCTTCTTTTGAATTTCTTTTCTCTGGGCAAGAAGGAGCCACTGGGAGCTTTCAGCAAGGTGGTGACATATTGAAAAAAAAAAAAAAAGGAGGTGACGTATTAGTTTTATGTTTCTGAAGATCCCTCTAGCTGGAAACCTGTGCAGGGAACCAGGAAGGGCTGTCACACTTGGCCACACAAAACAAAAGGATGCCTGGACAAGAAGGCAGGGACTGGGGCAGGCCAGGGACAGACTGGGAAGGCCGATGGTGGGAGTGAGGAAAGGCCAGGTCTGGGGCAGGAGTCCCAAACTCGAGTGAAGACAGAGTAGCTGCCTCCCAGTGGCACAGCTCCCTTTGCTGGGCAGCTTCGGGGCAGGGGGGAGGCCATGCCACACATTTTCAAAGGGCAGCTGTCTTGGATTTGTCCTAAAAAGACTTGATTCAGACCCTGATGGGCCCCTTTGGTTCTAGGATTTCTAAATATTAGCCACATAATATATTCAATTCACTGAATAGAGTAGTGGCCTTTAATTCCATCCCTGACGTGCATTCATCTTAACAGAAGAAGAGAGAAGGAGGGGGACAGACATGTATAAGTGTCCTCAGTGTATAGTAACAAAAGCCACAACAGCCACATTAAAAATTTTTTTAAGATTTTATTTATTTATTTTTAATTTTAAATATTTTTATTTTTTATTTTATTATTTATTTATTTATTTATTTAATTCTCAATCAAATGCAGTGCATGATCCTAGGACTTGAGCTTTGTGTCAACCAGCTCCTTGAAGGATGGAGCCAGGACACAAGTGGGGGAAAATCCCAGGCTCCTGGCCCATCTCTGGACCTGGACCCCCCAACTCCCATCACCCTTTCCCAACCAGGCCAGGGGCCTCCAGGGTCAGAACAGAGAACAGGATATCCAGAGGCTCAGGCCAAGATCAAGCACAAGGATCCTGAGACCAAGCTGCTTCCAGAAACCTCTGCAGGGGTGGTGGGAAGAAGTGAGGGGCGCTGCTCCCTGGACAGTGCTTCTTCCTGGGAAAAGAAACCATGGAAGAGGAAGTTTCCCTGGTCCCGAAGCCCTGGGCCCCCTCTTTCCCCAAGGACTGACTTTCTTCTTTCTTTTCAGGGAGTTCCTGACAGCTAGCGTCTCGAAGTAGAACTATGGGCTCACCTTTGGCCTCCCTTGGCAAGACCCGAAGAGTGCCCCTGCAGTCAGAGCCTGTGAATCCAGCGTAAGGAACCTGCCTGGGGCGAGGGGGAGGGGGTTGGGGGGTGCGGTGGGGGGATCTTTGTGTTGGTGTCTCTGCCTTTTGGCCCCTGTGGACTAGGAGGACGGCTCCTAGTGTCTTAGGGCAAAAACCAGGAGTTACATAACCTTCCCTGACCACTGGATCTTTCTCTGTACCACTTCCTCGGAGAGGCTCCATAGCTCATCGGAGCAGACGCTGCCTGGGCCCTCTGCCAGGGTGTGGGCTGGGGGGGAGTGGCGTGGCCCCCAGGTACACAGAGTTCTGGGGTCGGTTTATCAAAACCGATGGGCAGCTTCTCTGGCCCGGCCCCGTGCTGAGCCCTCGGTAAGGGGAATCCTTTACATCTGCCTCCCGTTTTTATCCTTTTGAAGCATTTTTTACCCCTCTCCTTGCTCTTCTGAACACCACTTTGAGTCATTTGAAGGCCAGGGAGATCTAGGGCAGCTGAGCGACAGGCCTGGGGTCCCACAGCCATTTCACAGCGGAGCTGGGGCTGGGCTGTTGGGCTTGGGAGTGCTTGTGTCTTCCATCCAAACCCCCTGCCCCTCCGCCCCGTTCAGCCCTTCCCTGCCCTTCCCCACTGGGACAAGGGGACACCTCAAAGCCTGTCCCTTGGTTTGCCCCAGGGTCAAGGATGGGATCTGGGGAGGAGATTGCCTCGGGAGGCAGAGTCCCAGCCTCCATCTCGTTTAGGCTTGGCTGGGCCCCTAGGGCCGGAGCCGCTCCCCTGATGACATTCCAGAGGGTCCTAACTTGTCTGTCTTCCTTCTCCTTCCTGCCCGGGTTTCCAGCAGGCGAGGGATAAAAATCTATGGAGATGGTAAGTGTGGGCTCTGCCCTCATGTCCCCTCTCCTCACACCTCTTGGGTGTCCCTGGGGTCGTGTAGATGGAGAGAAGGGACAAGATGGCGGCCACTGTCAGAACAGCTGGCCCACCCACAGGGCCCTCACGCCCTCCTGAGGACAGGACCCACAGCAGCTCTCTGATTCAGAGGCCCCACACCCTGAGCAGAGATGTCACTGCTAACATGGGAAGCCCTCCACTCACTGTGGGGTTGGCCAGTGGGTGCCAAGAAGCCATGGGGGTCAGACCCCAGCAGTCCTTCCCCTGACAGCCTCCTCCAGCCCATCCTGCCTTTCCCTCCCAGAAGCCCCATCCTCCCTTGGCTGCCCCGCCAACCGCAGGCTCAGACCTTTGCATCCCAAGCCCATTCTTGCTGCCACCCCTGGCTGGCATCGGCTACTCAGGTCCTCCTGGGAGCCAGGCTGGGAGAATTGCAAGAAAGCCTGCTCTGATTGGATCCTTACTCCCTGACATCCCACGTGTTCTATTCGTGTATACTTGCGGGTACAGAGTACAGGCTGCTTCATCTGGGCCAGAGCCCGGGGCCCCAATGTTCTCTGGGCCTCAGCCCCAGAGCAGTGACCTGGGCATCCCTGTCTGCAGAAGACGAGGCAGACGTGCTGAATAATGGACTTGGCCCAGAAGAAAAGATCGCTGTCCCTTCCTGCTATGGCGGCATTGGTGCGCCTGTGAGCAGACAAGGTAAGAACAGAGGCCTACAACGGGTCTGGTCCCCAGCAGCAGGAGAGGGTCTCAGGGAGGGGGTGAGGCCCAGAGAGGCATGGACCTACTCTTGCCTGCTGTGGGTGAGCCCCTGGTCCGCAGACAGCGCTCCTCGCCTGGCCTGCGCTGTCCCCAAAGGACCATGGTGACACCGATCTCAGAGGTGCCCAGAGGGGCCCACTGGGCAGCTTCCCGGTGGAGGGTGGAATGGGCCCGGGCACAGGGGAAACCTGGGCAGAGTCGTCAGAGTCGGCTGCAAGCCCAGAGGAAGTGGGGACAAGACTAGAAGTTTCCACCAGCTGTAACACCTTGGGTAAGCAATGTTCTATCTCTGGGCCTCCCATTTCCTTGTCTATGAGTGGGGAGACACTCCTCCTCTGAACCCCGCCATGGGATAGAACAGGGAATTGAGGCTGTAAAAGGAAGCCAGAAGAGCCTGGCCCCACAACCATACAGGCACAAAGTCTGGCTCTCCTGCAGCCCGGCTGGGGACACACTTGTTAGCAACCCCAGTACCCAGCTCCTCCCCTTAAGGAGCTGTTCCATGTGCTCTTTGCCTCTCCCCCTGGCATCTGCTCCTCACCCTACTCTCAGCCAGTGTCTGTCCCCACCGAGGTCACAAACAAGGACTCGCCTGTCCTGTCTCACTTCTCTGCACAGCAGCATTCCACAAGGGTCACCGTTCCCTCCTTCTCACATTGCTCTGGGCTCTTCGCCACCATGACGCCACTCAGTCGGGTTTCTTCTGCCTCCCAGGCTCTTCCCTCTCTTCGCTAGCTTTTTCTTTTCCTCCTAGCTTTTCAGTGGGGATGCTTCTCCCCTGGGTTCTCTCCATCTCTCTCTCTCTCCCCCTGCTGCCTCAGTGAGATCATCCGCGCTGTAGGCATGGATGGGGTTCGGAGGTCCGTAGAGCCGTTATAGGACTTTGACTGCAAGGCAGAGAAATCCCTTACTCAGCTAGCACGGACATTGAGGAGGACTTACTGTCCCGCGTAGCACGACATCCAGGAGGCAACTCCAGGGTTGTTAATCCATCCCCTCAAAGACATCATTGAAAGGCCAAGTTTTGGGGTGCCTGGGGGGCTCCGTTGGTTATCAGTTCAGGTCATGATCTCAGGGTCCTGGGATGGAGCCCTGAGTCGGGCTCAGCAGGGAGTCTGCTTGTCCCTCTCCCACTACCCTTTCCCCTGGCTCGTGCTCACTCTCTCTCTCTCACTCTCTCAAATAAATAAATAAAATCTGAAAAAGAAGTTCAGGTTTCTCTGTCTTTCCACTGAGCCATCTTTGGCCTGTCTGCCCACATGGCTGTGTGGCGACACAAGCAGTTCCTGATTCACGCATAGGGCAGCGGGCCAGGGAAGGAGAGGGCCCATTCCTCCCCTCTGGGTCTTCCTTAGTTTCTTTTCCTAGACTTTATTTTGGAGAATGTCTAGCCTATACAGAAATTAAAATAATAGTATAGTGAACACCTGTATGTCTGCCAGCTAGATGCAATAGTGAGTGACATTTTGCCACTAATTTGCTTTTTCTCTGTCCATATACACATATGTATGAATGTAAATGTATTTTTTTGATGAACCATTTAGAAGTCAATTTCAGATATCATGACATTTCACCTCTAAATGCTTCAGTGAGTATCTCTTCCGAATAAGGGAACCCATGCCCACAGGACAGGGACAGCCCCCGAGAATGTGGATGACTCGGAGACGCCCTCCAGCCCCTCTTCTGCACTCAGATTACCTATATTCCAAAATTAGCTCCTGGCTATTGTTTTTCCTGAGCTAGGTTCTAATCTGGGTCAGGCATTGCGTTTGATTGTTATACCTCTGTAGAACAGTGTCCTTGCCTTTTTATTTTTATTTTTTTAAAGATTTTATTTATTTATGACAGAGAGACACAGTGAAAGAGGGAATACAACCATGGGGGAGCCAGAGAGGGAGAAGCAGGCTCCCTGCTGAGCAGGAAGTCCAATATGGGGCTCGATCCCAGGATGCTGGGACCATGACCTGAGCCGAAGGCAGACGCTTAACAACCGAGCCACCCATGCACCCTTGTCCTTGCCTTTTTAAGATTAAAATGAAACTGACTCTGAAAAGTCCGGGCCATATGTCCCTCGGAGAGCCCACACACAGATCCTGGTGCTTGCTTGTCCTCTGTGCTGACTCGTTCCCCTATCTGCTGCGTTCCTATAAACTGAGGCACACTGTGGGGACAGCATGAGCTGATACAGGCAAAGTATTTTGGACAATCTCTAATATCTAAGTGACAGCTTCTATTACTACTGTTCTTTCTGCTTCTGGGAATCCCTACCGCCCTCCACTGGACCCCCATACTTCAGCCTCCTCTCTAGGCCTGGGCTCCAGGACTTTGTCTGTTTGGCAGTCCCCGTGTTCCGTGACTCGGAGCTGGTGGCCACCTTGACCAAGAAGATGCGGGATCTGGAGCGGCAAGTGAGGTCTCAGACTGATGAGCTGCTGTCCAAGGTGGGACCCCAGTAGGGACAGGGCCAGGGTCTGGTCTGAACGGTAGAGGGGCCCAGGCTGGGGAGGTCAGTGAGTTTACTACCATAGTAGGCCAGGGCGGATGGGTTCTAGAACCGTCTCTCCCAATGAACCTCCCAGTTCAAGCCCCAGGTATGGCCTGGGGCTGATCTGGGTCCCTGTGACTTGAGCAGAGAGGCTCACTCAGCTGTAGAGTGAGGCCGGTAGCCTTGGACAAGGTGGTAGCAGTGGCTGCTGGCTGTGGGGCACTTGGAGGTGCTCCCTGCCTCTCCTCACCACAGTGGAACCACAAGGGTATCTGAGGGGTAGGAGCAGTGGCTGTGCCAAAGGGGGGCAGGGACAGGGTCTTTAAACTCCCCAGTGTTCTACAGAGGCAAGAAGTCTGGGTCTTCCCATCTAGAAGGGGCTCCCTTGTGCTCTGAGAACCCCCAGGTCTGCCTGTCCCTCCTTGTCTTGCTGCTGCAGGATCGGAAGATACGAGCCCTGGAGGAAATGGTGCAGAACCTCCAGGAGCACCAGGGTAAGAGGCTCTCTTGGTCGGCTGCTCAGCCCTCCCGGGACACCTCCCCTGGGCTGGTGGCTGCTGGGCAGCAGGGCTCCATGAGCATCAAGCCCTCATGGGTCCTGGACAGCTGAGCCCAGACAGTGGTTATGATACACCAGGACAATGATGTCCTCTGTGGGACTGAGTCCCCAGAGCACATCCGTAGCCCAGCCCCGAGCACTGGGCACGCCATCGAAAGTGTGGAGGAACACAGCCCCCTCGGGAGCCTCAGGGGGCTGAGGTTGGGTGGTTGGTCTCCTGAGAGTCAGTCCGGGCCTCCCCTCTCAAGGTCGGAGGAGAGGCCCAGAGGCAGTTTTCAGGGGACCCCTTGAGTTCTCAAGGGGCAGCTACTCCAAAGGACAGTGAGGGCAGAACGACAGGCAAGGCCAGAGGTGGTCCGGCAGCCTCCCTGCTGCTGATCTTTCCCTGCAGGCCAGGTCAGGACGCAGCAGCAGCAGGACCTGGAGACCACATGCCTGCGGCTCCAGCGCCAGGTTGAGGAGATGGAGGTGAGAGAGGCAGTGGCCCAGAGCTATCTGGCCCTCAGGACCTGGCTCTGGGTCCTCCAGCCCCTGCACGCCCCATGGTTCCCTCCTCAGGACTAACCCAGAGTCTGAAGAGCCGGGGAGGATCTAGCGCCCTGACCCCGCTGGGCCCCCTGACCTCCTCGTTCTCGCTGGGAGCCTCTCGGCTCCAGCCACGGGCCTGCCTCTGGTTCCCTGGACACCTTGAGCTCTTCCCACCACAGGACCTTGGTCCATGCTGTTTCCTCTCCTTGAGGAGTGTTTTTCCACCTTCCCCTGGTGGGTCTTGTTAGTCATCGTCAGTCTCACATCAGGGGAGGGGGCCCTTCCCAGGGGGCCTCAGTCTCCCCTGTGGGACAGTGAGCTCCCACCAAGGCAAGGACTGCTTTCTTCCTGGTCGCTGCTACACAGCCAGGACCAAGCTTAGCGCCCGGTCATGTGTGGTTACTGGTGGGTCATGGCCATCACTTGCCTTTGAACATGGCATCTCACCCACCAGGTGCCACCTGTTGGCCCTACTGACTTATCTATTCACAAGCCAGACTTGAACTGTAGGGACCATAGGCCCAAAGGAGGGTACTAGGTACACATGCCTCCTCAGTGCCCCCCTGCCCCTGATGACTGGTGCTCCCCCACCCCCAAAATCTCTCCCTCTCACAGAGCTGGCTTCCAAAGCCCCATCCTAACTGAGACCACAGAATCAGCGACCAGGCCACAGCTGCGGGAGGGCCCTTGGCTCCCGGGGCCTATTCCATACCCTGGGGCTGCCTGAACTCTCTGCTGAGAGTGCTGGTTGGGGGGCCTGGGGGGGCTTCTCTGAACTGCTGCCACAGGGGGTGAGGGCCACGCCCACAGCTTCAGGGCAGAAGGTATCTTGGCGGCTCCCACGTTGGTGGCCTTCACACATTGACTCCTTCATTTAACTCAAACAAAGCATCTCTGGGTGCCAGGCAGCCGGCCAGGTGCCGGGAAGTAAACGTGGTCCCTGTCCCTGGGGCTGGCAGGGGACAGAGACATAAACAAGGACGTGGGTACACAAATATTTCTGTACTTAGCTGGGTGACAGGATAGGGGCGAGCTGGAGTTTGGGCCGCTCTGCGGGGTGGCATCAGGCAGATCTGGAGAATAAAGAGGTGATCAGGGAATGAGGATCAAGGCCGAAGAGATGCCACACAGACTCCTGTGGCCGTGGAGAGCAAGAGGGAGAAGGAGAGACGACAAGGACCGTCGGGGGAGCCTGTCCACCCGTCACGCGGGGCTGGATTCTGTCCTCCAGGATGGGAGGCCACGGGAAGGTTTCGGAGGCATGGACGGGGAGGCCTGTGGAAGAGCAGTTGGAGTCGTCGGGGGATGCGGGGTGGGGAATGGCCGGGGCTTGAGCAAGGTGCTGGGGCAGAGTGGAGGGATCCGAGTCTGAGTCACTGGTGGCGCTCAGAGGCCTTGCGGGTCGTGGCCGAGGTCCAGGTGGAGGGGTGCCATTGACTGAGACTGGAGATCTGGAGGGGCAGAGGTTTGGGAGATGGGGACAACGGAGTTAAGGCTGTTGGGGACGAGTTCATATTGAAATGCCTGTGAGACCTCTGAAGTGTGGCCGGCGGGCTGGGCACAAGTGAGAAGGAACGAGACGTGTTGGGGGGCTGACGACAGAAACCCGCTGGGTTTGGCACTGGGCGGGCTGGGCCGTTGGTGGTTGCACCTGAGCAGTTCCAGTCAGTAGTGAGACGGGGCTAGAATGGGGTCAGGAGAGAGAGGGAGTCGAAGAAGCAACGACAGGAAGTGTAGACAAGACAGAAGTTTTCCTGTGGCTGGGGGGATGGGAGGCCTAGCCCTAGAGAAGCTGCATGTGGCTCACAAAGTCCTCTGGGTCCTGCACAAGCCCGTGTCCCTGCCCTTCCTCCACTCAGGCCAGATGCACCGGGTGCCCCACTGCCATTGGGGCCACCTTCAGTGAGGTCTTCCTGGCGCCAGACACTGTGCTTTAAGCACTCTATGTGAGTGATCTTAACTGAGTCCTCCTCGCATGCTTCTAGGGGAGGGAGAAGCCTACAGCTCTAGAAGGTGAAATGGCTTCCCAAGGTTCCAGCCAGGAAGTAGCCAAGACCCCAGGGGCCCATCCCTTCTGCCCAGTGGGCGCTGGTTGCTGAGGCCTGAGGCTGGGGACCAGACTGCTGCTGGCTGCTCCCTGGGGGGGTTGAGCTGACCACGCCCCCCCATCTGTTCCTTCTCTCCATACAGCGGTTCCTCGGTGACTACGGGCTGCAGTGGGTGGGTGAGTCTGCGGACCAGGAGGGCTCAGACAACCAGGCAGACTCAGAGGATGGCAAGAGGGACTGGATGACAGCCAAGAAGTTCTGGAAACCAGGTAGAGTAGGGGGTCTGCCCCCAGTCCCTCCTACAAAACGAGTTCTCCAACACTACTCTGGGCCAGCAGCTGTCCAGAGGCAGTCTCATTCGCACACTGACCCAGGAGCAGGGAGGACAGGCTCTGCCTCCATCACTGAGCACCAGACCTGCCACCATGTTCTTCCTCTGGTCTTGCCTCAGACCCCCTGCTTGCTCATCTTTCAAAGGCCTGAGAGACCCAAGAGATACGAGACATAAGACAACCTCACTTGTGTTGGGCTCCATAGTTTACAAAATGTCTTCCATCCCAAAGTTTTAAAAAAACGAGTCCTCTGCTTTGGAAGCTGCCCTCAGAGCCAGGCTTGACCCCCCTCTTTGCGTTCCCTTTTCAGCCTCGCTGTAGCCAAGCCATTGAACTCGCCCTATTTCTCTGGGACTCCTCCATTCTTTTTTCTAAACTTGACCGTTCCTGATCTAGAGGAATGAACTCCACACATGTGGAGCTGTAGATCTGGCCATTTCTGAAAGTCCATTCTCTTCAAAGAATGGAGGTGATTGCCCTGAGGTACTTCTCCAGGCTCTGGAGCTGGTCAGAACTGGGTGCTCGCCTCCATTCTACTGCTCACTCCACGTGGGACTTGGGCGGGTGACTTCTGCTCTCTGAGCCTCCAGGTCCCCCTCAGGAAGTGGGGGTGCGCTCTTCCCTGCGGAGTTGAAGGGATCAGCGGGGTCGATGCCGAGCATCTGGCATTCACCTTGCACGTCATCAGCCCCACAGGCGGGGCTTTGCTTGTTTTCCACGGTGACGTGCCAGTGGCAGCCTCCCGGGAGCGTGGGTGAGCATGGCTCCCGAGGGGAGTGTTTGGAAAGTGACAACACCATCTTGATTTCATAACTTTCAAAACCTGAGAGTGCTGCCTCCCATTCAGGCCTGAGCTTTGGCCAGATCCCCCTAAATCTCAGGGCACAACTCCCCCACTGCTTCTTCTAAAAACATCACTTCCCACTTGTACAATATTTGTAGCTTTCAAAGCATTTTCATCAACAGCCTTGACACAAGCCACGGGTTGTTCCATTTTATAGACGGGAATCACTTAAGAAGTCTGGAGACTGTTGAGCCAAGGGAGCAAGACTTAAGGCTCAGAGCCCGTTTAGGAGGTGGTCCCAGTCATCTAGGCAGGAGATGAGAGGCCGTCCAGAGGCAGGGTGATCCTGGCGGGCACCGTGATGAGGAGCAGGGCAGATTTAGGAAGTGGAATCCATGGTCTTGGAGACTGTGCATCAGGGAGTGGACAGGAAGAATCGGGGATGGCCCTGGGACACCCCTTCCCGGGTAGGCAGGGAAGTCCTGAAAGGCGACTGCCAGATGCTCTAAGAACATTCCTGGGGTCTAGCGCTAGGGATCAGCCACCATGGCACCCTGGACCGCACGCATGCCCCTGCCGGCTGGAGGGCAGCCTTCCTCCTGGCCAGGGGGGGACCTCCTGGCTCCTTTGGGGGTCAGCCCAGATAGCTGGCTTCCGGACCTGGCTCTGTGGACTCCTAGAACAGGGCAGCCCCCGCTCTGCTGTGTTGTATGTTTACGCCCAGAATAAGCTGGCTCTGAAGCCCAGTGCTTCAAAGCTAGAGCAACTTGTGAAAACCACTGTGTGCCCTCCTCCTCTTTGCTTTCTGCTTCTTCAGCATGGAGGGGCCTCAGCTTAGCTTTGCTGCCAGCTGAACAATGAACACTCTTCTGGAATGAAATGAACACTCTTCATTTCCAGCAGCTTTTCCTCCTGGTGCCGCACCCCCCGCCCCCGCCTCCTTGGCTTCTCCCCCACCCTCCCAGCTTTGTCCCCAGGTGCCAGGCTGCTGCTGCCCCAAGGGCCCTCAGGGGCATGAAGCCAGCCTCTTGCTGTGGCCCTGATGCCCTGGCTCGTTGCTCTGGCTCTCCTTCTGTTGGCCACCACTCCCTGTAGGCCCCAGGCGGCCGTGGAGGTGGGCTGGGCATCTGGATGGGGTAACTGGTCCAGAACCAGGACTCTTGCCCTGGGGAGAAGGGTTCTCTGTCCCACAAAGGGGACCCGGCCCAGGGGAAGCCTTGCAAGGATGTGGCCTCCGGCTGGATCATTCACCCCTCCCTGCCCTCTCTACCCGTGAACTGAGCATTAACTAGGATGCCAGGCCCTCCAGGGTGTGCGGGGACTTGAAAGGGATGGTCCTGCTCTGGTGCAACCCAGTTGCCAGGTGTTGAGCCTCAGGGCTGAGAGCTCCTTGCTTTCCCTTCATCATCCCCTCAGAGCTCCTCACTCTCACTCAGCTCTGTCCTCTCTGAGCTCCTCCTTCCCCATCCCTGTCCCCTCTGAGCTCCTTGCTTTCCCCCTTCCCTGTTCCCTGAGCTCCTTGCTCCCCCTTTCCTGTTCCTTAAGCTCTTCCCCCTCATCCTTGTTCCCTCTAAGCTCCTCCTCCCCCTCATCCCTGCCCCCTCCGAGCTCAAATGAGGAGATGGGTGTGTTAATGCTCAGGCCGCTGAGAGCACTGAATGCCATTGTGCACGGGGTGGTTTCTTGCAGACCACTGATGGTGGATGAACAATGACCGAGCCATGGTTACTTAGCCCCTGCCAGGCTGCAGAAAACCCAGCATGGAGCCTGGCCCAGGGGCCAGGGCATTGGGCCTGTGTGCCCAGGCCTGCATGGTCCGGCACATGACCTGCTGCACAGGGCAAGGTGGGAACAGTGGGAACGGGGTGCACGGTGCTCAGCTGCGGAGGCCAGAGGATTGGCTGTGAGCCGGGAGGGACCACACTCTCAGGGCCTGATTTCTTTCCACCAGCCCCGCTGAGAGCAGAGCGAATGTAGCTCCCCCAAGCAGGGCCAGGCTTGCGGAGGTCTGGAGACAGCAGTCTGGTTCCTGCTCGGCCTTTGCGTGAAGCGGTGGGGACAGGCATGCCAGGGCCCCAGGGCACCGTGGTGGTATTGCAGCAGCAGGTGGCCCTGCCTGATGTGTGAGGAGCCAGCCCAGAGCAGCCCCACCACTCCCCTGCTGAGTGCGGCCCGGGCTGGCCCTCCTCTGGGCTCCGTGGCCTCTGCAGCGGTACTAACCACGTGCATGGTCATTGCGGTCACCCTGTCTCCACTCAAGTATGAGCGTGAGGAGGGCAGGACTGTGGGTGTGGGCACAGCCATGATTCTCAGGACCCAGCAGGGCTTGGGCAGTCTGGACATATTGGCAGGACCGAGGGAGGAAGGAATGGATCCAGTATGTGCTTCTTGAACTCCCACTCCGGGCCAGGCCCAGGTCTCGATCCTGTAGCCTGTGTTCAGGGAGTGCCCGCTGTGGTTGGAAAGACAAGCAACCAGGAAAGGACAACGGCCTGGGATACGTGTCGTGCTCCCCAGTGGGCCTGAGGGCTCCAGGAACTCAGGAGGCTGAGTCTCTGAGGCGGGGGCTCCTGGCAAAGCCTCTCAGAGGAGGTGGTTCCCTGAGCCGGTGGGGAGCAAGAGGGTAGGGTGTCAGTGACAACAAAGGCCACCTTCTGCCAGGCACCTCCTCTGAGCCTCACAGCCACCTGTGAAGTAGAGACTGTAACTGTCTTCATTTCATAGAAGAGGGGGCCCAGGCCCAGAGAGGTCAACCCACTTGTCGAGGATCACACAGCTTGGAAGCAGTAGCCCTGGGAGGACGGCTCCAGAGAGTGATGGAGGAGCAGGCCGAGGAGAGGATGGGGAACCTGGGTCCCAGGGGTCTCAGGCTTTAGGCCAAGGAACTTGGTTTTGATCTCCATGCTTCCCCAACTCTCCACTTTTTTAAAAAAAGATTTTATTTATTTGACAGAGAGAGATCACAAGTAGGCAGAGAGGCAGGCAGAGAGAGGGGAGGAAGCAGGCTCCCCATCGAGCAGAGAGCCCGATGCGGGGCTCTATCCCAGGACTCTGGGATCATGACCTGAGCCGAAGGCAGAGGCTTTAACCCACTGAGCCATCCAGGCGCCCCTCCTACTCCCCTGTTTAATAAACTTACGGGTGCTCAAAGTTGGATGAAGGCTCAGAGATGATCTCTCCCTGCACCACACCCCTCCTTAGAAAGGGAGCCCAGGGAGCAGTGTCCCAGAGGCAGCCTGCATGGTCACTGAGAATAGAGGCATAGGGTCACCTGGGCCCTGAAAGCTGCCTGAGCAGGAGCATGTCACCTTACAAGGCCCTGTCCCCTCATTTCTAAAACAGGAGCGGTAATACCTGCCTCTAGGTGCTCGGCACGAAGTAACCCTCACTGAGTCGTCCTTACAGTCAGTCCCCCGCAGCTGGATCTTGCTGGATGGGACAAAAGTTCCTATTCTCTCCCATTCCATGGACGGGAGAGTTGCAGCTCTGAGAGGAAATGCCTCAGCAGACCTCTGACCTGCCTTACCCCATGTGACCTGGCAATGGGCCAGGCTTCTGTGGCACACTCCCTGCTCTTTGGTGCCAATGCCAGGCTTGCTGCCTTGTTCTCAGGCCTGTTTTGCCTGGAGCTGCAGTTGTATCCCAGGTCCCTGGACTCCCTGCAGGCTGCTGCCGCCGCGGGCGCCCGCCCGGCCCACCGCACGGTGACTTCCCCACGCCTTAGCCCCACTGGCTGAGAGCCTCCAGGGCTGACTTTCTGAGCAAACTCTTTTCCCTCCAGTTGCTTCTTGGCATCCTCCCCTGGGCCTCCACCTGGCCCCTCCCTGTCCATCACCCCGTGTCCTTCAGCTCCTTGGAAAAGCCTTGGCTCCCGGATGCAGCTGGATCTGAGTGGATTTGAGGCAGCGTATCTGAGTGGTCCTTGGTCAGCGTGGTGTGGTTTGCGTGGGCCCAGTCCTCTGACCTTTCTAGGCTTCACTTTTCCCGTCTGTAAGAACATAGGGGTAGAGGCAGGGGTTCAAGGAGATGAGCTTTTCTGATGCCATTTTTAGGTTTACCAGTGTGTTCCGAATGTAGTTCGTTGTTAAAGAGAAAAGTGCCTTGCTATTGTTCTGACTCATGCCGGGGATGCCCAGGGTGTTCTGTGAGTTTTTCTTGGGCGTCTCGGGAAGTCCAGGGGACCCTGGAATGAGGTGGGAGGCAGGTGCAGCCCGTACCACCTGGCAGATGTAGGGGAGGGCGGAGTCCCGCTGGGGCCTTGAGCAGCCACAAAGGCAACAGGAAACAAAGCCACCCACATCGATGTTTCCTCGCCCCGCCCCATAGCTCCAGACCCCCCTGTCAGTTGCTGTGAGGAAAGGGATTGGGGCCTTGCTGTCCTGGTGAAAACAGGAGATTTTGTAGGGCTACGCTCCAGGGGATGACGGACTTGGGAGCTAGATCCCTTCAAAGACCCACAACAGGCCCCGGCCTGGCCCCTTCCAGCATCCCACCTGCCCTCCAGCCTTTCTGTTCTGGTGTCTGTTGTGGCTGTCCCCACTACCCCCTGAAGCTTAGGCACACCTGTGTGTGCAACACATTTTTCAGAAGAGGGGGCCCAAATGTCTGTCGGCTTCTCAGAGGGGTGTGTGGCCCACAAATAGTGGCACAGGCCAAGGTCTGCCGCATATGTGTTCTGTCCAGCAGTTGTCCCAACATGCCTCCCTACCCCCCAACAGCCATGCGTCCCTACCCCAACCCCCGCTTCCTGATGGTGCAGACCTGGGGCAAGTCATTTTTCATCTCTGTGGACCTGTTTCCTCATGTGTCAAATGGAGATAAATGACTCTTGCGTCATAGCCTCTAGGTTGGCCTGAGGCCCGTTGGCGCAAGGCAAGAATTGGTAACAATAACCCCCACGGCAGAGGGCCTGCTCTGAGCGGGCCCTCTCACGGTCACCTTCCCGGACCCACGTAGGAGGGGAGGCCGTGGTGCACAGCTTTTCATGTCTTGACCAAGGTCACATAGGTAGAAGCTGAAGAGCTGGGATTTGAACCCAGAGGATCCCCAGAGCTGACACAGGTGTGGAGCTGGATCAGATCCCACCCCTGCTCCATTAAGAGCAGCCGTTAGCCTTCTCTAACTTGTGGTTTCCTCATGTGAAGAATGGGGGCGATCACAGCCCCTACAGCATAGGGGTTGTAGGACAAGAGGGGCACGAGAGATCTGGAGCCCCTAGCACAAGTGAGGAATCAACAAAAGATGGCTGTTCTGCAGGGCAGTTGTTCTTCTCCCTCTTCCCCCCGGGCGAGATGGCCACTGATGGAGATGCCAAGGCCACCGCTCAGCCAGCCGGGGCCATGGAAGTCAGGGCTGCTGGAGCGTGCAGCTGCCCAAAGAGGGGCTCATGACTGTTTATCCTCTTTGCCAGGGGACTCACTGGCGCCCCCCGAGGTGGACTTTGACAGGCTGCTGGCCAGCCTGAAGGATCTCAGTGAGCTGGTGGTAGATGGTGACACCCAGGTGACACCAATGCCTGGTGGAGCACGGCTCCATGTCCTTGAGCCCATCCCACTGAAGCTCTATCGGAATGGCCTCATGATGTTCGATGGGCCCTTCCGGCCCTTCCGTGACCCCTCCACACAGGTAGGAGTTGTGGGGAGGGGAGACAGGCCGCTCTGGTGGCCTTGCCCTGCCTTCCCTGACCATTAGCTGGAGATGGGGGGGGGGGCAGCTCAACCTACCCTCTATAGGTACCCAAGTCCATGTGCAACTTGCAGACTGTGCCCCCCCCCCCCAAGTCTTGGAGCCCTGAGAACATCCAGAGTGTGATCCACTGGGTAAATCCAGGGCCCAGGGCTGGCTGTCCAGAGGGGAAGCAGAGCAGGGGGCACAGCACTGGTCCAGCTGAGCCTCACTCTTTCAATCCCTGCCGCAGCGCTGCCTCAGAGACCTGCTGGATGGCTTCTTCCCTTCAGAGCTCCAGCGGCTGTACCCCAATGGGGTTCCCTTTAAGGTGATGGGCTGCTCCTCACACCACCCTGTGTGAGGAGTTTGGAGGGGGTGGGGGCGTGCCCTAGTCTGAGGTGGGAAGCCACTCTCCTCCCCCCAGGGAACCCTAGTCTGATGACCTCTGGGAGAAGGGTGAGCCTCAGCCTGGCGGAGATGGGAGTAGGGAGCCTGCAGGGGTCTCAGTTGCTCCCTCAGCGAGGGCGCAGGCTGGAGGCTAAGCAGCAGGCAGTGCCCCCTGCTGGCACCCTAGAGGCACAGCCTTCAGCCTTGCAGGGCCACTGCCCCTCTCCAGCATCCAAGATACCTTGACGGCCCTGGGTTCCCGAGGTTCTATGCAAAAGTGGCCTGGCTCGCCCTGGAGGCTCCCGAAGCCATCTGTTGGTTGTGGAAGGCAGTGCTATGGGGGACAAACGTTGGGACTAAAGGACAGGGCATGTGCCAGCCCCCTGCTGGCAGGGGTGGGTGGGGGTGAGCCGAGCGGTGTGGTGGTGGGAGCATGGGGAGGGGTGGGTGTGGTGTGTCACTGCACAGTGAGGGTACGCGAGGGCATGTGCGCCACCACCACCTGGGCTTGGAAAACCGTGAGTCATGACCGGGGGTGTTTGAGGCAGTCCATGTCAAGACGGGGCTTTGCCCTCTCCTAACACTGTGGTGCCTTGTTTCCTGGCTGGCTCCCGAGAGGGGCTCTCTGGGAGCATGCAGCTCCAGCTGGCGTGCTTGCAGAAGCTGGGCCCAGGTTGGGGACAGTAGCATGAACTACAGCTCTCTGCTCTCTTGGGGGCCTCAGTTTATCTGTAAAATGGGGATTGCTTCAGACTGTCCCTTGAGCCTATTCCTGGGGGGAGGGTGTGGCGGGGGCTGGTGTGGGGAGGCCTCTGTTTGGGCAAGAGTAGGGTGGAGCCCAGGGCTGAAGGTCTAGGCCCATCGCTGCCCACCCTTCTTGCCAGGTGAGTGATCTGCGCAATCAGGTCTACCCAGAGAATGGGCTGGACCCATTCCCAGGTGAGGGCCGCGTGGTGGGCCGTCAGAGGATTCACAAGCTGCCGGACAGGATGGAGCACCCAGGTTAGCTTGGACTTGAGGCTGAGCCTGGTGGTGGGACACGGTGTGGGATGATCTCCGGGTAGCCTCCTCCACCATCATCCATTCCTCACAGCCCCTCCCCAGGCCAAGGCTCCCAATGCACTCCCTGCAGGCTCCAAGATGACTCCTGAGAAGTTTCTGAACAGGCTCCCCAAGTTTGTGATCCGGCAAGGCGAAGTGGTTGACATCCGGGGACCCATCCGAGACACCCTGCAGGTGAGGCCAGCCCTAGCTCCCCCAGCCTTCTTAGGCTCCCTGGACCAACCTGCCCGAGAAGAGGCTTGTCTGGAGATTCGGGTTCACGGGCTGTGGAGGAGGGCCTGGACGGAGAGATGAGGCTCTCAGGGCAGTTTCACTGTCTCCTGAAAACAGTCTGGGGAGGGCTCTGTGCTGGCACCCAGAGAGGGGCTGGACTGGCAGCCTTGTGGCTATGAGGCGGAAAGCCAAAGTCTAGGTCAGGCATGAGCCCAAGGACTAGGCCACCTCCTCAACGTCCAGTCCGGAATATCCAAATCAGTCCTGGATTCCCCTTCCCGGTCCTTAGAACACATCATCCTCCCTCCTCCCTCCCCATCCTGCTGCTCCTCCCGCATCTCCACCTGTGAAAGGTACCAAACCTCAGTTTCCTACCACTCTACCTCCTCCAACTCCTGTTTGATCTGTCCATCTCTAGCACACCTCCCAAATCCATCTCTTCTCTCCTTTCCCTCTGCCCACCTTCCTAGCCTTAGCCCCCGAATGGCTGTCTCAGACACCTGTGGTAGCTTCTCGCTGACCTGTCACCCCCACTCCTGCCTTGCCTGCTGCCCTCCCCCAGCAGTCTGTGTGTGTGTGAGAACATAAATTGGAGCTCTCATCCTGGCACTCAAGGCCCACCATCCCTTGCCGGTCCCCTTGCCCTGTCTAACCTTTTCTTTCTTCCAGCTCAACCTGATTCTCAGCTTCAGCCACGTGAACAGCTAACACTTTCTCAAATATATCATCTCCCAGAGAAGGCTTCTCTGACCAGGGCTTCTTTCCCTGCATTCCATTTCTGCAGCCTCCTCATCCTTAGTCATGGCTTAGGGTGAAGGGAAGGCCTTCCCTGACCCACGCTGGGTTAGGCCTCCAGCCCAGTCATCGTGTGGGGTTCTGTCTCCCCCACTAGCCTGAGGGACCTTAAGGCTTCTTAGGGGAATGATGGGGCTGCGTCCCAAAGCTTTCCTTCCATTTCCTCCCCCTTTAGCTCACTGGTCTCATCCACCCTTGTCCAGGGAGAAGTCCCCTCTAAGGGTTGGGGGGAAAGCTGTCTCTGGCAGGACCCAGGACTCTGTCTCCTTTCATCGATGCCTTCCAGAACTGCTGCCCATGGCCGGCCCAGGTCCAGGAGATCGTGGTGGAGACACCAGCCTTGGCTGCTGAGCGTGAGAGGTGAGGGCAGAGTGAGGTGAGGAACTTGGGGTTGGGCCACCAGGGGGCACTGATGGCCTTTAGGCCCACAGGATCCAGGAGTCACCCGAGTCACCAGCGCCTCTGCTCTCCATGCTGCGCATCAAGTCTGAGAACGGTGAGAAGGCCTTCCTGCTGATGATGCGGCCTGAGGACACTCTTGGTGATGTGCGCACCCTGCTTGCAAAGGCCAGGTGGGTATGGGGCAGGGCTGGCAGCTACAGGGGTCTCTGAGCCCAGGACTCAGTCTGATCCATTCTGCCCCGTCCCCAGGGCCGTGGACACCACCAGCTTCGAGATCATCAGTACCTTCCCACCCACGGTCTACAGCGACAACACAGTCACACTGCAGGCCGCGGGCCTGGTGCCCAACGCAGCACTGCTGCTTCGCACAAGCCGGGCCCCGCCGCCGGCTCCAGGCCCCAGCTCCAAATAAAGAGCCCGCTCCCACACAGGCTGCTCCATGAGGCTCTCTTGGCCAGGCAGACCCGCTGGGCGCCAGGGAAGGCCGGGGGCCCAGCTAGGCTGGGGCGGGGGGCGGTACCGACCCGCCCCCTCTGTAACATGAGCCCCAGCTGGCAGGCCTGGCTGCTGGGTCTTTGTCCTCTAGGTTCCTCTTTCTTCCCAGAAGGGCTAAGCAGATCCAGTGGAGGGAAGGCGGGCTCCAGCTCAGCCTCAGCAGGCTAGAAGAATCTCCTGTGCAAGTGTGCCAGCGGCGGATCCCTGTGCGCAGATGGGGACACTTCCTCAACACTCTGCACAAAGCCTCTGCACTCTGCACTGTCCCCAAACTGGGTGAACCCACTTCCATGAGACATGCACTCAGGGCCAGTTTGTTGGAGCCCTGGTCAGCGGCCACATGGCACAGCCACATTACCAGCTGGCACACAGATGTGCCACACTCACCAAGCCAGGTGTGTCAGGACACCATCCCTTGCGTGTGAATCAGGAGGTGACCCACCCACACTGGTTCCAGAAACACAGGTCTGCATGGGTATGCATGTGCCAGACATACACCCACAGACATGCACAATCACACACACGGGTGCCACACGGGAGACCACTCAGGTGAGCTGCCCTCAGGAGCTCAGCACCGTCCCGTCTACCAGCCTCGCTCAGAGCAAGAGCCCAGGTCATATCAAACAGACATGCTGTCAGTGGAATGGGACATTTAATTGTCTCTAGGGTGCTCCCAGGACAGGGAATGCGGGGCCTTTGGCAGAGCCCTGGCTAATGGAACCAGCAAAGGCACCCATCAGCTAGGGCCAGGCAGGGTGGCAGCCTCAGGGCCTGGCTGAGGACAGCCAGCACTTGGGCTGTTGCTTAAGACAATTTCTGAAACTAGTGGGTAAGGAATGTTGCCTTTGAACAGGGAGGGGAGGATAAGGGGCTTGGGTTGGGGGGAAAGATTCCAAGGTCAGAAGGTTTTAGGATAACAGGGAGTTGGTCATAAGGTCCTTCATGGCCGGGCGGTGGCTGGGGGGCATGTGGTGACGGGAGTCCAGCGGGCTCAGGCCAGCTTCAGGAACTCCTGCAGTGTGTTTTGTTCCACAGCCTCCACGAAGAGCTCATAGTCCTAGGGGAGGGGAGGGGAGAGGCAGTCACCTGAGTGCTGGCATTTTGTCTCAGGTCTGACTCTGACTTCTGACTCAGAAGTCCTCCTACACTTCCCCACTCCCAGCCCCCGGGGCCCATACCCCACAGTACTGGTCCCCGTTGACAATCTGGGGTGGGGTGGCCTTGGGGTTGCCCGCCAGGGCTCGCATCTCATCCCGCAGGGCGTTGTCCTGGGAGATGTCCACTAGCTGGTACTGGATGCGCTTCCCATCCAGGATGCGGGTCACCTCGCTCTGCTGGGACTTGATCTGGGGGTAGAGGGCGGGCAGGGGTTAGTGAGCAGACTGGAGGGCTGACGAGGGAACCCCGGGCAGAAAGAAAGCGGCTGTGGCCAGTAGTTTTTGTCCCCCTCCACAGCGTTCTGGCCACTAGGGAGTTAGGACGATGAGTCAGGCTTGCAGTGGTGCAGAAGAGGGACCACCATGCGGAGGAGAGTCAGAAGAAGGAAAGTGGGATAAAGTTCGGGGGGGGGGGGTGCGGGGGAGAGAGGAGCTCAGCGAGGGGAAGGCAAGGCACGCTTGGGTGGAGGCTGGTAAGGGGCCACCCCCACCCAGGTACGCACAAATTGGAGGTGACGAAGGGCACCATCAGGACGTGATGGGGTGGTAGTGGGGTTGCAGGGAGTGCGTGTGGGAGCAACGGGATGGGCGTGGGCAGCTCGCGCTGGGGCTGCTAAGGCTCCAGGATGCCCAAAAGAGGGGTTCGAGTCTGGAGCCCACCTCGGGACCGGACCCCAGAGGCCGAGCCCCGCACCTCGTCACCCCCCCCCCCCCCCCCGTCCTGCCCCCGCCCTGGGGGTGGGTCTCGGGAGCCGGGCCGTAGCGCCCAGACTGCGCCGGCCGCCAGCGCGGCCCAGGCGTGCACTCACTTCGCGGGAGCCGGTGACCGACGTGCTGTAGACGCGAAGGCCGCTCATGCTGCGGGTGGACGGGCAAGCCGACAGGCGGACGGACGGCTGTAGCGGGAGCTGCACGGCCTAAAGACGACGCCGCGGCGCTCGGGAGCGGTTTCCTTCCTGCTCAGCCCGCGAGTCACCGCTCTCGGGACCAATGGGCGGCACGGGTAGGCGTGCGGCCGGGGCGGAGCCTGCGCGACCCCGCCCTGCGCGCCGCTGTCCCCCTCCCCTCCCCCTTCAGTGGCCGGGCTTGCCAAGGACCCCAGGGCTCAGCGAGGCCCCCCCTACGGCTTTCCCCAGATCTGGGGCTCAGTGTGAGGCTGGGGAGTAGCCTGGGTGGCCGGAAAGGCCAGGGAAGGGAGGGTGAGGGTGTGCAAAGGCGCCTCCTCAGCCTCCCCCGAGTTAGCTGCACCCGGCCATCCACCCCTTGGTGCCACGATAGCGCAGCCCAGCTCAGAGCTTTGAAGGCTTGGGCCGTTTTGGAACGTACAGTGCCTTGGCTAGGGGACCTCACTCTAAGGAACCCCCTCCCACAGTCCCCAGGGTGACACACCTGGGTAACCCTGTGGCACACCAAAACAGGGACAGCACCTCCCCTCCCCCCCAGGAGATTTCCCCCAAAGTTCCTCTCTACTCAGGCAGGTTTAGACAAGGAAGGGTGGTGGCCAGAGACAGGGCCACACCCTCAAGGCACCAGATGGAGGCCAAGGTAAGAGGCTGCTAGCTCTAGAAAGGGTGGAGGCAGAGGCTGGCCAGCACTCCTGAGAGCCTGGCCCACCCTCGTGAAATACCCACAGATGATCTTAGGGTGGCCCTAGCTCAACCTCAACTCCAGATGGCATTCTAAAGCTGCTCCTGCTCCCAGAAAAAATGAGAAGGGGTTCAGACAGAGCAGACTCTAGCAACCAGTCCAAATCTGGAGGCTTGGCTGGCTGGCTGGGGTGGGACAGGATTCCCCTCACAAGTCCTCCCCAGGTCCAGGGCTTGAATGGCAGCCCAGGAAGATAACCCCAGAGCCCTAAAGCAAACAGTGCCCTGCCTGGCTCCAGAGAAGCCGCCACCTCACAGCAACCTAGAGGCAGCTGACTTCCTCTCAGATGATTACGAAAACTCTTTCCAATGACAGACTTGCTCAATGACTCGGGCAACTTCACCCAATAGAAAGTCGTGTGGGAAGAGCTCTTATTTGTCCCCACAGAGAACAGAGGAGCGGAAGTGGTAGAAACAGCCGTGAGACTGGACCTGCCAAAGGTTCCTCCTTGCTGCCATCTGGGGAACTTGGCTGAACACCCAGCCCTTGGCCCCAACAAGCCAAAATGAAGGGTGGAGTAAGGGATGGTGGTGATGGTGATGGAAAACTGAAGAGTTTGTTAAATATTTTATTTTGTAATCAAAATAGGCAATACAAACGAGTTGACATAACAAGGATTCATATAAATAACTGCTTATAAACTTTGAGGAAAAATACCCGTGAGCATGGTGGCTGGGCTCCCAAAACAGGGTGGAGACCAACCAGGCAGCTCTGCTTTTAGGAGGCAGGAAGGAGCCCAGAGGCTGAGGAGGACGGCTGGGTGGGGCTGTTCTGAATGGAAGGGATACATCACTCCATCAATAAGACACAGATCTGTAAAAACACTTAAGGAGTCTCATTCAGACCCAAGAGTGAGGTTCAGGATGCTTCTCTAACTGCTCAAGGCTTACCAACAAACTCCTGGTGGCTGGCTCTGGGATTGCTCTGCTCCTGCACACCCTTCCAAGGCCCTGGCTGGCCTGGCTCCAGATCTAGCGCAGGTCTGGGGCCAGCCCAACAACCAAATACGAACAATTGTGTTGAGAGATGCCCCCTAAATGAGGAGGCAAGAGAAACCGGAAAGCAGAGGGTCCAAAGGCCCCAAACAAAACCCAGCAAATAAGCTATACCTTAGAGCCAAACTATACTGGGTACTCTGAACTCTCAAGAAGCCGCAGAGCAAGAAAAGGAAAGGACCCTGCCACAAACAAAAGAGAGGCACAAGTCAGGGCTGGGCGCCAGCCCTTAGACACCAGGAGGAGGAGGCAAGCAGCTTTTGACAGTTGCCCCGTGGTATTCTAGGGGAAAATCCTGCTCAAATCCAGAACCATAAAGAAGAGTTTGCAAGGGGGCTACCTGACTGGCCTGAGAACAAAAGAGAAGGGAGCTATGCTAACCACATGGCCAGGCCCCCAAAGGACAGGGCAGCTGGAGAGTGGCGCATCCTACAAAATGGCATGACAGCACAGATGGAGGAGACCTGGACAGAATCCTTAGGCCAATTCTAGTGGGTACTTTGCTAATAAACAGATCACCCTGAGGTGTCTGTGAGAACAAGAGCCCTGAGGAAGCAGCAGTGGGACCATGCCTAAGAACACCCAAGAAAGCCAGCTCAGATCCCAGGCAGGCTGGCCTACTGGCCTGAGAATTCTCACATGGCTATCATGACTGGTACTTAGACTTTCCAGGCCCTTTTACTGAACTCTGCCATCAGCGGGACCAAGGTATGGAGTGGGAATGAATACGGATCCATCCCAGAGGATGGAAAAGGGAATTGAGCAGCCTGTTTAACTTTGACATCAGCCAGGGGCTGGAACAGTCTGTGAGGACTTATCAGGTAACCTGCAGTTAATTAGTAACTCACCCTCAAAGGGTAAATCCAATGACAGGACAAATGCAATCCAACAATGCAAAGCCAGTGTGGGGCAGGGTAGGCACCGTTCACACCGTTCCTTAATAAGCCCACCGCCCCAGACGCAGGTTCTTAACCCCCTCCACCCCTTCTCTCTGGGAATAGCAGCAGACAGGAGGCAAGAGATTGTCAGGGCAGAACCTGGCAGACTGGTGCTCAACAGACCAGATCTTCCCTGGGGGAACAGAATGTGTGCCACCCCCAGCATTCTTCACTGTGTAACACAGTTTTCTCCCATATCCTGGGCATATCTGTCTGACATGGTGGTCCTTAAGTCCTCGATATCACGGCGCAGCTGTTGAACCTCTTCTAGTTTCCTCTTGATCACATCTGGCTTCTGCAAATCCAGCTGAGTCCCCGGGTGATGTGCAGCTGAGTAGGAGAGCATTTCAAGAGAGTGTTAGTGAGTCAGTTAGGAGGTGCTTTCATGGAGGGGACAGTAAGGATAAGTAGTTCTCTGAGGCCCATGATCTGGGAACATGGCACATTGTTTCAAGCAGGCTCCATGCTGGACTTGAACTCATGACCCTGAATGAGATCAAGACCTGAGTCAAAATCAAGAGTCGGATGCTTAATCCACTGAGCTACCCAGGTATCCCAGGACACAGCATGCTTTTACAAAAGCAAATGGAATAGTGGGCTAAAAACTTGCTGCCTCAGGGCCATTTTTTGTTTGTTCTGCATTCAGGTATCCAATCTGTTTCCAAAACAGATTTACTGTCTATTCTGCTAAACACGTTAGTTAACTCCCAGCGGGCAGTGACCAGGCCTACAAAGCCTAGTTCACACATTACCATAACTGATGGGAAAGTTGGGTGGGGGTTACAAGAGAATGAAAACCACTCTTCCCTGCATCCCAGACCAGCCTGAAGACTCACAGTGAATGCCCAGGAGCAGGGAGAGATTGGGGTCATGGCCCTGGGCCCTCTGGGTCACAATGCTACAGACAGCCTGCAGATCTTGAAGGCAACTGGCCAACTCGTGGTGCAGCTCAAATGCCAGCTGGGATGTGTCTGGTGAAGACGGGGACCCTGGTTGGGCCTGGCGCAGGTGTTCCTGGAGTGTCAGATTCTTCTCAATCAGGTCCTGGTTCTGCACTGAAAGCTGAGCAGATAGATGGGCAAACATGTTAAACCACGCCCAGGGCAGGGCAGAATATCTGTACCTGTGTGTGGCTATGTATGAGTCACAGGTGATACCCCCTCCTAAACCCTTACCAACAGGCTTAGCACTCCCCCAATCCCAAAATTGGGCCTAAATTCTCCCGCAGGTAGGTCGGGCCTGTAGGGTTCCAGCACTGGAGAGGAAACCACTCCTCAGCAGACTCTGAGTCACCAGCCTCCAGGTTTCTGTTCAGGAACCAGAGAAGATACTCCCGCCCCTCGGAACTCTATCTGAAGCCAGTCCCTCAGCCAACTCTGTTAACCAGGCTATTAGAGAAGGCTTAACGTGAACTGTGAAATCTGAGGAGACACTGGTTTCAATCTCTCCCTGCCACCCTGACAAAAGTGGCCACCGGCCAGCCCGATCAGAGTGTGTGAGAGGAATAAAGGGGGCAAGAAAGACAACAATACAGCTAGCAGCCAGCCACTGGGTGGGGGTTGGAGAAACCAGAAAGCTGGAGAACACAGTGCTAGAAGTGTCCTGCCTGCCTTTTCACACCTTCACCTCAGTAGAGTCCGGCTTCTCTATAAAGACCAGCTACTCATGTATGTCCAGGTCTCCTTCCCTCCCTCTCCCTTAACACCTTGACCCATTCTCCCCTCCCTACCTCTATTCTGATTTAAAGACACTGAATACAATTCCTTCTCCAGTCCCAGCCCTTCACCCTCACTGAGCCATGTGACAATCCCAGCTGGGAGATTCCTTTGTAGGTCAGTGAACTTGGTCACCCCTTGCTGACAGCTCTGTTTATTCCATGAGGACACCAAGCTCTCAGTCTTCTTGAACCCTTCCCCGCCAACCCCACAAACCTGGGGCTACAGAAAGACAAAGGGAGAGAGACAGACTTCTCACATCTAAAAAGCATTCCTGGGTAATTATGGCCATTCTAAGATGGGATTAATATTAATATTATTATTAATATTCCCTTAATATAAAGGATAGTGCAATGTCCCTTCCCATTCTTCTGCCAAAAACCTCAGGAGGGACTGTCAGACATGAGGGCTCTTGTGGAAGTAGGGATGGGGGGCTGGTTCACAGAGCAATCAGGATCGTGGAGGCCGTACCCAGCAGCGAAGCTGATGCCGCTCACCTCCTTCACCGCTGTGCGTAGCTGCTGCAGAGCTGTCTCCCTCCGCTGGGCCTCCTCTTTCAGGGCCTGGCTTGTTCCTTCTTCCTGAGCCACTTCTTGCTCTAGGGTCTGAATGGTAGGATTACATAGGAGTAGCAGCAAATCTGGTTCAGACGGTATCACCTCTGGCCTGGACTACACAGTAAAGCCCCACCCCACCATAAACACACACACATACACACACACACTGCTGGGAGACGACCTTAGAATGGCCCTGATTTGCTACTTCCCTTTGAAACCCTCCTGTAGTTGCTGACCATGAACTCACTAGAGGCCTGCTTCTCAGCAAGGCATTCCAGGCCAGTTTGGCCCTTAACCTTCTTTTTTAGCCGTATCTCTTTCTACCTTCCCCACAGCCTCCACTCCAGTCACATCAAATGACTGGAAGCCTTCATTCCCAAAGGCTCCAGCTCCAATGCTGTTGTGTACTCTCCTTCCCCTTTGCGCAGGCTACTCTTCCCTGCCTGTCACCCAGGAAATCTTCAAGGCCCAGATCTGCAAATCAGATCCTCCTCCCTGCTACTCATACCTCTGTCATGGTTCTTTTGTACATTCGCTGGCTGTGCATGTGATTCCAACCCACCCCCATAACTTTCTTTTTTTTTTTTTTAAAGATTTTATTTATTTATTGGACAGAGAGATCACAAGTAGGCAGAGAGGTAGGCAGAGAGAGAGGAGGGAAGCAGGCTCCCCGCTGAGCAGAGAGCCCGATGTGGGGCTTGATCCCAGCACCCTGGGATCATGACCTGAGCAGAAGGCAGAGGCTTTAACCTACTGAGCCACCCAGGCGCCCCACCCCCATAACTTTCTTGAGGGCAGGAAATATCCATTCAGTTCAGCTCAGTATTTACTGAGCAGTTATTGTGACACTCACTGAGGATACTAGGATACAAACAATACCTGTCTTTGAGGAGCTCATAGCCAAAGCCCTTGAGAATACTGTATACTACATGCTTCTGACAGAGATAAAGGGAAGGAGAGCGCTCCCACAGGCACCTAATCTAGTTGGGAGGGAGGGAGGGAGGAAGAGAGTGTGTTTGTGTAGGGATGTTCAGGGTCAGGGAGAGGGAGGTATTTATGTTTGCTATTTTTTTGCCTTTCATTCTATTCATTCCAATACCCTCCCCCAATTTTGAAACTTATTTGAATCAAGTATTTAAAAGTTTTCTGAATTTTCAATTTTGTATTAATAAAAAAATATAACTGCCAAAGAACATCTCATCACCATGAAATACCCTAGGCAGCCATTTTGAATCTATCCAATTCCAGCAAATTCACCTGATAAACCCTAATTTGCCTGAGGAATTTCACCATGGGTAAATGTACCACTTAAGTGTTGGGCTTTTTCAACCTTTGTGGAACCTGTGGGTTCCAGGAAATGTATCTGAGATCCATTAGAAACTCTACCAAGAATCTGGGATTTTATATGGGTATAAACACTCACTAGGCTTGACTATCCTTACAGGACTTGAAATAGGGGAACTAGACAGACACAGCCTGACCCACATGATGGCAAAGGCAGAACTGCAGCTTTGAGCTGTTCTCAGAGTGAGTGTATTTCAGTTGTTTTGATGTGAAAACCTTTTTTGGAATCCAAAGACAAACTGAGTGAACCTGCTTTACCTAGGATATTTTGCTTGCTTTTTTTTGTTTGTTTTTTTGTTTTGTTTTGTTTTGTTTTAAGATTTTTTAATTTATACCTACCTAGGATTTCTTGAGAGAATCCAATTAAGAACACCCCCCTACCCAACACACACACACTCTGGTCAAGAATAGAAACCAAGAGTCATCTTTAATTTTTCCTTATTCTTTAACTCCCTACATCTTGTCAATCACTGATTCCTCTCAATTTTACCTTCTAAAATTCACTTAAATCTGTTCCCTCACATCTCCTCGTTATGCTGCCTTGTGCCAGGTTCCTTCATCTCTCACCAGGATTTGCAATATTCCTCCAGCTTCCAGCCCTGTCCCTCTCCAAATGCCACTCTTCTTTCCACACTCAAGCCTGAGTTGCAAACCTAATTACATCACATCCAAATTAAATTCTATACTAGATTCCCATGGGACGCCTGGGTGGCCTCAGTCAGTTAAGCATCTGGCTCTTGATTTCAGCTTAAGTCATGATCTCAGAATCCTGGGACTGAGCCCTGCATCAGGCTCCACATTTAGTGGGAAGTCTCCTTGGGATTCTCTCCCCCTCTCTCCCTCTGCCCCTCCTCTTGCTTATGAAATAAGTAAATAAATCTCTGAAATAAATAAATACATCTTTATAGTAGATTCCCATCACCTATCAAAAGAATAAAAGCAAACTTAGTTGGAAAGATGAAGCCCTCCCATAGCCCAGTTGCTATTCACACCACCTTACTTCGACAATATCAAACTGCTTGTCGCTCTGTGTGCAAACTCTGTTTCATGCCTCCATGTTCCCATCAGTACTATTCCTTCTATCTGGAATTCCAAAACCAACCTATCCAGCTCTTCTTCTTTGCCTGGCTAACTCTTCCTCCTCCCAGGCTCGTCATTTCCAGAAATCCTTCTTTAACCTTCCCTGCTCTGATGGACTCTTCCATGTTCCCCCAAAGTAACATGACACTGAGCTCACAAGACTGCTAAAACCCCTTCCCAACAATGACTGTAGCTGAAAAGCATTGATCGGGTCTCATTCTTGCTATACTCCCAACACTGAGCAAATTGTATGACACAGAATAAAGAGTTGGCTAAATTCTAGAGTCCTGTGTACCACATCACAAGGACACCAGCTCACCTGTACTTGTAAACGCAGCTGATCCATTTTCTGCTGTTGCTTCTCCACAATCTGAAAGGCAAAGTTATCAAGGAAGGCTATAAGCACGGGCTGATGGTGAGGTCGGACTGCAAGAAGCTACACAAGGATCTGTAGTCTGGCTATTAGCCCACTGGCTATAGGCAATCAACAGTGAAACCAGGGTGAAGACAATTTAGTTCTACTTACAGAAGTATAATCCAGACTCCCTGTCCTAGCTAACTAGCTTCACATTTCTGTGTTCTACTCACAAAGAGTTTTAAACAGGAATGTAGTGTGGACCTATAACCACTACTGCAGGGGAGGGGGATCCCACCCTGATGAGTGGAATGAATTCCATATATAACCAGAGAATATTCTGGTTCTTCAGTAAAGGACATGACTAAAAATTCAGTTTAATGAAATCTATCCTATCCAGGGCTGTGATGGATGCTATTATTTATAGCTTTGGTCACAATGACTAAGGAGAGAACCTGAACAGGCCCAGTTTCCTGTCCTCTGAGACCTCAGGTATTCTCTGAACAATTTCTGGATCTTATTTTTTGCTAACCTGACATCAATCTCATCAACAGGTTTGGAGACTTTCTTCTCTGCTGAATTAGGGCCACCTCACTGGTTAGAACTCTGCCCAATGAAACAGGTCTGTATGGGGCCTAAACATGAATGAAATGCACCAAGCTTCAATGCACCATTTTGGAGCATCTGGTTTGGATGTTCAGAAGCATATCCTCCCCTAACTCTGCTTGCCTGTTATAAGGATAAATCCCTAAATGAAAGATTATGCAGGGGTGACTTCTCAGAAAAGGGAGGAAAGCTCTGGCCCAGGGCCAGAAATTCATGGTTCCTTTCCAGGACACAATCTTTTCTTTCCTCTCAGCCTGCCCTCTATTGCTCCCAGGACATGCTCGATCACCTTTCGAAGGGAATCACATTCTTTCTGCCAGGACTCCACTTCCAACTTTGGACCTTCTCCCTGTTGGGCTGGACCTTCTCCACTGGCCTCCTCCACACTCTGCTTATCTTGCAGGCTGAAAAACAGTGACCTCTTTAAGAATTTTAGTTGGACGGATGTGGTTTTGACTCCGGATTCCATTATTTACTGTATATTTTGGGCAAGACACTTAGGTGCTTCCAACTTGTAGCTGGGCATAATGTTAGGTCTGTTATAACATAGGGTGTGTCACACACAAGCTGCCTAATGCGTTAGTTCCCTTCCCTAGAGGCCAGCATCTATCTAATGTGCTACCAATTCTCTACGTGCCCAAAGCTCTTTTATATTTGTTTTGATATTTAAAAATAAACATTCATCACATGTATTTAGATTATAAAAGTCATACATGTATACTGCAGAAATTTTGGAAAATCCAAAAATAACCTTTTTTCTTGGCACACAAAGTCTAGGGCAGACTCGACTTTGACCCCAACCTCTCTTTTGACTCCAACCAATGGTCTCCTCCAACAGATCCCCACAATCACTTTCATCATGGTTCATCTGCTGAGATAAACAGGGCCACTGTGATAGAATATGGGATGAGAAATCCAATCCACCCCATTAGAAAATGGATTTGGTTCAAGAGGCTATTGAAACACAGCCATCACATTTACAGAAATGGCAACTAATATGTAAGAAGCTCTCAAGACACCCTGAGAGAGTACATTATGGCATCTTGTTTTGTTCTTAGAACCTGTTGTGACCATCAAGAACAATCCCTAGGGCTGAAGAGAAACAGATGTTCCTGGTAGCCTTTATCTTATAACCTTCAAAATGTAGATAACCCCCTCCTTTCCCAGTTCTTAACACCAGGATCTGCTTTGCAAATATACGGATAGCTTATTTCCCAGTTTATAAAGTGGTTCCCCTCATTCAACACATACATACTCAGAAATTATTACCCAGTATTATGCCGGAGCACTAAGTTGGACCTTCCAAAGGATATAGTAACAAGCCCCCACTGTACCACTACATCCTCCCCTCTCTATCCCAAAGACCTATTCCTTACCCATAAGCAGCTTTCCTATTACTCACATTCCAAAGAAAAGTAAAGCGATTTGCCCAAAGTCACACAGGTAGTGAGTGGGGTAAACTTAGCTCTGCTCCTTTCCTCAGCCACACTGGCATATTTACCTATGTCTAGTGGAGAATTCTGCTCCTTTCTGTCTTAGGCTTTCCAGTTGAACCTCCTTCTCTCTGCAGGCTGCCTGGGTCTCCTCCAGCAAACTCTCCAGCTCGGTCACTCTCTCCTGCAGCTCTGTACTCTTCAACTCAGAATCCTTAAGCTGAGAGATAAGATTCCATGCTTAGGTCAACAAGCCAAGGAAGACTGTCTGGGTATCCCAAAAACTTTGCAGTTGAGTTGCTAACTTGACACATGTGAGTCTGGACATAACTCCTTTGGGTTTTTCCTTTCAGGAAACCACAGTGTTAACTGTGTACTGGAGAAGCTGAGAGACAGTGCCCCCGCTTGGCTACTCCCTGCTTGCCCCAGATATGCCCAGATATTGCTGCTACCTGCTGGCTCTGCTTCCGATGGTCTTCCAGGGTGGGCAGGTCAGCCAGGTAGCGTTCCAAGGTCTCAATACGCTGCTGCTTCTCCCGGTTCTGTTCTGATTCCTTCTGACATTTCTTTTTCAAATTATTGATATGTTTATCACGACCCTTTACCTAGGGAAAGAAGTGTCAAGAATCTGTCTTTACTGACTCCTCTAGGACTCTGAACATCACATTTTTTCTGAAGTGACCACTGTCTCTGCCCTTAGGACTGTAAATGTTCTACTACAATGAAGGCAGGGAGGTGATCAAATTTTACCATTTAAGATTGGGGCAGAGTTAACTGCAGAGTTAACACACCTGAACTTTCCAATCAAGGGCAGAAAAGGAGGGATCCTTGGGCAGTTTTTAAAAACTGGTCACACTTCTATATACAGGCATACCTGGGTGACACTGCAGGTGTGGTTCCAGACCACTGTGACAAAGTGAACATCACGATAAAGCAGGTCAAATGAATTTTTTGGCTTCCCAGTTCATGTAAAAGTTATGTTTACACTATTCTCTAGTCTATGAAGTGTGCGGTAGCATTATATCTAAAACAACAATGTACATGTCTTTAAAAATATTTAATTGCTGGGATGCCTGGGTGGCACAGCTGGTTAACCATCCAACTCTTGGTTTCAGCTCAGGTTATGATCTTCCCTTCCTCAGGGAGGGCTCCCTGCCTCTCGGACTACACGGTTGGCTTCTGCCTAGTGCTGTGTACTTCTCCAGCCCACACTTCTAAACTCTTAGAATTTCCCAAATAACAGGAATGTCTTGGTTATTTATAGTGGTCTGGTCTGTCCTGGTGTCCCCAAACACCACACGATATAAAAGTTAAGCAATCATCTGGAAGGGTTAATGAGACTCTAAACTTCTAGAAGAAGGAACTGTGTCTATTTTGCTCATTATCATAGTCCCAATATGATGTGCCAAGCACGATGCTTGGCACAGAGTGGGCACAAGTCTCCAGATTTGCTGAATGGAGACTTTTCTTCAGTATTATGTTTTTTATTTTGGGTTATGAAAAAAGGATGCTGAAGGAAGCAAGAGAAAGCAGAGAAAATGCAGATCTCCTGATATCAAAAGTAATCAAAGACCTGATTTAATCCAAAGATAAGAAAGTACTAAGAGTAGATACCTGAAAATCAGCCAAAGGCTTTACTCCAGGTATAACCTGTACCCTTTCGAGCTCTAAACCAGTGATTCCCACATTTTAATATGCTTCAGACTCAACTGGGAAGCTTATTGAAAATGCTGATATCCTTGAGAAATCTCCCTCTTCTGATTTCTCCAGAGAATAAATATCCAGTTTCCTGTTGGGGAAATCTTTAATTTAAAAAAAATGGTGGACTGGGCACCTGGCACTTGGTGGGTTAAGCCTCTGCCTTCAGCTCGGGTCATGATCTCAGGGTCCTGGGATCAAGCCCCACATTGGGCTCTCTGTTTGGCGGGGAGCCTGCTTCCCTCTCCGCTCTCTGCTTGCCTCTCGGCCTACTTGTGATCTCTGTCGTTCAAATAAATAAAATCTTTAAAAAAAGTGGTGGATTACTCCCACTGGATGGATTTACATCTCTAAAAAGGAAATAAAATACTAATTTTAAAAAGTTAATAGGAGACACAAGTGTATGAGAGATTTCAATGTGTTTATAGAAAATCAAAGACAGCAGATAAATTACTTAAGAGAAGGGTTATAACCTGCAGTGGGAGTTACAGTCAACTTGGTAAACAATGTGCCCTTCAAACCCCACAAGTACCTCTGTATTTGAAGTACCAGGTATGTCTGTGGCAGGTATCAGCCATAGATCTGAAAACAGGGCACTCACTGGAAATCTACATACAGTTTAGCTGGATACCATTTTTACCATAGATTTTCCCAAAAGGAGACTGGTGGAGATTTATTCTCTGGAGAAATCAGATGAGGGAGATTCCAAACACAGGGATATCAGTCACAGTAGAGAAAGTGCAGCACTGGGTTTAAAGTGTAAGTAAAAATCTATGTACAGAACTGGGGTACTCTAAGCCTAATCTCCTTCTCAGTATTGAGATCCTAAAGGCCAAAAGCATTCTTGTCCTTGGCCTCCCAACTAGGCAAGAGGCTGAAGATTTATTTTTTTCTGGACAGAGTTGTTTAAGACATTCAGATACTATTATTTGTTGGTTCCCAAGTGAGAAGGCAGTCTAAATCTGATTATCCTACAATGCAGTCCAGGAGGAAATTACCATGAACCCAGAGCTCCTATCCAGCTTTCAAATATTTCATTCTTAAACATGAGTGCCCATTCATTCAAGGATCACCAAGCCTCTAATACAAAAGATACTAAAACAAAAGAGCACGTTCTAAAAACAAAACAAAATAAAAAAACAAGAAACAACACTATGAGCAGAGGCAGACATCCCAAAAGATATAATCAATGTCATCAGAGAGAGAAGATACTACACCCATGAAACAAAAATAGCAAAAACCTCAAGAATAATACTCAGAAATACAGAGGTTTATGACAGGAGAAAAAGAGTTAAGGATGGAAATCTTTGTGGAGTGGGGTTGGGTACAGAGCTAAGTTTTATTATATTGGTATTAGATTATTTAACTTAGATACATGTATTTTGACTAAAAGTTTCTTTTTTAACAAGCCTCTAAATCCTTGATATACTAGTGACACCAACAACACCTGGGAGCTTGATAAAAATGCAGGACCTCAGGCACACCCCACCTTAGAGTACTAAATCTGGATCTGTGTTTTATTTTATTTAAGAAAAAAAGATGTTAGGGGTGCCTGGGTGGCTCAGTGGGTTAAAGCCTCTGGCTTCAGCTCAGGTCATGATCCCAGGGTCCTGGGATCAAGCCCCCGCATCAGGCCCACTGCTCGGCAGGGAGCCTGCTTCCTCCTCTCTCTCTGCCTGCCTCTCCACTTACTTGTGATCTCTGCCTCTCAAATAAATAAATAAAATCTTAAAAAAAAAAAAAAAAAAAAGATGTTATTTTAAAGCAATCTTTACACCCAATGTGGGGCTCAAATTCACAACCCTGAGATCAAGAGTCATACGCTCCACCAACTGAGCAGCCAGGTGCCTCTGGATCTGCATTTTAAACAAGATAACCCAGTGATTCTTCAGCACATTAGAGTTTAAGCAGCACTGCTGTTGATTTTCATGCACGTGGTCCAGAGCTAAACATTACTAAACTGGCCCTCCAAGACATCTGCATTACAGCAAGCTATGAAACAGAAGCAAATCAGCTCCTTCTATGACCAATCTTACCCTAAGGCGATTCTAAGAGCCTTGGAAAAATGTTAAAAATTCCCAAAGTGGCTGCACACACGGAATTCTTTTCTACTTTTTAGGTAGAATAAGGGAAAACCAGGCTGGATGATGTAAATTTACCACAGATGTTTAAACATCTTACAATAGTACCGTCTGGTATGACTGCCCAGGCTGGTTTTCTATCCAGGTCAGTTGGAGGCCCATCACAACCCGGGGCAGTGAGGGACTTTGTGGCAGTTTTGTGGAGATAAAGCAAAAAGGAGGAGTGCCATTTCTAACAGACCAGTCCTGCACGAAAAGTTAATGTAGGATCTCACCCAACTGGTTCCTCCTAGTTCCAAGGAGGGGGGCCAGAAACAGCTTAGGATTTGGCAAGAGAAGGCTGACTGCCAACTCCTTTGTGAATTAGAAAGCTACCAACTCCTTAGCTCACCCTTTCTTCCTGTTTCTTCCCTTCCTCTGAGTGCTTCTGCAACGCCACTTTGAGTGATTCTCTGATGAGCTGAATTTCAACTTCTGAAGCAGAGAGTTTCTTTTCAAGCTCGATCTTTTCTTTGTTCAGGGCTTCTGTCTTCTGTGCAAATTGTGCACGTAAGAAAGTGTTCTCTCGCTGCAATTCCTGCATAAAGATTCTCAATACATAATGGTTCCTCACCCTTACAGTACCATGTACTTTACTTATCCTCGATCTATTTTGTGGTCAAATATCATCTTTCTCTAAGAATTTCCTCAAGCAGTGCTTCTCACAGTGTGAGGACTAACATCTTCAACAACACTTGGGGATTTGTCAGAATCCAGAGCCCAACTCCCAGCCCACTGACTCAGAAACTCTGGGGATGGGGGTCAACAATCTGTGTTTCAACAGGCCCTCCAGGTGATTCTGAAGCACACTCACATTTTCTCCTCTACTCATTCTCTATATGATCTTGGGCAAAAGTTCTTTCTCACTTTTGGGCCTCAATTTTTTCACCAGTAAATTAGAGGACTGCACCAGATTTTATATAAGGGTCTTTCTCACTCTAACATTCTGATTCTATAAGATAGAACACTGTCTTGACAGGCCCACTACATGGCAAAGACACTACTATAATCTGTTTAATACTCATCACTCAAAAGCCCATATTGCAGAAGAAGTAAGCAAAGCAAGCTTTTCTAGGAGCCACTGCCCTCAGTGAAAATATGGCTACCTTTACTTGCTCCTAGACATGGAAAAATTAAAAATGAGAATGGCTCTAAATCCCATTACCTCTGCCTCTCCCTCCATTTGGCTACAGCTAGTAGATTAAGACTTATCAGAACATCACCCAGTTCAAGAAGCTTACTATGTACCTTGCTCTGCCTTCGTTTTTTTCCCAAGTATGTCCTGATACCAAGGCATACCTGATTCTACCCTTGAGCCTTTTCTGCCTCCACAAAGGCAGAATGAGGGATGTTTTATAATTAGGATGCCTACCCTTTTAAGGGCAAGGGCACCTTATATCACTTGATCCCTTTTCTATCTCCTGGATACCTAGTAGTACCAAGCAAAGGGAAGACACTGAGTTATGACAACCAGAATGCCATTCTGGCTGCCAATGCTTACCTGCAGCCTCAGCAAGCAGACATCCCCAAAGGGGGCAGGGCGGCCCAAAAGGGCACTGTGGACTTGCAGTTCACTTTCTCGTACTTTCTGCTCCAGCTGAGAGATATGTTTCCTCTGCCTACAAAAGCCAGTAGAATGAGGTCCAGGGTACTGACATTAACCCACTGGCAACATGAGCCCCCACTTTCCTTAAGTGGATACAATTCATACTATGTAAACCAAAAAAGGCCTTGCATCTGGACAGTACTATCTTGCTGAAGGAGGAAGAGCAAATAAGAAAGCTGACTTGGGGGAAATGAGGAAAGATCAGCTACAAAGGACTGGCTGCCTGCTTTGGGCACTCCCAGAGTCCCTCCAGAGCATACACAATTGGCCTATCCCATTACTCAAATACAGAACTAGGTTGCTTGTCAACCTAGCCTGACCATGAAGGAAGGCACAGACCCAAACAGAGAGGGATGTGCTACCCTTGGAGAGACCTCATTAGGTGCCCTCAGTGTGGGCTGGGAGAGCAGAGTCTGGTACTAGGTAGGGCACCCCTTGACCTCTTACTTGTCAATGAGGAGCTCCTTTTCCTTCAGAAGGTGTTCATTACTGTTTAAGATGCTGATCCACTGCGCTGGTTCTAATGTGGGCAATGATGGAGCAAAAGCAGCAGGATGGTGGCAGATGGCTCCATTCTGAAGCTGGAAGACAAGGAGGCCCAGAGGGGCTTAATCTTGACCCACAGACACCTGGAAAGCACCTGAGCAGTAACCAGCTGGGTCTCTAGTCAAGGCTCACTTTTGGCTCAGCTGAGGTGGCCCAGTGTTCATGAAATAATTTTAGCTCTGATGCATGACTGGAAAGAACCTGCCAGGGAGACTTCTGCCAATTGGACACTCCCTGCTCATGAAGGCTCTAGTTTCTAAGAAAAGGTCACTTATCTTTCATTATCTGGCAAGAGAGGCAAAGCAGGAGCTAAGATGTCCTCACCAACAAGGAAAGGAGAATAAGTCTTGCCTTTTTCCTTCCCACTCTTAAGCAGCACAACACTTTTTTTTTTTTAAAAACACAAAATTAGTATAATGGAAGAAACTCGGGTTCAAAGATGGTTTTTAAATCCTAGCTCTGCTACTTACCAGCTTTGTGACCCTGGAGAGATTACTTTTTCTAAGAACCTGGTAAATTTCTACATTTACCTCATCAAAGTGCTACAAGGATTAAATTAAGATTCCGTATGTGAAAGTAGCTAGCCTATTGATACATAAGTACACAGTCAGGGTTAATGTCACACCTTTTGGGGTCTTGTTGTAACTCTCTACTCTGGAGGACCCATCTGGTGTTTAATTAGATGACCAACATATTCAATGGCATTCACAAGCCTTCATTTCCCATCTATAAACATCTTCTGTCTGTCTTACAAATGTTTTCTTTAGAGTCAAAACTTATGGGACTAAACCTATATAGTTCTAAGATCTGCAAAGAACCCACAAAACCCAATGAAAGAAGGGTCTCTACCTGCATTTGTTCCATCTGTAAACGGATCATCTCCAGCTGCTGCCGACAGGTGCTGAGCTCACAAGATCGCTCACGTGGGTGCCAAGGGTCAGGGTTCGGCTGCCATACCTGAGAGGGTAGAGGCTTGGAGAAGCCAGGAGCAGGTTGGAGTCCCAAAGGGAGCACTCCACTGCTATTAGGGTGAGGTCCATTCCGCTCACATACCACCCCACTGCCCGGTGCCTTCTTGGTCTCAGGCAACACTTTGTATAACTCCTTGTTCGTGTCAACTCTTGGGTTGTGAAAGTGGACTTGGTAGTGGGGATCAGAATAAAGTGTCTCCATCATTGCTGACTGATTTAGGGTAGACTCCATATTGGGAATATCAAACTTCCTCACCTCTTCATCTCTTTCATGGCCCACTGTTGGAAACCAGGACTGCTCAATTCCATTTTCTCCAGTAGCACCACAAAGATAAGTGAAATCTCTAGACAGGCCAGGAGAACGTTTCATTGCACCAAGGTCTCCATTTCTTGTCATCCCCACACTTTCAGCCAGCCCTGACAAAGGGAGTTTGGAGGAAGAGAGTCCAGCAGGTATAGAATTTGGCTTGACAGGAGAGGTCCCCAAAGTGGAAGGTATCACATGGGCTGTTGGAATGGTTATGTGGCTTTTGATGGGCTGGAAAGAAGGGCTGCTACTTGAGCTACAAAAATCTGCAAAGAGAATAATCTTCTGTAAGTCAGAACTGAAGCAGGAGGATTTCTTTCTCTACCTCTCTTTTTAAAAGATCTTACTTATTTGACAGAGAGACAGAGAGCACAAGTAGGCAGAGCGGTAGGCACAGGGAGAGGAAAAAGGCTCTCTGCTGAGCAGGGAGCCTGATGTGGGGCTTCATCCCAGGACCCTGGGATCATGACCTGAGCTGAAGGCAGCCGCTTGGCGACTGAGCCACCCAGGCACCCCAGCAGCAGGATTTTTTGAGTCTGGCTGCTATGCCAGATGTTCTCTCCTGACTGAGACCAAGCAGAATAGATAACGATCATCGTAAGTATCAGGCAGAAAGGCAGCCTAACTGAGAAGTTAACATGTATTCTAGGATCTCAAATGTCATTCACAAGGTAAATCAACAAAAGGCAACAATAGCTTTATTTTTAACTTACACTGTCCTTTTTATTTGAAGAAAATCTTGCCAGTCAACAAACAAAGCTGAGAAACAAATTTAAAACCAAAAAACCACTTACTTAACGGAAATGGATTAGGTCCTAGTCTTCTGGGAACTGGGCAACTCTCAAGCTACAATCCAATCCAATAAAAATATTCTTTCCAAGGGCTGCTAGAATTCTCTGTGGCCTCCAAAAGCTTCCCAGTGAAGGTAAGCAATGAATCTATCCGAAGAATAGGCAAAGTGGATAGATAGTGCTGCTCTGAATCCAGGACAGGGAGTATAGCATCTGAATCAGGATTCTATTCTCTCCCCCACACCCCAGACCTGACTGCCTGGATATGTGAAGTTATTCTTAGTAACTCTCGGGTTTCACTCTAGCACAGGGAGCACTCTCAAGTGGGTACACACTGAAATCCTCTATTTTATATTTTGCCTTTCACTTCCCCCTTGTTTATATCCAACTGTGGCTTTTCACTTTTCGTTCATACTCAATTTCTGCTTCCTTTAGCTCTTGCCTGGTTTTGGAGGACAACTCTCTCATTAGACCTGCTACAAAAGGTACACATTTCTACATTATTTCCAGCTTTCAAGTGCTACTCTGAAAAAGACTATAGGATCATGGAATTAATGCGTCAAGGCAGTGGGCTGCAAACAAACAAGATAGTAATGTCAGGAAACATACCTGTTACCTTTTTTTTTTTTTTAAAGATTTTATTTATTTATTTGACAGAGATCACAAGTAGGCAGAGAGGCAGGTAGAGAGAGAGAGTGGGAAGCAGGCTCCCCACTGAGCAGAGAGCCCGATGTAGGGCTCAATCCCAGGACCCCGAGATCATGACCTGAGCCAAATGCAGAGGCTTAACCCACTGAGCCACCCAGGCACCCCTACCTATTACCTTTAGCAGGGAGTAAACGGCCAAGGAATATAAATGTCTTCCTTTTTCTTTTTTCCTTTTAATTTATTTGATAGGGAGAGTGAGCACAAGTAGGCACAGTGGCAGGCAGAGGGAGAGGGAGAAGCAGGCTCCCTGCTGATCAAGAAGCCCAGTGTGGGACTCAATCCCAGGACTCTGGGATCATGACCTGAGCCGAAGGCAGCTGCTTAACTGACTGAGCCACCCAGGCACCTGTCTTCCTTTTTCAAATATGTCCAATACTCTTTCCAAACCAAGCACATCTACCATGAAGAGTGGCCAACCAATTTAATTCATTTTTTTCTTTGCATCAACCAACACAGAACACATTCAGCTAATGAGGACAGATACTATAATCTTTTCCAGAATTACTACCATCAGCTACCATCTTCTCATATGGGTTTGTAAGTAGCTCTTTAAAACCATGGACACCTGGGTGGCTCAGCTGGTTGAGTGTCAACTCTTGATTTTGGCTGAGGTCATGATGTCAGGATTGAGGGTCTGAGCCCCGCATCAAACTCCACACTCAGAGCAGAATCTGCTTGAGATCTCTCCTTCTCCCTCAGTGCCCCGCACCCCCGCCCTGACCCCGCCGCTCTAAAATAAGTGAATAAATATAATCTTAACAACAACCAAAAAAAAGGCAGCACCTGGATGGTTCAGTTGGTTAAGTGTCCAATTCTTGGTTTTGGCTCAGGTCATGATCTCATGGCTGAGGGATCAAACCCTGCAACAGGCTCTGTGCTCAGCACAGAGTCTGTTTCAGATTCTCTCTCCCTTTTCCTTCCATGTACATGCTCTAATAAAAAATCTTTTAAAAAACAAACAAACTGGGGGTGTGTGCTTTGGTGAGTACTGTGGGGTGTGTTGACCTGGCGATTCACAGACCTGTACCCCTGGGGATAAAAATATATGTTTATAAAAAATAAAAAATTAAACAAACAAAAAAAAAAACCAACCAAACAAACACAGAAACAATCACCCCCCAAAAAACCAAAAACCTTGGACATGCCAAATTATCCCTTATAATGTATGGGATAAGGCAAAGTATCTAATTTCCTATACTTAGATGATCTTGGGGATATATATAAAAGGCCATACTAAAACAAAACAACAGTAATTTCTGATAAATGTGTCTGCTTCTAAGGACCAAGAACATTTCAGAGGCTAAGGACACAGTTTTTGATGTCCCATAACTTATACACAGGAATAGGCCACAGGCTAAAGTAGACTGTGGTGATGAAAACTTCCAAGAATAGCAAGCTCTCTACTTGAAACCCTCTGTAACGGCACCTTAATATTCACTCTCACCAAGGGTCTCTGCTCTCAAAGTATAATTATGGAACAGAAGATCATGAAGTTGTAGCATATGAAGGACTGCTATTGTGCTGAACTTTGTAAACCCTCCTTCCATTCTCCATCTACAGCACCACCTACTCTCAAGACTCACCAAATTAAGTTTTGAGCCCATAACCCCCAAAGTAGTAATGCCAAAACCAAAGCCTGGAAAGGTATCAAATGACCCAGGACTTCTAACTTTCTAGAAGTGTGGTTGATCCACTGATAAAAAAATAAAAATCTTTTTCAGCATGTCACTTATCTATTAAGCTTATTTATACTAAGAAAACTGGCATTCTTTTTTTTTTTTTAAAGAATTTATTTATTTATTTGACAGAGAGAGAGCACAAGTAAGCAGAGCGGCAGGCAGAGGGAGAGGGAGAAACAGGCTCTCTGCTGAGCAGGGACCCCAGGATTCTGGGATCATTTCCTGAGCTGAAGGTAGCCACTTAACTGAATGAGCCACCCAGGGACCCAGAAAACTGGCAATTCTGACAAACTGCTATAAAATGTCAAGTTACACCTTAAGTCTGGTTTGTATTTTGAAACATTTTGAAGCAAAACAGCAAAACTCATTTTTCTTTAAAGATTTATTTATTTGAGAGAGAGGGAGAGAATAAGCCCAAGCAGGGGGAGAGACGGAGAGAGAGAAGAAGCTGAGCAGGGAGCCTGATGTGGTACTCAATCCCAGGACCCCTGAATCATCACCTAAGCTGAAGGCAGATGTTTAACCGACTGAGCCACCCAGGTGTCCCACAAAACTCATTTTCAAAAGGGCCACTTATCTTCTACAATTTTCAAAGACTCAAAATTTAGTGTATGGGATATGTGATTTTTAAAGAAATCTACAGTTATCAGAATATTGGGGTTTTGCCACTTTAAGGATATTCATATTTCTAAATCTCTACTCTCTTCAACCATACCTTCTGCCCCACTCCCTAATTCTTTCTAAAAACCACGCTTTCTTAGTGAGGGGTAGATTTAGCTATTATTAAATCTTGATCACTTCTGTCTATATCCCTTACTGGTTTATGAAGTAAGGGAGTCTGAACTAAGCCAGTTAACTACTGCAGTCTTTTTTTTTTTTTTTTTAAAGATTTATTTATTTATTTATTTGACAGAGAGATCACAAGTAGACAGAGAGGCAGGCAGAGAGAGAGAGAGAGAGAGAGAGAGAGAGAGAGAGGCTCCCTGCTGAGCAGAGAGCCTGATGCGGGACTCAATCTCAGGACCCCGAGATCATGACCTGAGGCGAAGGCAGTGGCTTAACCCACTGAGCCACCCAGGCGCCCAATTACTGCAGTCTTTAGCAAAAAGCTGAAAGTCTTCTGACGTCGTCAGTATCCACCCCTACCCCATCCCTTACAATTCTTCAAGGTAAAACTTTTTTTTTTAAAGATTTTATTTATTATTTGACAGAGAGAGAGAGAAAGACACAGAGAGGGAACACAATCAGGGGGAGTCGGAGAGGAAGCAGCAGGCTTCCTGCCGAGCCGGGAGCCCAATGCGGGGCTCGATCCAAGTACCCTGGGATCATGACCTGAGTTGAGGGCAGACGCTTAACAACTGAGCCACCCAGGTGCCCCTCAAGGTAAAACATTTTAATGAAGGGTAGAATCAAAAGCAAACCTGTTCATTTTAAAGATGAAAAAAAGAAGATGCAACAATGAACTATATTTTATACTAGTCATAAGGGTTCTTGTCAACTGGGCTCCTAATAAAACCAAGCTAGATGGACGGACACAATAAGCAAGGGTTAAGATAAAGACCACTGTACATAACAAACATGGCAGAGAAGACATCTTGGATCCTTTATTTTTTTTTTCAAAGATTTATTTATATATTTATTTAGAGGGAGTGTGTGTGTAGAAGTAGGGGGAGAAGGAGAGAATCTCGAGCAGAGTGCACTGAATGTGGAGTCCGATGAAGGGCTCAATCTCACAATCTCACCCTGAGATCATGACCTGGGCTGAAATCCAATGTTGGACTCTTAACTGACTGAGCCACCCAGGTGCCCCACCTTGGATCCTTTAAAAAGGGAAAAAAAAAGGCATCACATCAAGGCTACTACAATTTAAAAAAAATACACTATACAGGAAATATATTTCCCCCCTCAAAGGAATAAAAAGCACAGAATCTGTGTAACAACATGACTGAATTAAATACAGTCACTAAATTCAATAGGGGGAAATCTAGACCATTGTTTGATTTTTTAAAAGAACTATTTAGTCAAAATGAAAAAGGTCCCATGACTGCAATGTAGACAAAACCTTAACAAATAACTAAACTGAGAATAACACTTGATTACAGAAGTGACAGAAAAAATACTACAGCTGGGAGACCTGAATCTGACTAGTTGTGTGACATTAGGCAAATTACTTAACCCCTTGGAGAATTTTTGTTACTCACCAGCAAAAAGGAACTGAATTAAATGACTTTCAAAGTCCGTCTACAACAACATCTATGATTCAGTTCTACTCAACATTTATGAGCACCACGTCATATACACACAGCTATCAAACTATTAAATGCCAGGTGTCTAAGGGTCAATACAGTAGATAACTGGTTTGGTTTTTTTTACCCATTTCTATTTTCAAACATTTCTATTCTTTTCTTTCTTTTTTTTTTTTTATTTATTTGACAGACAGAGGTCACAAATAGGCAGAGAGGCAGGCAGAGAGAGAGGAGGGAGCAGGCTCCCCGCTGAGCAGAGAGCCCGACTCGAAGCTCGATCCCAGGACCCTGGGATCATGACCTGAGCTGAAGGCAGAGGCTTTAACCCACTGAGCCACCCAGGCGCCCCTATCCTTTTCTTTAAAAAACAGCTTAACTGAAATATAATTCACATAACATTCAATTCACCCACTTGAAGTGTACAATTCAATGGTTTTTATTATTCATTGTTGTGTAACCATCACTATAATTAATTATAGAATATTTTATTATCACAAAAAGAAACCTCTTACTCTTTAGCAGTCACATTCCATTTATCCTAACTTCCCTAGCCTTGAACAACCACTCATTTTCTGTCTCTCTGGATCTGCCTATTTTAGACATTTCATATAAATGGAATCATACAGTATGTGGCCTTTTGTGTCTGGCTTTACTTGGCATAAATGTTTTAAAAGTTCAACTATTTTGTAACAGGTATTAGTACTTCATTTCTTACTGTGGAATAATATTCTATTATATGGATATACTACATCTGACTCATCCATTCACTAGCTGATAAACATCTGGGTTGTTTCCATTTTTTGGCTACTATGAATAATGCTGCTATGAATATTCCTGTAACAAGTTTATGTGTGGATATATGCTTTCATTTCTCTTGGGTATATAGGTAGGAGTAGAACTGTTGAGTCATAGGGTAACTCCATGTTTTACCCTTTTGAAGATCTGCCAAAATGCTTTCCAAAGCAGCTTCAACATTTTACACTCCCACCAATAATGTATAGAGGTTCCAATTCCTTGACATTCTCACCAAAACTTGTTATTATCTTTTTGATTATAGCTATCATAGTGGGTGTGACATCTGATAAAGTACTAAAGTGACTAGTTTTGTAACTTTAATCAAGTAATCTAATCACTTTGAAATTCAGCTTTCTCCAGGTGCCTGGGTGGCTCAGTTGGTTGAGCGTCCAACTCTTGGTTTTGGCTCAGGTCATGATCTCAAGGGTTGTGGGATCTAGCCCTGTGTAGGGCTCTGCACTCAGCAAGGAGTCTGCTTGAAGATTCTCTTCCTCAGCCCCTCCTCCCACTTATGATCTTTCTCTTTCTCTCCCAAATAAATATCTCTTTGAAAAAAAAAAAAAAAGAAAGTCAGGGATGCCTGGGTGGCTCAGTTGGCTGGGCCACTGCCTTCAGCTTGGGTCGTGGTCCTGGGGTCTTGGGATCGAGTCCAGCATCAGCCTTCTTGCTCAGTGGGGAGCCTGCCTCTCTCTGCCTCTGCCTGACGCTCTACCTGCTTGTGCTTTCTCTCTCGCTCTGACAAATAAATAAATAAATAAAATCTTAAAAAAAAAAAAAAAAGCAATTCAGGTTTCTCAGCTATAAAATGGAAATAATATTTCATAGCATTCTCAAAGATGTTAATGAAAAAATGTAGAAAAAATTTAGTATAGTATCCATCAAAAAGTATTTAATAAATAGTTATTATTACCATCAGTTCCTCTGCCCTCTAGGAACTCACTATCTAAATGAAAAAATAAAATACACTTGTGATGCTTGGCTGGCTCAGTCAGTAAAGCATGGGGCTCTTCATCTTGGCATGTGAGTTCAAAGCCATATTGGGTATAGAGATTACTTAAATAAATAAAATTTTTTAAAAAAGAAATACTCTTGTAAAACACTGTCTGACAGTTATTACTTAATTTAAGTGCCCCTCAAATGACAGATACAATGAAGATTACAAGATGGCAGAGAGGGAGGGGTGCCTGGGTGGCTCAGTGGAATGAGGGTCTGTCTGCCTTTAGCTCAGGTCATGATCCCAGGCATCACATAGGGCTCCCTGCTCAGCAGGGAGTCTGTTTCTCCCTCCCCCTGCTTTGTTCTCTCTCTCTCTCCACCCTCCCTCTCAAAATAAATGAAATCTTATTTTTTTTTAAAAGATTGCAGGGCACCTGGGTGGCTCACTTAGTTAAGCAACTGCCTTTGGCTCAGGTCTTGATCCTGGAGTCCCAGGACTGAGTCCCACATAGGGCTCCCTGCTCCACAGGGAGTCTGCTTCTTCCTCTGACCTACCCCCCTCTCGTGCTCTCTTTCTTTCTCTCTCTCAAATAAATAAATAAAATCTTTAAAACATTAAAAATAAAAATAAATAAAAAGATTGCAGAGAGGGAGATGTAATGGGTGGAAGGGATGGGAAAAGTCTAGTCAGACACTTCACTAGATTTTGAAAAATAAGATCAGCACAGCTGGGAAGAGCAAGAAGAGGTGGAAACAACAAAAATGGGCCTGGATTAAAGAAGAAAAGAGCTCAGATATCCAAAACAAAAACAACAAAAAAAGTTTCCATTGCATAGTAAAACACCACACTCTGTAACAGTAAGAAATATGTCTGATTGGGTGGGAAAGCCAGATCACAAAATGAAGGCCTCTGAACTTTATCCTCCAAGTAACATAAGCAGTCGAGGATTTACAGGAAAGGGAAACCATAAAACCAGGCTTTTAGAAAGATTAACCTGACAGTAGAGGGAAAAAGACTTGAGGATAAGAAACCTATGAAAAGTTATTAAAATAGGACAAACAGTAAAAACTGAAAGAAAAGGGCCAAATGTAAGAAACACAGAGTAAAAAAAATCAAGCAAACTCCTTGGCTGAAGGGCCCAAGTCATGAATATTCTGGAATTGACAGTATACATGGAACACAATCTGAAAAGGACAACACATACTAGTAATCAAAACAGTAATCCAAACTTACCCTCTGCAATGTCTGAGCATGATGTGCCAATGGCTGTGTCTCCACTGTCAGCTACACTTGAGCAGCGGCTGAAGCGACTCCGAAAAGCCTCTGAGATAACTGGGGTCTGCCATTCAGTTCCCAGGGAACTACCCTTTTGAATTACACCGGAACCTGAAACAAGCGGCATTTCCCATCTTTAGTGTGAACCAAGACTGTTTAAATAAAGCACTTAAACCTATGAAAAAACAGCATCATTCTCTCTCCTGTGCCTTTTTCAGCTTCTCAAAATTAGTTAATTTTGAATGGAAATAGCATGAGATGTGAGAATGTTCACAGACAGAAAAAAGACTTATCAAGAACCTAGGAATCTATCAGTAGCTACCATTTTTTGAAATCTAGAAGTCCTAACACTTTACCAACATGATCTCATCTACTTACTTACTGAACAGAATCATCACCCCAAATCTTAGACAGAGCTAAGATTTGAACCCAGGCTGTTTTGATTACAATATCCACATTCTTTCCTATTAAAGGATTTCTCAGTAGGTGCTTCTGGCATACTGGGCATGACAATTCCTCAATGTGTAGTCTATACATGTCAGGATGGTTTAGCATCCCTTGGTCCCTATTAAATGCCAGTAGCAGCCCTAAACCTATTCTACCATCACTATGAAACATGAAAATATACCATATGTTTCCAAATGCTCCTTAGGGTAACAGGCAGTCCAGTCTCTTGTTGAAAACCATTGCTTGGGGGTGCCGAGGTGGCTCAACTGATTAAGTGTCTGACTTTAAGTCAATTCATGATCTAGGGGTACTGGGATCAAGCCCTATGTTGAACTTTGTGCTCAGCAAGGAGTTTGCTTCTCTCCCTCTGCCCTTTACCCCACTCGTGTGCATGTGGGCTCTCTCTCAAATAAATAAATTGAAGAGAGAGAGAGAGAGGAAGGAAGGAGAGAAAGAAAAAAGAAGAAAACCGTTGCTTGACTAAACTGGGATACCTAGTGGGCAGGGTGAATCCAGATCAAGGTTAAGCCTTAAAAGTCAATCTGAAGAGTTTAACACTATTTTGAGTGCAATGCAAATAAACCACTAAAATTTCTAAGTGGGTAAGACAAAACTAGATTGAGGACATTTTTTTTAAAGATTTTTATTTATAAAAAAAAAATTTAAAAAAAATAAGATTTTTATTTATTTATTCAACAGAGAGACAGAGAGCAGAGAGAGAGAACAAGTAGGCAGAGTGGCAGGCAGATGGGAGGGAGAAGCAGGCTCCCCACAAGGGAGCTCAATCCCAGGACCCAGGGATCATGACCTGAGCCGAAGGTAATCCTTTAACCAACTGAGCCACCCAGGTGCCCCAATACTGAGGAGATTTACTGAACTTTTTTTAGGTTGCTACTTGAGGGCCACAGGTAGCAAGCATTCAATAAACACTTGATTTACTAGTATTTATTGTTTAAAAAAAACTATAATTTTTCTAAACTGTATCTGATGATCCATGTAAACAAATGGACAAAAACATAATGATGGCTACTTATCCATTTAAAATGTCAGAGTTTTAGCTGAAATCAGAAAACAAGGTTCTACAGACTCTTTATGGGAAGCAAATGATATTTGAACACAAATCACCTTATTCTCTTCTTCCAATTATAGTGCTTCTCCCATCTTTTTAACTCACTTTCTTCTACTTTTGCTACCCTCTGCCTTCTACTGAAGGCACTCTAACTTTCCCCAAGGACTTATTCTTGGGGTCACAGTGGACTGCCTGATGTGAAAGAATCTATATTCATGCAGTAATCTATAATAATCTTTCATAAGACATACCCAATGATCAGAGCATTTGATTAGCTAAGATTAGCTGGTGTTACTATCTGTACATATAAGCATAATTCTAGCTAGAAGGAAAGAAATTTGACAAATTTCCAGGCCTTCTAAAATACTGAAAATCGATTGAGGGCCTCTATTACCATCTTTCTGGCCTCTTACTTCTTGTTACCACTACTAACCTTCCATTCTTTACCAGTACCACTTTTCTATCTGCTCACTCCATACATCAATTCTGAAGAGATATTTGCTAAAATAAAAATGTATTTTACATTTTTGTAAATGTAAACTGACTGGCTAAGTTGGTAGAACATCCAACTCTTTATCTTGGGGTTGTGAGTTCAAGCCCTATGCTGGGTATAGAGATCACTTTTTTTTTTTTTTTTTTTAAGATTTTATTTATTTATTTGAGAGAAAGATCATAAGCATGGGGTAGGGGTAGAGGAAGAAGCAGACTCCCTGCTGAGCAAGGAGCCCAATGCAGGACTTGATCCCAGAACTCCAGGATCACCACTCAAGCCAAAGGCAGATGCTTAACGGACTGAGCCACCCAGGAGCCCTAGAGATCACGTAAATGAATAAAACTTTTTAAAATGTATTTTGGTATAGGTACAGAGGCTTATGCTTATTTTAAAATTCAAGTTTGAAAGCTGAAATTTTTTTGTTATGTCATATGTCCTATCACTAACATCTTTTTAATCAAAATATTAAGACTATTATTAATCAAATGAAAGACTACTAAAGACAAAGTCATCAGAAAAGCAGTGAGTTTTGTTAGAAATTGCTACATCCCCCAAATTTGTGTGTTATAACATAATTGTCATTAGAAATTATACAATCCAGCCCTAAAACAGTGAATGGCATGTAGCAGACGTTCAATAAATATTTGCTGAAGGTATCTTGAACTGATTCAACAAATGTTTTTCAAAATGCTTAATCTATGCAAGCAGCACTCCCAGGAGAATACAACAAACATCTAATACATGCTGTAAGGCACTGTAGGATTTTAAAGTTAAATAAAATATATCCTTAGTTGAAAAAAGGTACCCCTCTCTTCATAAACAACTCAGAATTCCAAAAGCTATTTTTCTATCCTACCTTCTATTTAAATATACCACATCTGTGTTTATTTACATATTTATGTATATTTAACATATATATTTAATATATCCACTTAATATATCTACTGAGCTTTCAAAATCTTCTCAATCCATTCTAAAGATAAATTCCTGAGTCTCTAGTGACAACATAACTGAGACTGTTGGCATCCAAGAAGAATTCCAATCTTTGTGGGCTAGCAGATGACTGACCCACCCACAGGACTACAAAGACAACATAGAACACAGTAATTTATGCTGTGTTTTTCTGATTTCAAATGGAACTATGTTCCAAAGTCATTCTGTTCCTTAATGTGTCCTCCCCTCCCCATCAATCATGTGGTCTTCTTGGAAGCCATGAAGGACCAGAGATAAATAGTTGTTCTTTTGGAGAGGCCTGTTTTTCTATTCAATATAGCCTCATATTATTTTTGTTCTTCAAGTACCAGCATTTTAGTGAATGTTTGTTTGCTATGTATTTCCTTTAAAGGATATTTCTGTTATGAAAAAACACAGCAAAAGTCAGAAAACTCTGCTTACTCACCTGGTGAAGTGGCATGAGAAATCCTCTCACTTGGGTATTTCTCCTGCATGGCCATCAACACCGTTATTTGAGCCAACTGTAAAATGAAGGAATAACCATTCAGAGCTCTCCATTATCTTTTAACTCCTTGTAACTCGCTCCCATTCAACTGAAACTGTCAAACCCACACAGGATTCGTCTTCCACATATTTTACTCCTAAAGATACATATATTTTTTCTAAAGATTTTATTTATTTATTTGACAGACCGAGATCACAAGTAGGCAGAGAGGCAGGCAGAGAGAGAAGGAGGAAGCAGGCTCCCTGCCGAGGAAAGAGCCCCCACGTGGGGCTCGATCCCAGGACCCTGAGACCATGACCTGAGCCAAAGGCAGAGGCTTTAACCCACTGAGCCACCCAGGCGCACCCTAAATATATATTTTTAAAAAATATTTTATTTATTTATGTGAGAGAGGAGAGAGAGAGCATGAGCCGGGGGAGGGATGGAGGAAGAAGGAGAAGCAGACTTCCCTGCTGAGCAGGGAGCCCAACACGGGACTCAATTCCAGGATCCCAGGATCATGACCTGAGCCAAAAGCAGAGGCTTAACTGATGGAGCCACCCAGGTGCCCTTCCTACAGATATTTTTTAAGGCAAAGCAACTCCTAATAATCCATCCTACTTCTCTTCCTAAAATGAGAGAAAATCTAGAACCAAATAGAGATTCTCAATACTGATCCTATATGTCCTAGAATTCCTCAACTGTTGCAAAAATTAAAAATAATATTATTTTCATTTTATTTTTTTAAAAGATTTTATTTATTTATTTATTTGAGATCAAGAGGGAGAGGGAGAGGGGCACAGGCATGTAAGAGTAGGAGGAGGGGCTAAGGGAGAGGCAGAAGCAGGCTGTCCAGTAAGCAGGGAGCCCAGTGACTCTGGGCTCAATCCCAGGACCCTGGAATCATGATGTGAGCTGAAGGCAGACACATAACTGACTGAGCCACCCACGTGCCCCATAATATTACTCTCAATTAACACACTTTACCACAGATTTTCTTAGCCATGGAAGCAGGATGAGAGAGTAGGGCAGAGAAAGAACTAAATAACCAAACCAACAGTGTATTATTAAGACTCAATTATCAACATAAATTCCCCAATTCCTCCAGTAATGAAAGTTAATTATAAGATGCATAAAAAAAATAAATAAGATGCACAAATAGAATTCTTGGTCATAAGAAGAACCCCAATTCGCAGCTGGGAACACAAGATTTTCTTCCCATTTATATTTATTCTAATGGTAGGCTGTGAAAATTCAGCAAATGTCTGATTACTATCTGTGTAAACAAAAGCCTTAAATAACTGTAACTAACAGTAGCAAATAATATCTTATATTTGCATAGTACCTGAGAGGCATGGCAATACAGGGAAGTGGTTCAGAGTATGTACTTGTGATCAGACAGCTTGGGTTTGAAGTCTGACTTCATTAGCTGTGTAATGCTGGGCAAATTTTGTAGTATCTCTATACCTCAGTTCCTTCACATAAAAATGAAGATGGGGGCACCTGGGTAGCTCAGTTGGTTAAGCACCTGCATTGGACTCAGGTCATGATCCTGGGGTCCTGGGACTGAGATTGAGTCCTGAGTCGGGCTCCCTGCTCAGCAGGTAGTCTGCTTCTCCCTCTCCTCCCCACTGATGCTATCTCTGTCTCTCTCTGTCTCAAATAACAAAATCTTTAAACAAATAAATAAAAATGAGATGGAGGCACTTGGGTGGCTCAGTCAGTTGGGCATCTGACTCTTGATTTCCACTCAGGTCATGGTCTCAGGGTTTTGATGAAGCTCCACGTTTGGCTGCGCATTCAGCAGGGAATCTGCTTGAGATTCTCTTTCCCTCTCCGTCTGTCCCTCCCCCTGCTTGTGTGCATGCACTCACTGCCTCCCTCTCTCAGATAATTAATAAGTAAATCTTAAAAAAAAAATAAGTGAAAATGAGGATAGGAGTGGTTGGTTGGGTCTGTCAGTTAAACGTCCAACTCTTTTTTTTTTTAAGATTTTATTTATTTGGGGACGCCTGAGTGGCTCAGTTGGTTAAGCGGCTGCCTTCGGCTCAGGTCATGATCCCAGCGTCCTGGGATCGAGTCCCACATCCGGCTCCTTGCTTGGCGGGGAGCCTGCTTCTCCCTCTGCCTCTGCCTGCCACTCTGTCTGCCTGTGCTCGCTCGCTCTCTCTCCCTCTCTCTCTCTCTGACAAATAAATAAATAAAATCTTTAAAAAAAAAAAAGATTTTATTTATTTGCCAGAGAGCACAAACAGAGGAAATGACAGGCAGAGGGAGAGAAAGAAGCAGGCTCCTGTTGAGCAGAGAGCCCAATATGGGACTTGATCCCAGGACCCTGGGACCATGACCTGAGCTGAAGGCAAAGGCGTAACCCTCTGAGCCACCCAGGTGCCCCTAAACATCCAACTCTTAATCTCAGCTCAGGTCTTGATGTCAGGGCTGTGAGTTCAAGCCCTGTGTTGGGCTCCATACTCGGGGTGGAGCCTACTTAAAATAGTAACAATAAAAATAAATAAAAATTAGAATAAAGACAGGACCTAATTCATGCCAATTCATTTAAAATTAACTCACAACAGTGCCTGACACATGTAAGTGATTAATTATGTTTTCATTATTATTACTTGGCAGTTTATATCAATAAAAAAATGAGATATGATCATCCTAGGAAGATACAGTTTAAATTTGGAAACTGATAAGAATTTAGAAACTTATAAGAATCCCTAAAGAGTCTGGGACAAACTCAATTGGTAGATCACAATTCTTAGAAGTGAAATTCAACTTTGGTGAGAAAACAAAGGCTATACGGGTACTATTTCTCTAATGTGCTTTACTGACCTCTATAGTTTTCTCTTAGTAACAACAACACAAACCCTTACTAATTCAAGGCATCTATAAACAGAAATGGTACCATCCCCTGACATCCCAGTTCTTCACATAGTGCGTAAGAAATGACTCTTCAGTAAAAGTTTCAATTTATGGCTATTATCATTTAGTATGTTAATGGTGACACAGAAGGATTAGATTATCTACCTAGCAGTGGTATCAAATGGTCAATATCAAAATCCTTTTCTTCACTTATGAAGAAAGTGGATGGCTCAGTGGGTTAAAGCCTCTGCCTTCAGCTCAGGTCGTGGTCCTGGGGTCCTGGGATCGAGCCCCGTGTCCGGGTCTCTGCTCAGCGGGGAGCCTGCTTCCCTTCCTGCCTCTATGCCTACTTGTGATCTCCGTCTGTCAAATAAATAAATAAAATCTTAAAAAAAAAAAAAAAAGTTACTCTGTAACTCGGAAATTCCATTCCTAAGTATATGTTCAAGAGAAATAAAAACATGTTCACACAAAATTTTGTACATGAATATTCACAGCAGCATTACTTATAATAGCTAAGAAGCAGAAAAAACTCAAATGTCCATCAACTGATAAACAGGTAAATTCCATTTATATGAAGTGTCCAGAACTAGAAAATCCATATACACAGCAGATTAATGGTTACCAAGTACTAAGAGGTGGGAGGTCAGGGAATGGGTAACAACTACTAATGGACATGGTGTTTCTTTCCAGGGTGATCAAAATCTCCTGAGATTGGATAGTGGTGGTGGCTGCACAACCTTGTGAATGTACTAAAACCACTGAATTGTACGCACATAAAACCGAATTTTATTATACATGAATTTTACCTCAATTAAAAAAAAAAAAGAAAAAAAGACTCCCACAAGGAGTAAAACCGTATGGAAAAGATAATTCTCTTTTTTCTTAAGTAGAACTCCAAGCCCAGAATGGGGCCCAATATAGGGCTCAAACCCACAACCCTGAGATCAAGACCTGAGCCAAGACCAAGAGTTGGATGCTTAACCGACAGCCACCTAGGTGCCCCTGGAAGAGGTAATTCTTGAGTTTTTCCTACTAAGTTCAGAAGTAGATGAGCTACTGATGGTTACTAGGACCACCTGAAGGACATAAAGATTTCCTGAGATAAAAGTGAGAGAAATGAATGTATAAGAAGTAACAAAAATAACCGATTACACAGCCAAGAAAGGTAGGAGTGAATGAAGCAGACAGAAAAAACACCCACATTGATGGTTTCTATCTTCAAAGCCCTTTAAACTATTGAAGTATTCATTCAACAAATTTAACAAGTACTGAATATTTACTACCTACAAAGCACTGTGCTAAACACTCTATTACAGGTATAATGTCTTATACTTAATGCTCACATCAAATCTATGAGGCAGTTATTATTACCCTTATTTTATGGATGAAAAAAAATGAAGGTTGAGAGAAGGGAAGGTCATATAGCTAGGAAGAGGCTTCAAAGCCAGGACTGTGTTCTAATGCTACAGAGATTCTAGTCTGCATTCTTTCTCTGTGTGACAAAAAGAAATAAAGGTAGTTATGAAGGCACCATAAGTTGGGAGTTTCTGCTTCAGACACAGCCAGAGCTGAAAGCCCCAAAGTAGTTAGAAGCAGGGACAGCTCATACAATACAATTTCTTCATGTTGCTCTTGGTCATCACCCCGGCTCTATTTCCCAAGTTGCCTACCAAGAATTAGGTTTTGATTGTTATAAGTACTTCTCCCCTTGAAGAATTATGTTAGTGTGGAATGTCACACTTTGTGCAGCTGTTGAGAATCCACATCAAGACAGGAGAGGATATGAAGGGATACGCAGCTGACAAAAGCACATTAAGAATCTCACACCACTGGGGTGCCTTGGTGGCTCAGCGGGTTAAAGCCTCTGCTTTCCGCTCAAGTCATGGTTTCAGGGTCCTGGGATCGAGCCCCACATTGGGCTCTCTGCTCAGTGGGGAGCCTGCTTCCTCCTCTCTCTCTGCCTGCCTATCTGCCTACTTGTGATCTCTAATAAATAAGTAAAATCTTTAATAATAATTAAAAAAAGGAATCTCACACCCTGGCAGTATTTTCATGACCTTGATCATTCATTAAACCAGACCAAAAGAAAGAGAAGCCAAATTCTTCCCAAGAAGTTGCCTTTACAAAGTCTTGAGACCTACACCACCACCAGACCATTATAAAACCTACAAGGCCTAGGGGCAAATAATGAGGCACGATTATCTTAATCATCCTGGTATCACCGCCCTTCCGTACCTAGCACACAGTATTCGATTCATCAAACAAAATTTACTGAGGGCCTACTATTCGCCTGGCTCTGTGCCATGTGGTGGAAATACCCTGATGTAAAAGGCAAACGGGGTTCTGATATTCCTGTTTTAGCGCGATGGGGTTCTGATATTCCTGTTTTAGCGCGATGGGAGTGCTGAATACCCTTTATTGAACAAATTCGCTGTAACCCACTAAACTTGTGGTCCGTCCAAAGCACCAGCTCCTCCTTGCCTCATCTAGAGCAGGGTGGTCTAGACAATCTGGATGCTCTTGACATTTTAGGTCAGATAAATCTTTGCTTGGAGGCCGGGGGGGGGGGGGGTGGGGGAGGGGTGGGGGGGGGCTGTGCTGCACAAAGTCGGATGTTTCGCAGCGGCCCTTTCTATCCACTAGTACCAGGAGCAATCCCTGAGTTGATGCAAATGAAAATGTCTCCTGACACTGTCAACTACTAGTGCGGGCTGGGAAACTCCAGCCTAACGCCTTCACGAGAGCTGTCTCCCAACCCTAAGTCCCCATTCATCCTGTAACCCCCAGCCCCAACTTCCCTTCCTCAGGGAGGGCTCCCCGCCCTCTCGGGACTACACCGGCGCCTTCTGCTTAGTGCTGTGTACTTCTCCAGCCCACACCATGCAGCGCTAACCGAGTCGTCACCCGCTTCACGTCTACTCTTCTTTGGGACCGTCCGCTCCGCAAAGGCAAGCAACGCGCTACCCGCCGTCCCCTCCCCCGGCGACTGGCACAGGGCCTACCCTTTACAAAGGTAAAGCAACAGCTAGGGAGTGAACGTTGGAGAAAGCCACATGAAGAGGGCAGAGAGGCAAGCGAGTCGCGAGGGGGCGTGTGCGGGGCATTATTTTAGGAAGCCCAGCGGGTGAAAAACCCAGAGGCGACGACTTAATAGCTCTGCGCATGCGCTTCGCTCTCCCACGGCCCCCGAAGGTAGGTCATGAGTGTCTGGGGCTCCTCTGAGGCTCCTCCCGGGCTCCTCAAGGTGGAGCGGGGTGTCCTAGCCCGAGAAAGGCTCCCGAGGGGAGCAGGACTTACATAGGGCCGAAAGCGGGCGGCGAAATCCCTTACCCAGGGACGCCGAATGCGGCCACCACGTCGGCCGCGGGCGACGGTTCACTTCCTCAGCTCGCCTAACGGCCGTTACATACCCGCCAGGCCGCGCGCCTCAGAGCGCGCGCCGCCCCACCCCGCCCCTTTCTGCCCGCCTGTGGCCAATCAGGAATCTGGCCGCGCCGGTGTCCCGCCCACGCACGCTGCGCTCCGCGCCGGGAGCGGCCGGATCTCTCTGCGCATGACCCCTCCGCTCCTCCGAACCTCTTCTTCAGCCTCTCGCCAGGTCTCGCCTGTGGGCAGAGTCCTCGTCTCTCGGGTCTGGAGTGGCTTGCTGGGCTTGGGCGGTTGGAGGAGCTGGAGGCCAGGGAAAATCATTTGGGAGCCCCATCCCCAAACATCTGCCTCACCCTTCTCCCATTCCCCAGGGCCTGTCAGTACTCCCATCTGAAATGAACCAGGGGGTCAGTCAGGTAGTGTTCCCGAGTTAGTGTGTGGCCGAGTCGCTGCCATGTCAGGGTTAGTGCTGTCTGTGGCTGGGGTCACTGGTCAGACTGTGACCAGAACTCAGGTTGAAGGATAACTAACAGATCGATCTTGCCTCCCTACCCAACCTCGGCCCCCAGGAAAAGAACTAAGTTCATTTGCATTCATATATTCTTAAGAAGCACACTGGGGAATTGTTAAAAAGAGGAACAAAGCCATCAGCCAAAGGATAGTGATAAATTCCAGGCTTCTGGAAACCTGACTTGGGAGGAAGAGGCATGGAAAACTTGTGTGATTTCTTAACTTTGAAGAACCAGACTTAAAGAGAGTTAATTACCGGATGAAATTCACTTCAGAGTTAGGACTCTGGGGATGTGCTCCAAAATTCTGCTCCGTTCCCCCACCAGGCCCCCAGCTTCATATAACATTTTAAGGTAAGCATATAGAAGGCATAAAATAGGCTTAATGGGTAATGAATCAGGGTATGATGTGATAGATGCATTTAGGGGGTATTCTCTGAAATTAGGACCAAACGCTTTTTAAAAAACATAAATGGTAAGGATATGTATCTAAATGAATGAATTTGTGGACTAGTGGGTAGGAAGTAGACTGATGGGTGGTGGAAACATCTACTTGATTGCTTCTGTTTCTTTTGTGAGAAACATCTGTGAAGAGGGAGGGAACAGGGACCTGTAGAGGTCTGAGAAGAACGGGTAGGATTTGAAGAGCTGATGCAGAGAAGGGAAGACAAACCTAATTGGAAACATAGTGGTAGTGCTAATATTTAAATTTACAAATGGCAAATACTGCATTTGTACAATTTACTCCAATGTATTTTTTAAAAGATTTTATTTATTTTTTATTTGACAGAGATCACAAGTAGGCAGAGAGGCAGACAGAGAGAGAGAGAGCGCGAAAGAGAAGCAGGCTCCCTGCTGAGCAGAGGTTTGATCTGGGATCATGACCTGAGCCAAAAGCAGAGGCTTTAACCCACTGAGCCACCCAGGTGCCCCTCCAGTGGATTTTTTTTAAAGATTTTATCTTTAAGTAATCTCTACACCCAAGAACTCACAACATGATCAAGAGTCGCATGGTCCAACTGAACCAACCAGGTGCCCCAGATCTCTGTATTTTATTTCTTTTTATTAAAAATACAGATCTCTGTATTTTATTTCTTTTTATTTATTTTTAATAAATCTTTAAATCTTTAAAAAGATTTTATTTATTTGATAGAGAGTGTATGAGCACGCACAAGCAGAGGGAGCAGCAGGCAGAAGGAGAAGCAGGCTCCCCATCGAGCAGGGAGCCCAACTTAGAACTGGATCCCAGGACCCTGGGATCATGACCTGAGCCAAAGGCAGATGCCCAACAGACTGAACCAGATATCTGTATTTTAAAAGTAACTCCATTATCATACTACTAATTTTCAAATGGGATTGAGTCTTCATATTTTTACCACGATTTGGTGTTAATTTCAGAGAATATTCACAATCAATTTTTAGATAAGAGGTAGTCTTAAATCTTCAGTTACTCTATTATTTTAAAAAGACTTGCTGAAAGGGGTCCCTGCATGGCTCAGTCGGTTAAGTGACTGGCTCTTGATTTCAGCTCAGGTCATGACCTCAGGGCTGTGGGCTTGAGCCCCAAACTGCTCTCCACAGCTCAGCAGGGAGTGGGCTTGAGATTCTCACATCCTCCTCTTTTCTCCCCTCCATGCTTGCTTGCACACACACATGCACGTGCATGCTCTCTCTCTCCAAAATAAATAAATCTTAAAAAAAAAGACTTGCTGAGAATTTAAATGTCAATGGAAAAAAATAAAAAATAAGATGTCAATGGAACTATCACCTGACATGACTGAAAAAGGTTAGCCAGATATGTGCCACCTCAGCTTAATTAAAGAACATGAGAAAACCAACTGCATTTTAGTTATATCATTAGAGCTACCACTTTTCACATGCATTAGTGGCTTAATTTATAAGCATCTATTGTTACACAGCACAGAGGTTTCTTTCATGCGCTCAACCAAGTATAGTTCAAGTTCAATAGCTTCCTTGTTTACTTAATTTTGTTTCATTCTATTTTCTTTTGGAGATATTTAGTATAGTATAGTCATAATCTTTTTGCCTTTATCCTCCAGGATATATTTTATTTAATTTTTAATTTTAATTTTTATATTTTAAAGATTTTATTTATTTGACAGCCAGAGATCACAAGTTGGCAGAGAGGCAGGCAGAGAGAGATGGAGAAGCAGGCTCCCTGCTGAACAGAGAGCCCGATGCGGGACTCCATCCCAGGACCCTGGGATCATGACCTGAGCCAAAGGCAGAGGCTTTAACCCACTGAGCCACCTGGGTGCCCTAATTTTTTATTTATAAAGATTTGTTTATTTAATTGAGAGAGTGGGAGAGTACGGGGGTGGGGGTTGGAGGGGCAGAGGCAGAAGCAGATTCCCCACTGAGCAGGGAGCCTGACAGAAGGCTCAGATCCCAGGACCCTGAGATCATGACCTGAGCTGAAGGCAGATGCTTAACCAAAGCAGACATTTAGCCAGCTGAGCCACCCAGGTGCCCCCGGGTATATTTTAAATAAGAGCATGGGTTAATGCCCTCACCAACAGGTCTATTTAAATAGTCTACTCATAAATAAATAAACTACTCCAGACCCATAAAGTGAATATGAATTCCCAATGAAATGTAGTTACTTGCGTGCTGATTTAATGAATGTGTGATTTTGGTGTACCTAAAAATACAAAATGTATTGATCATCCGACTTAATTATTTTCAGGAGCTGTGAAAGCATTAAATGACAAGAAAGATTCTTGCAAATGAAACATCAGGACTGTTAAGTTTAGCTTTTATTGTTTGTACCAAAATATTTTCCCAAGAAATTAATTTCCAAAATGATCACAGATATCAATCAAAAGTAGTATTTCAAAAACAAAACAACAAAAAAGAGGCCTTCTTGTGATTTTGTGAAAGATCACCTCTGCCAGCTTACAAAGCCTATCCTATTTCCTGGTCCATATCACCTACTTCCTGGACTCACCTGTCCTTTCTGTAAGGTCCAAAGAGCATGTCTTATGTACTGTTTAATCCCCAGGGCTTAACACAGGAACTGGTACATAGTAGATTCCAGCCCATTTTTGAATGGATAAATGATAGTAGCACAAACACTGCTCCCTATATCCCCCTCTACTCGTAAGGAGAGGGGGATTATGAGGTCGGAAGTAATTAATATGCACGATAATATATCATATGGAATCATTTAATCCTAATTCTGAAATTGAGTGTCCATTCCACCCATTCTGCAGAAGAGAGGAGACAGGACCAATTGGCCAATGCCCAGACACCTTCCCTGGAACCAGTCATTCAGTCCCTGCGTTGAGACAGAGATGATCTGGTCAAAGTCTTTCACATATAGAGGAACCAGAAGCCATAGAGAAGAAAGTGACTTTTCACATATATACAAGATCTATAGTCAGATTACACAGAAAGGGAGGTCAAAGTAGAATTCCTTGCTGTTTATTGGCCATTCTCTTTGCCTAGCCCTCTACCACATTGAGCAGCCCAGCCCTGCCTTTGGAAGAATTCCAGAGCTGGCAAGGGATGGTGGGATGAGGAAGCACCGCTCAAGGCTCAGCTCAAGATAGTAGAAGTACCAGACAGTAGTTGGGAAACACAGGGGTTCCATCTCTACTCCCTAAAAAAAGGACAGACTACTTCCCTCTCCCTAAGTCTTCCTCCACCCCACCCTTAGCTCAGACAATGAAACTACAAGACAAACGCTAGAGTTGGGGGAAATATCTGGACAGGATTTTATTCCAGCAGCAAGCCTAGCAGAAGAAAGACAGTCATCCAGGCTCCTGCAGGAAAGAAAGAAATGATTACAAATAGGGTTCAGTGGCTTTGGGAGCCTGGGAAACTTTTTAGGCTTAAATATTCCACTTTGGGGGATTATTTAGCCATCCAGTCAAGCATTCTTTCAACAAAGCTTTCCTGGGTCCCACTGTCCCAACTGTCTGACAGTCCCTCCCTTAAAATGGGGGTGAGGCAGATGGAGTATAGGGATGAAATGCACTCTAGTTCAATGGGGACCCCACTCAGCCTCCCTCACTTATTACCTGTCTGGCCCTAACCCCCTACTCTAAGTCATTTCTGGATAGTCTTAGGTTCTGATGAGGTGTAAAGCTCTGTGACCACCAACAACCCCACAGTGACAACTCTGCCATATTCTGCTGAGTAAGCTGAGAATTGGAGAGGGTAACTGACTTCTCCCAAGTCACATAGAGTTGAGCAGAGACAGGATCCAAGACCAGCACCATCCAGAACCCAGTGTGCACCCCCAAGGCCTGGTGCACCTACCAGAATTTCACACCAGTCCCTATGCACCAACCTGCTAAGCACCATCTGCTGGAGGCATTGGACTTCGAAACCCCCAAAAAAGAAAGACTGAGCTTGAGGAACCATCCTGACAGAATTCCCATTGCTTCAACAAGATAGAGAGAAAGGGCTGACCCTTTGTTGAAGCAGGGCCTCAGAAGTGTGTAATGATGACCATTTTGCCTCTAATTAGAACGGACTTCCTAAGATAGGCTTTCCCCTGAGGGTCAGCTCTCATGGAATAGAAATGAAGATGGAGGGGCGCCTGAGTGGCTCAGTGGGTTAAAGCCTCTGCCTTCAGCTTAGGTCAAGGTCTCAGGGTCCTGGGATGGGGCCCACGTGGGGCTCTCTGCTCAGCGGGGAGCCTGCTTCCCCTTCTCTCTCTGCCTGCCTCTCTGCCTACTTGTGATCTCTCTCCGTCAAAAATAAATAAATATAATCTTTAAAAAGAAATGAAGATGGAATGGAATAGAAAGAAGAGACTGTTCAGACTAGCAGGAATATGCAAAAGCAGACTGGCGCAGGGACAGACTAGAAGAGTGAACTGGTGTGGCAGGAAAGGTGGGAATGGAGGAGGAGTAGAAGTTGAATGAGAACAGGATACGTGAAGGGAGGGGACGCCTCCAGAGCAGAGGAGAAGCTGAGGATATAGATTTGGTGGGGATATGAGCCTGGACCGAGGGAGGAGTGTAGGACAAGGAGGTTAGGGACCTCAGAGCAGGTCCCTGGGAGGCTCTGCAAGGAGTCAAGAAAGCTCCTAAATGACCCAGTAACCGCTTATCCGGTTGGGCCCGCACACCATCCAGCCTGCGCCGCTCTCCAGGAACTCTCGGGCTGGGGTCTCCCAGGTGAGGTCTTCTGCCTGCAGGTCTGCGGAGGACACAGCATAAAGGTAGCAAGGTCCCTCCCAGCCTCAGCCAGGGAAGGCCTTTGCGGGAGACAGCAAGGAGCTAGGTGTTTTCTCCAAAATCCCGTCCCGTGGGACAATCCACGGGCCCGTGCTCCACAAGCCCCAACCTTGGTTACGCCCCTGGCAAGATAAGCCAATCCCCAACTTCGCTGTCCTCCAGGCCCCTCCTTAGTCCCGCCCCCAGGATGGCAGCATTGGTATATTGCTAGGCGTCTGGCTCCCTAGTGGCGGTGCCCAGTGGCCGCCCCAGCCGCGACGGCCTGGAATCTCCAGGGCTGCCTGCTTACTGGTTGGCACAGGTATCCCTCTCGCTCGTCACACAAGGTCACTTGGCTGTGCAGGTAGAACGTGTCGTTGGTCACGAAGTGGAACGCGTTGAATGAAGGCCAGCGTCCCTGGCAGAGAGGTCCCCTTGGCCCGCAGCCTCTGAGCAGCCAGTTGCTGACTGGGCAGCTGTGAGGGAGACGCAGCGTCTCTCACTGTTTGGAGTCCCGGCTTGGGCTGGCTCTGTGGGCGCAGAAACATGGATTTCCCCCTTTTCTCTTGTGCTGTTTGAGTGTAGATGCTGCGTCTCCAACTGAGAACTTTACGTGCATTATTTCAATCCATCCTCGAATCAATCCTAGGCGGAAGATTATACTTTTGCCCCTTCCCTTTCTCTTTCTCTCTCCCCTGACTCTTTCCTCCCGCCCTCTTTCTTTTTCTCCTTTCTTTTTTCTTCTTTGTTTCTTCCTTTTCTCTTTCTTTCTATCTTTATTCTCCTTCTGTGTTTTGGTTTCTTCTTCTCTTCACTATTACTTTGGTGGTGTGGTGGTGATAATTCATGGCAAGATGATCTTTTAGTTTTCTTTCTCCCACCAGTGGGAGGAGGAGCAGAGCCAGAGGGAGAAAAGAGGACTCCCCGCTGAGAGTTTCTACCCTACCACCCTGAGATTTTCAACCAAAACCAAAAGTCTAATGTTGAACAGATGGAGCCAGCCTAGGTGCCCCAATCTTTTCATTTTCTTTGTCTTAATTTTATTTGTTTTTATAAGGCTCTCTTCTTTCGGTAAAGTTTGCTTGATTGGGCATAGTTTATCAATCATCACTTATTAGCAATAATTGCTCCAAACTGGAAAAAAAAATTAAAAATAAAAATAACCCTCAGTTATTGGTGGCAATGTAGGGATTGGTGGGCAAACTCTGATAGACATAGAAAATTCTGAGCTGGGGCACCTGGGTGGCTCAGACCTTAAGGGTCTGCCAGGTCATACCAGGATACTGGGATCAAGCCCCACATTGGGCTCCTTGCTTGGTGGGAAGCCTGTTTCCCCCTCTTCTACTCCCCTGGCTTGTGCTCCCTTTCTTGCTGTGTCTCTCTCTGTCAAATAAACAAGCAAAAAATTTTTAAAATAATTTTTAAAAAAAGATTTTATTTACGTATTTGTCAGAGAGAGAGAGAGAGAGTGCACAAGCAGGCAGAGAGGCAGGCAGAGGTGGAGTGAGAAAGAGGCTCCCTGCCTAGCAAGGACCCTGGCATCATGACCTGAGCCGAAGGCAGCAGCTTAACCGATTGAGCCACCCAGGTGTCCCATCAAAATCCTTTTAAAAAAGAAAGAAAGAAAATTCTGAGCTAAGGGATTAGGAAATAGTGGTATAAACTGTCCACACTATTGTCATGGTGACTTTTTTTGAGGTGACAGTAACCTAAATGTAAACCCTTCTATAACCAATAATATTTGGATCGGCCTGTGCTGTATAGTGCATGGCAGAAAGAAATTCTTACTATATATAGACTCTATTCTGGGTCCTTGGGAAAATTTGGAAACATGAGTGAACAAAACAGACCCAAACCTCCCATTCTCTAGTGGGTAAGGGCATACAGTTAATAACTTTTCTTTCTTTCAATTCAATTCAATTAGCCAACATATGCTAGTATATCATTAATTTCAGATGAATAACTTCATTTTTAAAAATGCAAATGATCTCATATAATATGGCATATAGTTAGGAGGTGATACATAAAAGAAACTGATCTAGAATGGATGAGTGGAGGGTAGTTGCAATTTTAAACAGCATGGGTGGGCTGGGCTTCATTGAAATGGTCACATTTTAGCAAAGACTTGAAGGAGATGAGAGTTTTCTCTATGGGTATCAGGGAGTTGAGGGTTTCCAGGAAGAGAAACCAACCAATGCACAAGTCCAAGGGACAGCAAATTACTTACCCACCAAGTACCTGTCTGCACAGATGCTACCTCCTGTGGGCATTAGGGGATCACCTGTTTAATCTCTGTCTCATGTACTCCCTGGGACCCTTTTAATCTTTTTATCCCATGGTCTTTATTTCCAGGGCTCAAGCTCACCATCGGTAAATCCATTCCAAGTTCCACCCTGACCCTTTCTTTTTGAAGGAGATGTGAAAACTGAGGCTCACAGAAGTTAAATAGGTTGCTGAAGTCTCTTCAGTTAGTAGCCTGGTTGCTGTGCCCACCCATACCTTTAATCACTGTTTTCCATTTCTTTCTGACCATGGATGGATATAAAGTCATGACTGGCACCAACCACCTATTTTGCAGTCCCCTCCACATCCCGCCTCTCCCCCAGAAACTCCCCCATTCTTGTCAGGCAGCTTGCTTACAGAGAAGCGTGGTCCACAAGTACCCTCCTTCTTCTCCATCATGGAAACCCACACATGGCGACAACCCTCCTCTGTCTTGCCAACATTGAGACATCCTAAGAAGGCACCTTCCCTCTGGATCCAGCAGTAAATCTTCAGCAAGCGGCTGCCTGTCTACGCGGGGCCACCTACACCAGGGACAGGTCTGGCAGGAGGACCAGAGCCAGTATGACATCTCAGAGCCTCCTGGGATGATGACATAGGAAGGGGTACTATTCTAATCTGGGTAGAGATGTTGTGGGGGTATTGGAGGTGAAACCCTTACACCATGATGGCCCTGAGGGACCCTCATCCACTCACAATCTCTTAGGAACTAAACCTAAATTAAGAAGGTGGTATGGGGCACCTGGGTGGCTCAGTGGATTAAGCCTCTGCCTTCAGCTTGGGTCATGGTCTCAGGGTCCTAGGATCGAGCCCCGCATTGTGCTCTCTGCCCAGCCAGGGGCCTGCTTCCCCCTCTCTCTCTGCCTGTCTCTTTGCCTACTTGTGATCTCTCTCTCTGTAAAATAAGTAAAAATTTTGAAACAAAACAAAACAAAAGAAGGTGGAATAAAACTCGAGATTCTGAGACAGCCATTCTCTGTCATGTGTGCTAAGAGGTGGAGGAGCCAGTGTGTAGAGGGAGGAACAGAGCAGGTTCAGGTAAAGAATGGGAGGAGAGAGAAGGGGAATTCCCTGATTCCTTCCACTTGGACAGTTCCAAGTCCTAGTCTCTGGAGAACCTGCTTGGAGCCTATCCTTGGTCTCCAGGAGACACTTTTTTTTTTTTTTTAAAGATTGTATTTATTTATTTGAGAGAGAGAGCACAAGCAGGGAGAGCAACAGAGGGAGAAGGACAAGCAGACTCCCCACTGAGCAGTGAGCCTGAGTAGGCCTTGACGTGGAGCTTGATGCAGGACTCAATCCGAGGACTCTGGGGTCTTGACCTGAGCTGAAGGCAGATGCTTAACCTACTGAGCCACTCAGGAGCCCCCAGGAAACACCCTATAATAAGTTCTCCTGTCTTTACTGAGCAGCCCAGTTGGGTTTCTGTTACTTGTCTGGCAAGGTTGTTTTTTTAGAGATACTAATTTGATTTGTTCTTTGATTTCTCTCTCATTCCAACAGGCAGTCTGGGCTTTGGGGTGTTTGAAGGACCCAAACTGTTTGAAGTCAAGGGCTCTTTTTGTCTCCTAAAAGTCGAATCTGAAGCCTGGCACTAGGGTGCCGGGCTGCTGTAGTCGTGGAATATGGGGCTCTTGATCTCAGGGTTGTGAGTCCAAACCCCACGTTTGTTGTAGAGATTATTTAAAAATAAGATCTTGAAACAAATGAAGAGACAACCCTGAGGGAGGGAAGGGAGAGGAGTAGAGGGGAAGGAGGGAGGAGGTGGGGAGGGAGTCACTCTCACTCTGGGAATCAGGAGGCAGGGGCGTCTGCATCTTCAAGTCCTGTTTAGGACATTTTAGTTTCATGGATCAACAAATTCTGTTTTATTTTTTTTCACGGTATCTATCTATCTATCTTTCTATCTATCTATCTATTTGACTCAAGCCAGTCAGAGTTGGGTTTTCTGCCACTTGCAATACACAGTGTCCTGATACATGTCAAACAGTGATGCTTTTGGGGTGATGAAAGAGAAGCTCATACTTAACCCTTCCCTTCTTTCTGTGCCTGCTCTTTCCGAGTTTTTTTTTTTTTTAGATTTTATTTATTTATTTAACACAGAGAGAGCACAAGCAGAGGGAGCAATAGACAGAAGGAGAGGGAGAAGCAGACTCCCCATTGAGGAATGGGATGTGGGACTCGATCCCAGGACCCTGGGATCATGACTTGAGCCGAAGGCAGATGCTTAACCAACTAAAACACCCAGGCGCCCCCTCTTTCCACACTTCCTACTGAATTTGGGATGAACTGTTTAAAAGTCATTAAAAAGCAAAACATAATGGAGATACTAGTGTTAAATGCATCTGGTCATTAAAAAGCAAAACATAATGGAGATACTAGTGTTAAATGCATCTGGGCTTATTATTTTGAATTTAAAGACTTTTCTCCTTTTCCTTTTTAAAAGCTCACTGTTTTCTGTTTTGGCAGGCAGGTTTGGTTGGAGGATTGGGTTATAATTTAAGAGCAGGTGCTTTGTACCAATATGTGCTCGGTGGGGGCAGGGTGGGGGTCAACTCAGTCATATAACTTTCTGCTGTTGCAGTCAGCAGTATCTTGTGATACAGAATGCCAAATAATCATATCAATAAAGCTAACCCTCATAAACACAAATGCTATGCAGTAAACATGCTCTTATTACTCCCAGCAGAAGAAAATGAGGCGTAGTTCAAACCCAGACAGTCTATGTTGCAGAGTCCATGTTCCTACCAACCCGGAAAAAAAATTAACACCAAAACAAAAGCTGTCTCATTCTCAGTGCATGAAAACACAATGATATACTTCCTAATTTCTAGGGAAGGATTTTACAGCATTTTGCAAGTATCTCACCAATACGGTTTGTTGACAAATGGACAACCTTCTAATGCACCAGCACATACTCAGGGCTTTACTAACCCCCACCCCACCCCGGGTTGGGCTGGTCACCCCAGTCACTTCTGCCTGCTCCACGCTGCTCTACTTTCATTTGAATTCCTCTCCTCTGCAGCTGGGTATATTCCAAGGGGCTGCATAAGTGTTCCTCAGAATGAGGAGTCTAGGAACAGATACTCTGGGGAAATGCATGCTATGATCTGCTTTAAAAATATTATTTTTAAGGGAGTCTTGGAATATTAAAGGCTCTGAAAAGTCCTGCAGTCAAGAAACTATTTTGTTTAATCTGGTATTTTCCCAATATATTTAACAACAGAACCCTTCTGAGTGTGTGAAACATCTGTTGAAATCCAACATTGAAATCCCATTCTCTGGTCAGCTGGGGTCCCAGGGGTTGGGGGCTGATGAATTGTCCATTCTAGCTCTGCTACAGAGTGAATTTTTATGTTAGGTTAAATCCTAACACTGAATAATGATGGTATTAGGAGGTAAGAACTTTGGGGGTGATTAGTTCATGAAGACAGGCCCACACGGATGGGATTATTGCCCTTATAAAGGAGACCCCAGAGAGCCCTCTTGCCCCGTGTACTACGTGAGGACACAGAGAGAAGACTGCGAACCAGGAGGTGGGCTCTTACCAGATACCTAATCTGCTGGTGCCTTGACCTTAGACTTCTAGCCTCCAGAACTATGAGAAATAAAATTCTGTTCTTTAAAAGCTGCCCAGTCTGTGGTATTCTCTCCCAGCAGGCTAAACCTACTGTCACAACATATGCTCGGCTGCTTGTCCTCTTCCTAGAAAATCACCTCTACCCAACGGACTCTTCAGATGCCAGTGTCTGGCCAAACCTCACTGGTCCTCCCATAGTCACTGGACGCACATTTTGTCTGGGCCTTCCCAGAGTTACAGTGTCCACTCTGGCCCCCGCCTCTTCTTTGCTGTAAAGACATGAGCTGCTCCGACTCACCTGAGTGGGCGCAGTAGTTGTCCTTGCACGTATAAACACCCCCACCAGCTGGGTACTCATCCAAAGCATGGGCTCCTGCTCCAGGACTACTGCTCTCGGTGCATTTAGGGACACCTGACTGGACCCATTCAAGTCAGAGGACTTTGCTGTCCCTGAGGAGCTGGGTGATGAGGGCTGTTGAGTGAGCAGCTACTGTCTCAGGTGACTAGGCTGCTGCAGCACCAACACTCGGGCTGATTCCACTGGCCAGGAAGGTGTCTGTGTGGCAGCGCTGTGATGTGTTTTGGACAGTATGCTTATCATGAGGGCTATTGTTGGGGCTGGGTGTGCAGCTGTACTTTCCCCTTGCTGAGTCCCGGACATGCTTGTTCCAGGAACAGTTATCCCTAGGATGGTCAAGGCTAGTGAAGTGGTGTGGATGACCGCACTGGTTGTCGTGGGTAGAGATTCTTTCACATTGGTGATCTTGTTCAGTGTGGTTGGGGAAATCATTGTAGCTTACTCCTCAGACACAGTGGCTGTCATGGACCCCATTGATAGGTATGCTTAATGCTGTTAGAACTGTGATCGTGGCTGATATCTGAGAGTCGGTGGACACTGATGATTCCAATCCATTGATTATGGAGCTTGATGCTAATGGGGCTCTGATTGGAGCTCTCTGATTTTGTTTTAGTGCTTAGCTGAAGTAGCTGTTCTAGATGAGGCTGTGCTTCTGGATCTCTCATTTGGAGTCTCAAGTATTGGGGTAATCTGCTCAGTGGACCCAGCAGAGCTGTTGGCTTGTGGTAAAATGGGAGGAGTAGCTAGTGGTGTACTCTTCTGGACTCTGACATTACTGTCCTCCTGGTTGTTGGTGAGAGGTTAAGGGGAACTGCAGAGCTGTTGTCTCTTCCATTGTTGGATACAGCCAAGGTTTCAGTGAGCATGCTGTAGGTCCCTTAGGCACAGAGATTTTTGTGGAGTCTGCTGTATTTGATTCAACCCCCTGAGTTGTAATAGTGCCTGTAAACAAACAAACAAACAAAAAGAAACCAATACACCTGTTCCCTCCACCAATCCAGAGTTTTCAAATGTTCTGTTGATGAATTATCTTTATTTGAAGAGTCAATAAAAATCTTATCAACACCAACTACACTATTGCTGACTCACTTTCATTTATGTGCCAGCCCTGTGTGAATAGATCTGAACTGATGCATGATCTTCATTCCTCTTACAGATGAATTTCACTAGTGCTGGCAACTATGTCTCCTGTTCAATGACTACTCTAGAGACAGAGTCAGCAAAAGATGGAAATCTGCAATTGCATTTGGTCTTCAGTATCCAGATGACTTTCTTTTTCTTTTCTTTTTTTTTTTTTTAAAGATCTTATTTGACAGAGAGAGAGAAATCACGAGTAGGCAGAGAGGCAGGCAGAGAGAGAGAGGGGAGGAAGCAGGCTCCCTGCAGAGCAGAGAGCCCGACGTGGGGCTTAATCCCAGGACCCTGGGATCATGACCTGAGCCGAAGGCAGAGGCTTTAACCCACTGAGCCACCCAGGCGCCCCTCCAGATGACTTTCTTTTCTTTTCTTTTTTTTTTTTTTAAAGATTTTATTTATTTATTTGACAGAGAGAAATCACAAGTAGATGGAGAGGCAGTCAGAGAGAGAGAGAGGGAAGCAGGCCTCCTGCCGAGCAGAGAGCCCGATGCGGAACTCGATCCCAGGACCCTGAGATCATGACCTGAGCCGAAGGCAGCGGCTCAACCCACTGAGCCACTCAGGCGCCCTCCAGATGACTTTCTTGATGTGAATTTCCTACTACATTGAATATGGTTCTAATATTTAAAGATATACATTTTTTGGTATAATGTGATCCCTACTTGCAATCCAAGTGCTTCATTTAATGCAGTAGCTGTCCAGGATAGTTTTGACATCATTCAGTTTTCACCTTGACCAAGTAAGGTGCTGTTCCATTGCACAAGTATTGTTGCATTTAATTCTCACAAGAAACATGAGGTAAAGATTATTATTTCTATAATAATGAAATGATGAAGAAACTGAGGTTCAGACAGGCAAAGAGAACTGTGCAAGGTCACACAGCCAGGAAGTGGTGACACTGCATTTGAAATGAGGTCTGTTAGATTCTAGAGCCCAATGTCTTCCCTGTCACACTCTACCACCCTGCAAAAATGTAGCTTCGTACTCCTGGTTGAGTCAACCACTCTAGAGAGAAAGTCCCAAATCAGCTAAGAGCTGGGTCTCTTGGAAACCTTCCTCTTTCCCCTGGGCGATGGGCAGAAATAGGTCCTTAACCCAATGTTCTCTCATTGCATCCTTGGCACAGTCATCAAAGGACTAATTCCAAAAACTGGAAGTGGCCCAACCCAGGTGTTAGGCTCATCATCCTTCCTACAACCTAGCTTTGAAGAGGCACTAACCCTTGTCTTCAATCCTGCCCCCATCTGGCACCTGCCCCCTCCACACCTCACTTTATTCTAGCCTTGTGCAGAGCTAAGGGGTCACAACAGGGCAGGAGAGCTGGCCAGAATGTGTGGAAAGAGTAAGAAGACCTAGGTTCTAGAGCTGGCTCTATTACTGACTTGCTGTGTAATCTTGAGGAAGACCCAACCCTCTTCATGCTTCCATGTCCCCCTCAAAACAGTGAGGGGCTTGGGCTCAATATTGTAGAAGTCCTTTAAGCTCCAGTGATCTGGGAGTCTATTTGCAACAAAAATCCTGATTGTAATGAATAGAGGCCATGCCACAAATTTTAATTTGCAGGGAGAGACGTTTCCATTGGATCTGATTTTATGGGTTTTTTCCCCCTCATGTATTTAACCAGTTGTCCCTGCCATGCTATGGTAAAGTCCATCCTTCCCTCACTGATTTGTCATGCTATATGTCATTATATATCCAGACCAATTTCCATGCTCTTTTGTTCCTTTGGTTCACTTGTCTATCACTGCACCGACACCATATTATCTTACTTTAATGTAAATCTCAGTATCTGGTAGAGTGAGTTTCCCATCTTGCTCTTCAAAATTATCTCAGCTATTGTTGGCTTTTAGTTCTACCATATAGTTTAGAATCTGTTTATCAAGTTCTACAAAACCCCTGTTGGGATTTTGGTTGGAAGTGTGCTACAATTATAGATGTGGTAAGAGTGGACAACTTTATGATAATGAGGTTTCCCCATCCACAGCAGTATTTTTGAGAAGGAGTGGGGTGTAGGCTGGCCTCTGAAGTCTGACCTGGGATAGAATCACGTTCATGAGCCTCAGTTTCTTCAGCTATACAACAGGGATATTAATAGTACCCACTTCGCTGATGGTCATGAGGGTTAAACGAGAAGATACCTATAAAGCACTTAGCATGGTGCTTAGCCCATAGTAGGTGCTCAATAAGTAGAGCCTGCTACTAGTAATGATTATCCCCTCTGTTCCTTTCACCAAGATCGGTATCTGCTTCCTGGGTGCTCGCCAAAGATACTTCTCTCTGGCAAAAGTTATAGATTCATGGGAGCAATAAGACATCTAATTTCCTGCCACCTCCCAAGATCTTCCCCCATACTGTCCTAGAAGCTCAGGACCCAGGGATGCACTCCTATCTGGGCTCAGAGAGGCTTTGGAGATGGTCGTTGTTCTTCACTGGAGTAGGGCAGGGGAGGGCAGTAGGGGTCCAAGGCCTCCAGTCTGGGCCATCTTAAGAGGGAACTACCCAAGCTATTGGCCTGGCAACAGATGGGAAGGACAGAGAGCAAGGGAGAGACAGCTGGGCTGATAGACAAGATGGAGGGAGTGGACAAATATAGCATCCTGGGAGAGGATGGATGAGCAAAGCCAGAAGTCCCTTGGAGGTTATCCTGTCATGCTCCTGCCTCCAAATTCACTGGTGTCCCAAGCCATTCAGACAACTTAGGGTTGGGCGGGGGATGGCTATACTCACATTATATGATCTTCTTGGGGACATTACCTTCTGTCTCTTCTTTTGACAGCTTCTTCCCCTCTATTTGGGTCTGTGAGAGCCCCCAGAGCAGGATAGATGGAAAAGGTATAATGTGGGTGCTCACCAGGAAGATTAAGGTCTCCTTCCAAAGAGATGGCAGTAGTCGCAAAAATCACTGGATACCCATGGCCCTGCTGTTGATGGTCCTGGAGAGCACTGAGCTCAAACAGGGGAACAGACAGCAGGTGATCCAAGACAGCGAGGCGCTGCTGGCACTGGTGCCATCTCTCTTCTGCTTGAGTATATTACCACCCCTGTCCCCAGTTGTCCAGACTCCTTCCTAGCTGGCCCCAAGGGACTTTACAGGGCTGGAACCAATGCAGACAAGAGGTGGATGGAAGGTGAAGTTTCCCACCAGCTGCAATGAGTGGGCCTTTGGGGACTCCCATTCCAACTGGTAAATATTCCCAAGGCCTCTGTCAGCCTTTGCTGACCAGCTGGGCAGAACTCTGGGCCTTCCAGCCTTCCCCCCAGCACACCACCAGGGAATCTGAGTCTCAATGACATGGATGATCTTACTGGTCTCCCAACTCTTGGGCTAAGAGCTGGCCACTTGATTTTAGAGCTGCAGATCAATTTCACCATCTCTCCACTGCACAGCTGGGGAAAATGAGGTCCGATGACTTACCCAAGGATAAGAATCCAGCCCTCCAGGGCAGGTCTTCTATGGGGCAGCCTATGACTGCCACAGCTTTCTTAGATTCCTGCATTCCTAGCTCAGGAGCTTGCTGTGGCTCTCGATAGTCTTTAGTGTGAAGGTCCCAAGGAGACCTCTCAGGTCCCAAGTATCCCACCAGATCTCATTCATCTGACCCACAAACTCTTTCTGCGACCTTCCAGCAAGCTCCAGGGCTCCTCTCCTCTGTAAAGCTGTACCTGCATGACTGCTCGGTGTGACCTGATCAAACTAGCCCCGCCCCCCAGAATGAAGACCAGTCTTCTCTATCTTGGGGCTGACTCCTTCATCAGACTAGGGCGCTCAACCATGAGAACCAGATTCCCACCCCCTCCCCTGCCAAAAATAAAAATTTAGAACACTAAGGGGAGATTACATTAAGTCAGAAATTTTCAGGGTACATTCTGTCTCCCATTAGACTGGAAAGCTCTAGAGGGTAGTCAGTAACTCTCCCATCAGAAGTCTTTTAAGGGGCAAGACTGGCCCAAGTTTGGAGATCTATCAGTCAGACATATTGATCCCAACACAAAACTTTATTGTCAATACATAGATTCCTGGCCCCACTGGCTTCACCTTTCTCCTCTAAGTGCTTAGGTCAACTTGGGCCCCAGCTAGCTCTGGCCTAAAGCAGGGGACCAGGGATGTCCATCCTTAGGACTAATCTTGGCTGCCTTGGCCATCACTCCCTTTCCGCGCTCTTTCTTTGCTGTGGGGCTCCTTCTCTCATCCAGCATCCTTCTCCATCTGAATTCCTCCGGACCTGGGGCTCACAGACACAAGCCCTGGAGAAGCCACCCCCTTCACAGCCCCAGGCATTTGCCTAGGTGTAAGGCAGAAGGTGGGCTCAGGACAGACTGTGCCAAGTCACATAGAGATGCAGGAAAATGCCGCAGGGTGTGTGTGTTCAGGCCCCTTGGCTCCCATTCTGCCTCTCAGCGGCTGCTCTTGTTTTTGTTAAGGAGTACGTTTGTGTTGGATTCCTGAACCTGCAAACCAAGGGGCTTGTGTCAGTCCCCCAGCTTCACATGGCATACACCCCCTCACTCCCCTCTGCTAGCTTTACCAGCTACCCCACCGGGCTTCCCAGGGAAGTCCTTCCTATGTCTGACTCTAGCTGCCTAGTGTCCTCTCCAAGCTTGGCAGCTGTGGACATTCACAAGGCTCTGGGTCATTCTAGCCCCCTCAGGTGGTATGGGAAGCAGAGAAAGAGACTAAGGAAAATGGAAAATGGGTGTGTGCCTTTTTCTTCTTAGAAGCTTCCTCCCTCTGTAGGAGGCTGTTCTGGGGCGCTCTAGTGTGAACCCAGGGGTCCTCTGCCCACAGTGAGCCTAGGTATCTGCCACCATGCAGAAACGGAGTTGGTTCTTACCACCCTAAGAAGGAGTAGTAGGTTTGAAGGAGTCAGGGACTTAAGTGACTCAGTGGGAGGAGCCTGATGAGGGGTCGAGGCAGAGCCTCTCAGAGGGGGAAGGGGTGGTACTGAAGGGACCCGCCGAGGCTGCCGCCCGCATGCGAGGGTCCAAGCAGGGGATCCGATCTCGGAGCAGACAGAAAGCTTGGCTCATGGGGCAGAGGCTAGGCTGGCCTGGGGGTGCGAGGCGGGCTAGCACTTGCTGGGTAGGAGAGGGAAGCTGCACGCACCTTCTCCCTGTTGATGAGTGCCGTGATCAAGTCTTGCTGGTAGGTCATATCGCGGATGTCCAGGGAGGAGCCGCTCACCACCGACAGGTTCAGTGACAAGTGCTTGTTCAACAGCTCCTCCTCCTGCTCCTGGTTGAAGCGGATGGAGCGGACCTCCTCCACTATCCTGCGGGCGGAAGGGTGAGTACTTTCCGAGGGCTGAGCGAGTGGAAGAAGCGAGGCTGCCTTCCCAGCTCTTCCCTGGCCTCCACTCCGCTCCGCCCTCCCCCTTCGCTCCTATGGAGATCCAAGCCAAGCTGCGCGCTCGTGTGAGATGGAAGGAGCAGGAAGGTCTGGATTTCGGCTCCTCCACCCACCGACCCCAGCGAGTCATTGAAACCTCTCTGAGCCGGAGGGTCCGCCTTATAAAATGGTGAGGGCGTGAAGCCAGAAAAATCTGAGGCTCCGCTCAGCCCGGACTCACAGGACTGGGGGTACCCCCAGTACCCGCCCTACGTGTTGAGCTCATCTCGGATCTCCTTGTACTGCGTCAGGTTCTCCTGTATTGCCTCGAGCACCAAGCAAAAGTTGTCATAGGTGTTTTCTGAGAGGTTAGACAGGTGGCCCCCCGACAGTGGCTCCTGCGGGACGCCAGACATCTCCAGACGCGCAACCACACAGTGCACCACCGGCAGCTCGTTACTTTCATCCAGCTCCTGCTTGCCTCCCTGGGAAGAGGGAAATGGAGAGGAGACAGATAGCTCAGCCGGCACCCCTCCCCCAGCCCCTTCCCGCTTGGTTTGGGGGAGGATGAGTCTCTTAGGACACCAGGGTTCTAATGCCCTTCATTTCAGCTCCAACCAATCTTAGCCCTCCCACCCTGCTGCGGGAGCTCAGCTTCAAATGCATTACCCCCTCCTCCACCTCTTGGAAAATTCTCATCCCTTTTCAAAACTTAGCACCCAGTTTCACTCCTGATAAATCCTACCTAACCAACCTCTAAAGCTCTACCTACTCTCAAGTCATAGTTCCCACCCCTCAACATTTGGAACGTACTCCCCTTCCACTCCACCAACATTTTGGAAGTCCTACCCATGAATGAATAACACTATAACTAACATTTAAGGAGTTCTACCTGTGTGCCCACTACTGTTCATTTATCCACATAATTCTCATAATAGTCCTATGAGAGCAATATTATTATTATTCCCATTTTACGGAAGAAGACGTCAAGGTTTAGATTGGTTACCTGCCCTAAGGTTACCCAGCCACTCCGTTTTGAGTTGCCATGGAAACCAGACATCTAGGGAGCCCACACCCCTCAGATGGCACACAAGGTGGGGGATGCTGTCCCCACGTCTCAGGCTTGACTTTCTCTAGGCCCTTAAGCGTGTATGCACACATGGACACACACACACACACACACACACACACACACATACGTGTGCTCCAGTCAGCACCTATACATTCACCCTCTCCTCCCTTCTGCCCTCCCCAGCCCACTTACCTCACTGAAGTTTATCTGATGCAGTTGCCCCTGCTCTCCTGCCTTCATCATTTGCTCCAGATTGGTGGTGACCACGACAACAAACAGGTTGATGCCAATGAAGGCACCAATGGTGATGAAGGTGGCAAAGTAGATGGCGCCCCCAATCTCCATTGCATATTCTCTTGTCTCTATCCTGGAGATGACAGGCAGGGGCCCCATCACCGCCCTGGTCCTTTGAGTCTCCATTTCCCCATCTATGAAATGCGGACAATATCTCAAGACCTCCCGGGACTTCTGCTACCTCACTGCTATTGGGCAGATCTAGTGCCTGCTCTGATTGTCAAAGGATCCACTCTTTGCTGAGCACCTGCTGTCCTGCCAGGGACAGAGCATAGGCCTCAAGCCAGCCCTCCAAGGTGGGGATTTGTACATCGGCATTATCAAGTTTAATCTATTGGCTATACTCTTTATTCATGTTTTTCTTATTATCAAAAGTAATTCAAGCTCATTATAGAAGGATCAGAAGGAAGAAGTGAGATATGCAGGAAAAAAGCCCATCCATTCTTAATACCTTATTATGAATCTCCTAAGTAAGAAGGTCTTTCTCCCTTTCTCTCTTTCCATACATCCCGCCACCACACACATATGTATATATACACTCTGTGCCAGGCTCTATGCTAAGAGATTTATACAGCTTTTCTCTATTGATCATAGCAGTTCAGATATAGTTAATTATTACAATTCCCAACTGCCAGGTAAAGAAGCTGAGGCTTAGAAGAGAGATGAAGTAACTTGTCCAAGGTTGCATGGCTAGTGTGATGGAGCAAGGACTCAAAAGCCCAGCCTTCAGTCTACCTTTACTGCTCACCCTGTGATTTTTCCACTGCCTACATCATACTGGGCAATGCCTGCAGAAGCCCTTTGCCAACTGTTCTATTCCCTCAAGAGAAAAAAGGTATCAGTCAGAGAGATCTACTCTCTGGAGGGGACGGGAAACAAGTAGGGTTGAGATGTAAATGGAAAAGACATAAAGAACAGAACCTAGTGGCCATCTGTGGCCAAAAATGACCTTGGGCAGCGGCTCTATGAATGAATGAAATGAGACTCCCAGGAGTCCAGGCAGTTTGATGGGCTCGAATGGGGACCAGGAGGCTGTCCTGAAACCACAGATCTGCTCTCTTGCTCAAGGTCTCGCTACCCAGCTGTTTAGCGTGACAGGGGCCATCTTCATGAATGGGTCTGCAGTAGGACTTCGAAAGGGGGACAAGGCCTCGAGAAAACCAAGACCAGTCCTAGGGGGTCTCCTTTTCCCTGATTTGAAGGCCCAGGCAGCCCCCTCCTGCTGGGCCATCCTCCTCCTAAGCCCTGGATCTCCACTCCTACTGCCTTGTCCCACTGGGGGTCGGGGGAGGGGGGAAGAGATACCCCGCAGACACTCACTTAAAGTTATTGTAGATATCCACCCAGCCATCTTGGGTGATGCAGATGAAGAGGGTATACAGGGCAACCTGCATGTTTTGGAAATGCCTGGGCAGAAACGCACCAAAGAGAGTGACCCCAAACACGGAAAACACCTGCCAGAGAGACCAAAGAAGATGCCTGAACTTTACCCAACCACCTTGGAGACAGGACAAGCAGCTGCCATGCAAAGCTGCCAAGGGAATCCAGGGGTTCAGGCTCAGAGGCCTCTCCTCTTCTCTATCCACCCCCTCCCCCCAGTCCCCAGTGACCTGGGGGCTCTGGTCAGGGAAAGGGAGCAGCTGGGGGTGGGGGAGGGCACTGACCAGCATGAAGAAAAGGATGAGGGTCATGATGTTGGCCATGTCAGGCACCGACTGCAGGATGACACGGATGATCCGGGCCAGAGGCTCCACCGCCATGCACACATGTACCAGACGAAGTGCCCTATGGCACAGCCTCTCAGGGGTGCCCCTCAGCCCCTCCCGCGCCCCTCCGCCCCACTTACCCCCAACCTGCCCAGAGGGGCAGAGACGATCCCCACCCCATTTCTCTCCCGGGATCCAGACAGGTGCCCTTCTTTTCCCCAGAGTTCCCAGCTCACCTGAGGGTATAGGTGATAGCTTTGATATTGAGTTCGCTAATGAACAACCCCAGGAGCAAGGTAAAGATGATAAGGAAGTTGAGGATGTTCCAGCCGTCCTGGGGGTGGTGGGGGATGGGGAGGTGGGCCAGCCCCAATGGTGTCTATCAGACCCAGCCCGTGGGGACATCCTGGGTCTGCCCTCCCACCACCCCAAGGATGGGGGAGTTCAATGTTCTTCTCAGGGCAGGGCCAGTCATCTGCTATCCACTGCTGTTATTTCTCCTGCTGCCCCGCAAATGTGCCACAAAACACACAGGCACTTGTCTCCTGTGTATGTCCACAGCCAAGTGTATTCTGGGAGACACACGGTGGAGACTCTCATACACACAGCTGATTCCCAAGCTGAGCACTGGCCTTGGCCAGTGCAGTGCTGAAAATGGCCCTGACCTACAGTTAGGAGACAGAAGAGGGTTTGGGTGCTCCAGGCTTTTGTGACACATGCTACAATTAATAATAAGATGATGGGGCGCCTGGGTGGCTCAGTGGGTTAAAGCCTCTGCCTTCAGCTCGGGTCATGATCTCAGGGTCTTGAGATCGAGCCCCACATCGGGCTCTTTGCTCAGCGGGGAGCCTGCTCCCCGCCCCCCGCCTGCTGCTCTGCCTACTTGTGATCTGTCCCTCTCTCTGTCAAATAAATAAACAAAATCTTTAAAAAAAAAAAAAGATGAAAATAAAAACCAAGAAAACCATTAAAGAATACAGCTTCGGTAGCCAATTTAGAAGTGGACTAGCTCTCACTGTGCAAGAGAGACAGACACAGGGAATTTTTACAAGCCCTTTGTCCAGCAAGGAATAAAGTCATAGAGGAATAGGGACAGAGGAAGGAAGCTCCCATGTATGAAAAGTTCAAGCATAGCCACTGAAGATGGAAACTTATGTAGCAAACCATGGATGCATTTAGCTTTTAACCAGTGATCCCACTTCTAAAATGTGAACCATGGAGACTCTGATCCAAGTAGAAAATGCCAGTTGTGTAAGGCTGAAGACCACTAAAGTGTCCGACAATGAGACACTGCTGAGTAAAACACGGAGCATTTAGTCAGTGAGCACTGCATAGCCAAAAAAGAGGAATGAGAAAGATCTCCGTGTACTGATACAGAAAGGTTGCCAGGATCCATTAAGTGACAAAAGCCAAGTACAAACGGAGGGAGGACAAAGGAAAGGGAGGACTAAGATACATACATATTAACTTATGATTGCAAGATACACACTATGAGGGGCGCCTGGATGGCTCAGTGGGTTAAAGCCTCTGCCTTCTGCTCGGGTCATGATCCTGGGGTCCTGGGATTGAGCCCCTCATCAGGCTCTCTGCTCAGTGGGGAGCCTGCTTCCCCTTCTCTCTCTGCCTGCCTCTCTGCCTACTTGTGATCTCTGTCTGTCAAATAAATAAAATCTTTTAAAAAATAAAAAAAATAAATGAATGTTTATTTTTATAAAAGGTATAAGTACTTGATTTTTTTTTAAGATTTTATTGATTTATTTGACACAGAGAGATCACAAGTAGACAGAGAGGCGGGCAGAGAGAGAGAGGGAAGCAGGCTCCCTGCTGAGCAGAGAGCCCGATGCGGAACTCGATCCCAGGACCCTGAGATCATGACCTGAGCAGAAGGCAGCGGCTTAACCCACTGAGCCACCCAGGCACCCAGTACTTGATGTTTTTTTAAAAGATTTTATTTATTTGCCAGAGAGAGACAGAGAGAGTACACACAAGCAGGCAGAGAGGCAGGCAGAGGCAGCGAGAGAAGCAGGCTCCCTGCCGAGTAAGGAGCCAGATGCAGGACTCAATCCCAGGACCCTGGGATCATGACCTGAGCCGAAGGCAGTGGCTTAACGCACTGAGCCACCCAGGCGTCCCTCATTTTTACTTTTTAAAAGGATTTATTGGGGTGCCGGGGTGGCTCAGTGGGTTAAAGCCTCAGGTCACGATCTCAGGGTCGTGGGATCAAGCCCCACATTGGGATCTCTGCTCAGCAGGGAGCCTGCTTCCCTTCCTCTCTCTGCCTGCCTCTCTGCCTACTTGTGATCTCTGTCTTTCAAATAAATAGCTAAAATCTTTTTAAAAAATAAATAAAAAGATTTATTTATCTAAGAGAGAGAAAGCAAGTGTGTGTGCACACACATGGAGAAAGGAGCAGAGGGAGAGTCTCCAGACTCCCCACTGAGCTGGGAGCCGATATAGGACTCCATCTCAGCACCATGAGATCATGACCTGACCCGAAACCAAGAGGATTTGGGTTCAATCAAATCAAGATGCTCAACCAACTGAGCCTCCCAGTCACCCCTAAAAGATTTTATTTTTAACTAATCTCTATACCCAACGTTGGGCTTGAACTCACAACCCTGAGATTAAGAGTTGCACACTCGGGGCGCCTGTGTGGCTCAGTGGTTGGGCCGCTGCCTTCGGCTCGGGTCATGATCCCGGGACCCTGGGATCGAGCCCCGCATCGGGCTCTCTGCTCAGCAGGGAGCCTGCTTCCTCCTCTCTCTCTCTGCCTGCCTCTCTGTCTACTTGTGATCTCTGTCTGTCAAATAAATAAAAAAAAAAAAAAAAAAAAGAGTTGCACACTCCACCAACTGAGGCCCCTGATTGTTGTTGTTGGTTTTTTTTAAGATTTTATTTATTTACTTGAGAGAGGGACAGATAGTAAGAGAGCATGTGAGTGGTGGGGAGCAGCAGAGGGAGAGGGAGAAGCAGGCTCCCCCTGAGCAGGGATCCTGACTCAGGGCTTGATCCCAGGACTCTGGGATGATCATGGTCTGAGCTGAAGTCAGATGCTACTGACTAAGCCAAACAGGTGCTCCTTGATAGGTTTTGGGGTGTTGTTGTTTTTTTTTTTTAAGATTTTATTTATTTATTTGACAGATAGAGATCACAAGTAGGCAGAGAGGCAGGCAGCGGGGTTCTATTCCAGGACCCTGGGATAATGACCCTAGCCGAAGACAGAGGCTTTAACCCACTGAGCCACTCAGGTGCCCCCCTGATAGGTTTTTTTAAAGCCTCTTCTCAAACATGCCGAAAGGCAAAATAAATCCCTTGACTTCAAAAACCACTTGACTGCAGAAGTCCTAGTGAAGCAAAGCTTGAGTCTCATTTAATGTAGCATTAAGACCTGTTCCCACCCAAATAGCTCTGACACTCTCCCGAACAGGGGTCAGCAAGCTACAGCCTCTGGGTCAAATCTGGCCAGTAGCCCATTTTTTGTAAGACCCTCAGGCTAAGAATGGTTTTTATATTTTTAAATGGTTAGGGGGCAAAATCAAAAGAACGGTACTTTGTGACATGTGAAAATTATATGAAGTTCAAATTTCAGTGTCTGTGAATAAAGCTTCCTAGGAACACGGCCATGGTCAGCATGTCTGGACTGTTTACAGGGCATTTGTGCTCTGGGAAGAGGTCAGTGTCTGTCACAGGTCCTGTACGGCCCACAGAGCTTAAAATACTTACCTGGCCCTTTGCAGAAAGTCTGCTGACCTCTGTTCTTGAACCTTGTAAATTAAGGTGGAGACTCTCAAGCCCATTTCTCAGGTAAGCAAAGCAAGGTTTTCCCAAGATCACAGAACTGGGGAAGACTAATCCAGGGACTGGAACCCAGGGAGGATGCACTTCTAGGACAAATTATTTTCTGCTGCATCTCAGACAAACATCTCAGAAATAGTCAGTCTCTTTCTCCACATCACAGACACAGACACACCCACGCACGCATGCACGCGCACATGCACACGCATTCTCAGCTTGTTGGGGCAGAAGCACAGGGTTGGGGTACAGTCCCTAAGGAGGAGCTGGGGAAAGGGCAGGGAGGGCCCAGGATCTTACCTTCCAGAAAATCCAGAAGCCATTTAACCAGCCGAGGAGAACCTCACAGATGAGGATGGTCAGCACAATGTCATCTATGGTAGAGAACAACTCATAGTGTTTCTATATGGAAGACAGAGAAAAAGAGGAGCCGAGAGGTCAGTGGAGCAGAGCCTGGGGGAGGCCGGAGAGAGCGGGCATCCACGGGGGAAGGAAGGCCTGTATTCCTGCTGCTTCTCAGCCTCAATATCCTTGCGGCGCCCTTTAGAGCACATTTTCCATGTACATGGGCCGTTCATGTTAGCATCACCCCCTCCTACAAAGTAGGTTTTATTCCCATGTCACAGAGGAGGAATCAGAGAGGTGCCCAAGGTCAGATAGTTAGCAAGAAAGACTGTTGTCTGGCTATAAACTTTCCCTCCTAACCTCTAGAGTAGGGACACGCAAGAAAGGGGTTCGGGAGAGGTAGAACAGTCCCCAGGACTGGGAAGAAAGGCTCTGCCCCTGAGAGGGCAGATACAAGCCTCATCCTTCCTTCTCTGGTTGTCCCAGCCACTCCTGCTTCTCCAGCTCCCAAATCCCCCAGACAAAGCCTGGCCAAACTCCTGTGTATCCCCCTTCCTCCTGGGTCCAGTTCCCTGGGTGGACTGATGGATGGATGGATGGATGACTTGATGACCTTGAATTCTTTTTGAAATCCAACTCACTTTCCCCACCAATCTCTCATACCATACTGACCCAACTATAGTTGTGACCCCACTAACGGCTCCGAGAACCTCTGATTCCACCCTGGCAGTTACCAAAATTCCTGTAAAGACTCTTCCCTTCCTTTACCTCCATGGTCCAGACTCAGTGCCTCAAAGCTCACTGCCACACACAGAGGCCTCCTGACTCCCCTACCTTACCAGCACCCATGTCCTCTGGTTCATGAGAGGCTGAGCAGAGCTCCTTAAACCCAGATGGGAGGTTAAGGTTATGAGCCTGCTGCCTGTTCCACATTCCCAAAGGGCATCACAGGCCAGGGATGTCTGTTTACAACAAGGAAGAACTTTCTTTCCCATCATCTGTCCCCTCAGCTCCATCCCGCTGGCCCTGGGAGGCAACAGCTCTCCTCACTGTTTACTACGTGACCTTCCTGAGTAGGCCTCCTGCCTTCTCCAAGTCATGAGATTCTAGAGTTTGCTTCCTCTGCCCACAAGCCTGCCATGGCTCCCGATGGCCTACAGGGTCTAAACCAGGTCAAAACCAGTCTGACATTCACAGGCCTCTAGGATTTTACCTTCATGGACACATATCAGCATTTTTGACCAGGACCCATGGGAAGATGGATGTGCTTTGTATTTTGCAGCAGAGTACTCTCTCTTCCTCCTGCCCTCCCCCGCCTCTCTCTCTCTCTGTCTCTCTCTCTCTCTCTCTCACACACACACACACACACACACACACACACACACACACACACAACTTTTACTTCCTTCTTTATCATTTGGCTTCATTCTATCTCAGAAGCCTGGTGTCTGCAGTCTGGACCCATCTCGCAATCTGTGAGGGGTAGAAGCGGCCATCTTGGGTTTCTGCCTCCACCACACCAGAGGCCGTTCTTGTCAAGGCCACAAGAACTGAACCTGAGGGATGCTCCATGATCCTTCTCTGGCCTCCTCTCTCACCTTCTCTGGCCCTGCACCCCACCCTCCCCGACAGCCCATTCTCCCGGGTGTTCCCACTCCTCTGCCCACCCCTCCTTATTCTCCTTTCATTTGGCCGCCACCATTCTCTGTCTTCACTCGAAGGCTCTCCTCAGAGCTCTGTCCTGTGGTGTTTCCCTTCTCACTGGACACTCTCTCCTCAGGTGGCCTCATCTCCCTTAGCTTCTGGCCACCACGTAACCAGATGCTGTCAACCCTCACGCTGCCATCTCTATCCCCAATCTCTTGGTTCAGAGTTGACCTCCAACCTCTCCCTAGACCTCTCTGTGTGGATATTGCCCTGGTACCTCCAACCACCACACCACTCAACTCAATCTGACCCCAGCATCTTCCCCACACCTTCTGTGTCCCCCACATCCCAAAATCAGCACCGTCCCCACACAGTTGCTCAAGCCAGAAATGTGAGTCCTTGCTCTCCCTTTCTCTACATGTGTGAGAGGATAAGGTATGTTAAACAGTGTACATACATTAAGCGCTTACTGTTTGTTGGAAAGAATAGTGATCGGGGGCGCCTGGGCACCTGGGCTCAGTCGGCTAAGCCTCTGACACTTGATTTAGGCTCAGGGCATGATCTTGAAGTCCTGGGATCAAGCCCCACATCAGGCTTCACACTCAGTGGAGAGTCTCTCCCCTCCCCCTCTGCTCCCTTTCCCTGCTTGTTCTGTCTCTCTCTCAAGAAAATAAATCTTAAGAAGAAAGAAAGAAAGGAAGAAAAAAAGAAGGAAAGGAAGGAAGGAAGGAAGAAAGAAAGAAAAAGACCAGTCAGGAAGGCCCATGGATTTGACTCCTACAGAGCTTTAGACACATGACCTCTTTCACCCATGGCCCTTGCCCAAGTCCAAGTCCCACCACCTTTCACTGAACACAACACAGTCTGCCTGGCCCATCTTTTCCCATTCCCAGCTCCCTCCATTCTGTGTTTCACCCTGTGGGAGCAAGTGTAAGTTTTCTAAAACACATGTCTGGTCATGTGTTTAAATCATGGTTACTTCTATGCTTTAAACCATTCCTTGGCTTTCCAATGACGTAGGGTAGAGGCCAGCATCCTTAAGATAACTTAAAGACCCTCCAACAGCTGGCTGCTGACTACTTCTCTGAAATCATCAGCCATGGCACTGGACACTTTTACAATATGGATTTCAAATGGCGCAGTTCATATATGGAGCATATTCCTTGTAGGAAATTAAAACATCAAGGATAGGGGTGCCTGGGTGGCTCAAGGGTTAAACCTCTGCCTTCAGCTTAGGTCATGATCTCAGGGATTGAGCCCCGCATTGGGCTCTCTGCTCAGCAGGAAGCCTGCTTCCCCCACCACCCCACCTGCCTCTCTGCCTACTTGTGATCTCTGTCTGTCAAATAAATAAATAAAATCTTAAAAAAAAACCCACACACATCAAGGATAAGACCAAAAGCATACTGGATTTCAAGGTGGACATACAGAACTTGCTCACAAGATCTTTCTTCTATCCCTAAACACTCTTTCCCACCTCTCTCTGCCTGGATGACTCCTACTTACTCCTTCTTCCCATCTGAAGCATTCTTTTCCCCAAGAAGCCTTCCCTAACTGTAAGATTAGGCAGGTTCGATTCCTACTTTGAACTTCCACGTACTCCGTGACACTCAGGTATCCGTAATGACATGCTTGTGTCTGAGACAGCATTCGGTCTACTGTGATCATACCTAGAACTACTCATAGTGACTTTTGATTAAATTGGAATACCCTCCCCTGCCAGGCACCCATTTGTCTGCCTCTGCTCACACTATTTTTCTCCCACCCTCTCTACAAGTCTGGGCCCCCTCCACCACGAAGTCCTCCTTGATCTCTAATTTCCTAGAAGGTCAGAGCTGGCAGGCCCGTGAAGAACATTCAATGCAACCGTCATGAACAGGTAAGGGTCCTGAGGCCCAGAGAGGAAAGTGGCTTGCCCAGGCCCCCTGTTAGATCCGTGGGGGCAGAGGTCAGGCTGGAGTCCCACCTGGCCAAGGAAGGAGTTGGTGCGCAGAGCAATGGTGATGGCGTTGACCACCAGCAGGAAGGCCAGCAGCAGCTGGAAGGCAGGATGTCGAAGCAGCTGCTGGATATACATGCGAGTGATGAACTCCTGGATGTCCCAGGCATCCTGGGAGAGGGCGGGGGACCTTCCTTCAGGCAGGCGTCACGTGGGAGGCCTCGGCCTGGACATTTGTTCTCAGTGAATGGGGGCCCCTGGATGAGGGCCGCTCTAGGGGGAGAAGCTGCCTGAGAGGGGTCTTGAAGTGGGGGTGTCGATGTAGGGGATCACTACCTAAATGGCCATTGAAAGGGGGTGACTGCTGGGGAATCTTTGTGGGAGTCATTACAAGGGAGACCTTTGAGGGCTCAGCTGGTAAGTGACTGTCATTATACGGGACTCCCATGGGGAGCACTGCCAGGTGGGTACTACAATGCCATGAGGGGGTCACTGCAGGGGCCACCGGGAGGGTCCTCAGGGGGATGTTTAGAAACTAGAAGGGGCAGAGTTATGATGGCAGCCCGTGGTCCCTGGGGTGCAGCGGCACAAGGCTGACTGTGGGGGCAGGGGAGGAGCTGCAGGCCGCCGCCCCAGCCTCCTCCTTACCTTGGTGCTCATGATGTCCTGGCGGTTGATGAGGACTTGCTCCTCTGGCCGGGCGTAGGGCTCATCAGGGGCCCTCTGCAACGGTCAGCAGAGGGCCCATCAGTGCAGCCGCAGCCCCTGGGACCCAGGGCGATGCCCCTGCGCCCTGCCCCTCCCTGGCATGCCCAGCTGGGGTGGACCGAGGAAGGGGCCACCTACCAGGATAGTCAAAGGTTTAATACTGGTATCGGTCCACTGCTGCCACCAGTTGTCTTGATTACCTATCATAGCTGCTCAGGCTCCTCCCACCCGTCAAAGAAACTTCTTTCCAAGTGGTCTTGCTCCCCCTCGTGGTGATATCATAGAGGACTCTGTGACCTCCAGCTGTCTGCATTCCACCAAGGAATTCTGAAACCGAGAAAAGCTCCTCCCACTGACTGCCCTCGGTACCCCACGACAGAGCCAGGGACACCAAGGGGCTGGGCTGCGGTCAGAGGTCAGAGGCTGATGGGAGAAGGTCAGGGCTCTTGTGCAGCCTGGTTGGAGACACGGGGCTTGTCCCTTCTTCAGGTCCAGGAGCTAGAGGTGAGACTGGGAGGAGAGAAGAGAGGCCCCGAGGCCCTCCTCCCAGCTGACCTCAAACTGTACCGCTTCCCACCAGCTATGCCGCCCATGACCCCAGTTCCCAGGGCTGCTCACCCTGTCCTTCTATGCAAGGTGTGCTTCTCCATCTAGAGTTAAAGGCCCGTCTGTTGCTGTTCGTGCCCCCACTGAGGATGAGGCAGGAGAGCAGCCCTGATCTCCGAAGTGCTTGGAGAGATGCTTACGTGGAAGCGCTCACTCGTCATGGATCAGCAACTCCGCATCCTGACAGGCACAGACTTCAGCTACAGGGCGCAGGCCGCTGGTCTGCACACATGGTGGCCTAGTTGCCAAGATTATCTAGTTACCAAGTTAGTTCCCAACCAACTACTAGTTACCAAGACTAACTAGTTACCAAGACTAGTTACATTCATGTCCTCCTGATACTTTCCATCCTTGTCCCCTGCGGGAGCAGATTCGGGGTTCTAATATACAGTCAAAGGCACACGCAGATTCATTTTAAATAAACTGATTTTATTTTGTTGAAAGTGTTTATGTACCATGAGCACCTATACAAGACTGGTTTGGGGAAGGGAGAAGGGCCAGAGATGGAGGGGGACAGGTTTGTGCCCCACAGGGGGGAGGATGAAGGGGGAGAAATTTCAGCCCAGCTTGCCACTCCTTCATTGGCAAGAAAGAAGACGGCACGGAGTGCACTTCACTTTGACCCACTCCAAGGGAGAGAGGAGCAGAAATGGTGACACGTGGGCAAAGGGGGGCCTCTGGGAGTGACACACAGACTACTTCCAACCCTGAACAGAACTCAGGGATGCTCTGTCCTGGACATGTCAGGACTTGGGGGCTGAGGTGGTCCTTAAGGCCAGAGGTCAGGAGCCAGGGTATGGACCAGGGTCAGAGGTCAGGAGGTCGGAGGTTGCTTTCTGGGGTCAGGGGGCAGAGATGGGACTGCTCCTCAGGGTCAGAGGGCAGGGGGTGGGAAGACTGTTCTCTGGAGTCAGAGCTCGGGACTTGGGAGGGGCCCTCAGGCTGCACCACTCCCCAGCCTCCCAGGCCCTCTGAGTAGAGCTCTTGATTCTGCTCCTTCCACTGCCGGAACTTCTCTCCTGTCAGCTCCGGGTCACCGAGCACTTCCTCCAAGGCCTGCAGCTCCTGCAGCTTTGCCTGTGAAGAGAGTTGGGGGTGTTAAGGGGTCATGATCACGTGGGGAGAGGGGCCAGAGCCCAAGTCCAGAGCTCACTCTGGAGTCCAGGTTTAGAACCTAGCACCTGGCTCGGCCTAGCCCCAAACCTGACATTGAGAGGCTGGCTCCAGTAACCTAGAACTTGGCCCAGTCCAGAGCTGAGCCCAGCGCTCAGGGCCTGCAACCAGAACAGAAAGCCCAGAGCCCAGTCCCTCCCCATGCCCAGTGCCCTCCAGCCGACCTTGAGCGTGCTCTGTAGCGCGCGCACGCGGTGCACTCGCTCATTGAGCTGGGGGTCTCGGTTGCGCCTCATGAAAGAGCTCCGCCACTGTTCGTGAGTGAAGGGCTGCAGCTGGCCCAGAAGGGACACGCCCCCCTGCCTCAGCCCCTGCACCATTCCCTCCAGCGCCCCTTCGCTGCTGTCTGTGGGAGGGAGAAGCAGATGAGGATGTGCCCATCCCAGCTTCCCCCACCCTCCAGCTCAGCTCCGAACCCCAGCGCAACACCTGATGGCGGGCCAAAGGAAGTCCGTGGGCTGCCCTGGGTAGGGGTAGCTGCAGGTGACGTGTCTCCATGGAGTGGACTCCAAACTTGGGCTGGGCTGGGCTGTAGGCAGGGTATACGGAGAGGTGGGTGTCACTCTGAGCTCTATGGTCAGCTTTCAGCCCCCACCAGTCTCCTACTCACCGAGGCTGAGCGGGACCCAGTCTCATCGTCAGGGTCTTCTGCTTCTGTCTCACTGTAGCAATCTGGGGGGGGAAGATGAGCAGAGAGGGAGCCCACTAAGCCCATAGGGTTTGGGGAGGCCAGGGAGCAGGCCAGGGCACTGGAGATTCCAGCCCCCATTCTAGGAGAGACAGAGGCTCAATTGAGACCCACCTGGTGGGACCCACCCCTGTGAGATACCCACCTTCCTCTCGCGGCAGGGAGGCCCGGCCTGGAGACTGGTACTTGGAAATGCAGGTAATGAGATGGCGTACCCACCTGTTGGGAGGTCGGGGCGGGGGGACAAACAGGTCTTGGAGTTTTCATCTACCATCTACCATCTAACTTCATCTGCAGAGCACCTCTGAGAGGTAGGAACTCTTATTAACCCATTTTATAGATGAGGAAACTGAGGCTTGGAGAAGTGAGTGCCCTGACCAGCCACTATCAGACAGTGGGGCTCGGGATTCAGGTTCCTGAGCCAGGCTCGCAAGCCCTCATGTGGGAGCGGGGGTATCAGGGGCAGGTGGCACTCACATGCTCAGGTCCTCCAGGGTATCAGCAGCAAAAATGAAGGGTTTGTACACGTCATGCGTGAGCTGGAACACACTGCCAGGGAGGCCATGGGATGCCTCACTCAGCCTGGTGGTGCCCATCCAGAACCCAGGAGGCTGCCCCAGGAATCCCCCCCTCCCCCGGTCTCCTCCTCCTCCTCTCTTTCTTGCCTCAGCCCCCCATGTGTCACACTCCAGGACTTAACTATTTTTTCTTCTGATCCTGTCCACTTTCCAGACTGTAGTTGGAAACATTGATGAGGCCCTCAGCCTTCTCATCCTGGAGGGGAATCACAGAGTGAGGGTCAGCCTGAAGTCCCATTACCCTGGAGGCCCAGTCAGGCTCTGGGGGCAGGGAGAGGAGAGAGTGGTTCCTGGGCTCTCCAATCACAAATCTCCCAGTGCCTAGAGCTCAGGGCAGGAATCTGGGGTGGGGGGAGGGGACACAACCAAGGGGGGGCTCTTAAGCCAGGAAAGGGGAGCCAAAGGCAGCCAGGAGAACAGCCACAAGGGAGAAGACTGCTTATGCATTTGTTCTGTTATCCGATGAGCTTTGCAGAGCCCTAATATGCAGAGCGAACAGGACTCTCTACGCTGCCCATGATGCCTTTCTCAGCCTGCTTTCACACAACGTATCCATTCGTTTCTCTCCAAAGAGCGAGCTCATTTTATAGATAGGGCTTGGGGTGGGGTGGGGGGGTCTGTGGCCTGCCTGTGACCACAGATGGAGGGGCTGGAGGAATAAGGACAAGGACCGTGGCTCTGACTCCCGCCTTGACCCGTGCATGGGGCGGGGGAGGAGGGGCCTCACCTGGGGCTGGCGGTACCAGTAGAGCGTGTGTCTCTTCAGCACAAACCAGCAGCGGCGCCAGCGAGGGCCCATGAAGCCACCCGGCACCTTGCGCAGCAGAAGCCATCCGTCGCAGTCCGGCTGGCCCAGCTCCCGGCATGACACCCGCCGGCGACTCAGCCGCGTCGCCACACCTGCAGGAGCATGGCCCGGCCCGGGTGATCAAGGGCTAGCAAGGCACCCCAGACACCCCCACCTGCCCCCCACCCCCCACACCAGCATTCCCAGCTGATCCTTCTGAACCCGTACTGTGCTTGAAGTGTTACAGGTCTCCCCCTGAGGTAGGGCTGACTCTTCCCATTTTAGAGACGAGGAAATGGAAGATCAGAGAAGCCCACAGCCCAAAGCCACAGAGCTGGTGAGAGGCCCAGGCTGCTGAGGAGACGCTGTGTGTGCAATGGGCAGGGGTGGGGGGTTGCGTCTTGCCAAACACTGGAAAGACTTTGAAGAGCTCCTGTCAGGGGACCCTCAGCCAATCAAGTATGTCTCTTACCTTTTGATTTCTTCCGACCAGAAACAGGACTCTGAAAAGGCCCTAAATGGTTAGAGAAGGGTCTGGGCCCAGAGCCACACACCCCTCCCTGCGGAGCTCTCCCCTTACCGTGTCAGGCTGTTCTGGGGCTTCCTGAGTCTCCGCTACCCCTGCTGGGTATGTGGCTAGAGGTGCAGGGTGAATGGGCCGGGACTCAAGGTCAAGGGAGGTAGAGTCTGTCAGGAAAGAGGAGAGAGAGAAGGGTCCATGAGCCCAGCCCCAGGCTGGGCAGCAGGGTGAGGATCTCAGAGTCGGTAGGGGGAGCAGGGTCAGAGCCAGGCATCCCACAAGCCTTGCCGGGGACATCTGCCACCTGCTGGGACTCTGCAACTACCTGTCCAGGTAGGGCTGGGTGCAGGACTTGGGTCTGAAGTCAGGTCAAAGGCAAAGACGTCTTCGGATGGGGCCCTGGGGAGAGCAAGGGGAGATGTGGTGAGTGAGCCCATGGCACCCCCACCCAGACCCACCAGCGGCAGAGCCTGTTACCTGGGAGACAGTGGGGTGAAAGCCAGCAGTGGACTCGACAGTGGTGCGGAGCCCGGGGTCTGAGCAGGGGTCTGGGGAACAACCAGAAATGGTGACGGAGCTGCTGACAGGGGTCTGAAAGCGGGATGGGAGCAGGGTTGGGGGACTGGTACCTGAGGAGGGGTCTTTGGCACGGGGACCTTCTTCAGCACCAAGCTGACCCCGGCTGGCTCCCGCAGCAGCTCCCTCAGCACGTTCTTATGGGGCCAGCCCACCTGGACAGGGCAGGGGGCGGGGCAGGGCGGGGCAGGGCAGGGACCCTGGGCTGAGGCAGCGGCCCAGGAGGCTCTGGAGTAAGCCAACAGCCCCCCACCCTTGCCCTCAGCCTCCGGCCACTCCCCCTCCAGCCCCTTCCCCTTGGCCCTGCCAAGGCCACTCTGGCTCATCTCACAGACAGCAGCTCCTACAAGCCTGGTCCCCACAAGGGACTGCATGAGGCCCCCCCACCCCCACCAGCCCTGGGTTTTCTCAGCAGCCCCTTCACCACCTCCCCACCCCACCCCCCTCTGCCCCGAACAGCCACATCCCTCTCCTCCTCACTCACCACCACCTGCTCATTGACCTGGACAATCTCGTCTCCGGGAAGGATCTGCAGCGGGGAGTCAGCAGCGACCTGGAATGTGGGGTGGGGCTTATGGGGTTCACTCTCCACAGGCCTGAAGCGGGCTCAACTGGAGAGTAGGGCCTTGGGGCGGGCAGCTGAGAAGGACGTAGGATTCTCACCTGGGGGCCCACACGGGACACGAAGTGCAGGCCGTTACCGGTGGTGTGGATTTCCAGGCCCTGCCCAAGCAGAGGCCGTAGTCACTGAGTGCTGGGGGGCCAGGATTATTCTGTGGATGGAACTGAGGGGACAGCTGGCCCCAGGTAGGTGCTGCCCAACTTGCTGTGTGACTTTGGGCCTGCCACTCCTCTCTGGGCCCCTGCTGCCTCCTCTAATAAGGGCCAGGAAGAGGCTGGGCTTGCTGACTAATGAGGTCTCAGATCCTCGGCCGCCCTCCTGAAGGGATCAGTAGGGCTGGGGCAGGACAAGGGCAGGGCTGGGGACTCTGGTGTTTTCAATCAGTCAAAGATTAAAGCAACTAAGTCTGTGTCCTTTCCCCAGTCCCCTAATCTGCCACATCTGTGTCCAAGGGCTGGAATGTGTCCCCTGAGACCACATCAGCTAAAGCCCCCCAGGACTGGAGAAAGTACTTAATGACCTAAGACCCCAGTTAAGTCCTCTAGGCCTTTACCAGCTGCACAGAAGAGGGCTTCCAGCCGTAACTGTACAGCATTCCGGGGGCTCCTAGAACCACATTTCAGGGCCCAGACAAGGCTGCTGAGAGGTCATTGCTCACCAAAGGGTCATCCAGCTGCACACGCTCCAGCAGGGCCCTCTGTTCCAGCAGCTCCTGGGGGCTGCAGCGCAGGATGTGGTGGCAGATCCCGGCCACGTGGCTGCACTGGGGGAGGGGGCATGGGAAGCTGAGCCTCGAGTCCCTTCCCACCGCCACCCCAACGTCCCCACTCAACTGAAGCCACACTCACAATCCTCAGGACTTGGCTCTCCCTGTCGGCTGCCGGACTGTCCTGGAAGCAGAGAGGGCAACAGCCTTCCTTGAGGTAGGAGCACTGCCTTTGCCCAAGGGAAGGGTGGGCTTCCCTGTGGTCCCTTCCCGTGACCTGAATGCTGGTCTCCTCCCAGAATGACAAGGCCTCAGAGCTTTGGCTCCAGGGTCTTGTTCTGCTGATGCCAAGCCCCAGAAATCACCATACATCCCCTCCCCCACTCCACCCCCATCCCCAGAGATGAACTTTCTGAGCCGCTCCTGCCAGCTAGAAGACCCCATGCCCCCATCGCCCCCTACCCCGTGGTCAGGCCTCCTTTCTTCCTGCCCGTCTCTTCCCAACCCCCACATGCCATCCTGTGCTGATTCACAGGTTATAAAAAGCTCTAGCCTGACTTGGTCTGTTACGGCCTGGGCCAAGCCTGGCCCTTGGTTCTCCTACCTCCTGCAAGGCCTGGCCCAGCTCCCCGCACAACTCCCCAATCTTCTGGCAGGCCGAGAAGTCATTTAAGTGGGAGAAGAGGTACCTGGCAGGGGGCAGGATGGTAAGGGCAGTGGTTAGGGGACTCTGATGACCAGTCAGTCATGGAACCACTCATGGGCAACTACTCGTCTGCCGGACGGGAGGTGGCGGGGGGGGGGGGGCGGGATATCTGCTCTGATGGGTTTTGCTTGGGGTAAAGGAGAGAACTAATACATCGACAGAGCTTAGCACAGGACTCATCTGTCAAGCACCCAGGATGTGCCAGGCCCTATTCCAAGCACTAGGGAGAGACCTTACACACATGATTACATCAATGATGATATAACTCCAGGAGCTGTGAGATGTAGGGAGCTCTGAGAACTACAACAGGAAGGCTTCCCAGAGGAGTGACATTTGAGCTGGCATCTGTGGGACCAGCAGCAGCAGCTGAAGGGAGTGGAGAAGCTCTCCATGCAGGTTCGGGACAGTTATGATGACAAGCCGCGGGGTGAATGGGAACCTAGGCTTCCCAGTGCCTCTGCATGGACCAAATAACCTCTTTGCCCATCTCCACAACATCTGAACATCAGCATAGCTCTATTCTCTCCCAGGCCGCAGAGGAGGTCAAGGATGAGAAGGGTCCTCTCCCCAGTAGGGTTTTAGGTACCTATTGAGCCAGAAAAGGAGGGTACGGGCCTCATGCACCAGCTCCACAGCTGCACTGAGGACATCAGCAGGGGGCTTGGCACAGCCTTCCAGGTGGCCCTGGACTAAGCTCTGGAAAGCATAGGTCCTCTGGAGCAAACCCTCTGTCAGGCTCTGAAGGTTCTCCGTCTGTAGGCCAGAGCTCTGGACCAGAAAAAAGGCAGGTTATCTCCTGGCAGCAGCCAGCCCCCCATTCTCGGCCAGCATGGCCACCATTCATTCACTCACCAGGGCCCGGAGCTGTTCCACCCCTTCTAGGATGAGCTCCTGGTGACCGAGAGGCCACACAGTCAGGGCCTCAAGGCTGCGGGGACAGAGCTGGAGCAGGTACTTCCCGGGCAGCTCCCAGTCCTCAAAGCAGTAATGCTGCAGGGAGTCATCGAGACCTGGAGGGAGGACAGGACTGTCATGGCCTCTCGGGCCACTTCCTCACTCCCACAAAGTCCCTTTCTCTCCCATCTGTTCCTAACCACAATCCTAGGACCCAGGCTGGGTTCTTCCCATTTCACAGATGAGACTACTGAGTGAGAAACATAACTGCTCTGTACCTCAGCTGGGAAATGGCAGTAATATAATAAGCACCTATTTTCTGATCCAGTGCGTACCAAATGACAGGATACATGTCAAGCAGTTGGCCCATTCCCTGAATCATGGTAGTGAGATCTCCCATTGTATCATTAGCAAACTCTTTCCCCGACCTACAAGGCCTTGTATGAGCAGGCTGCCACCTGCCTCTCCAGTCTCACCCCCTGGCACAGCCCCTCGAACTCAATACTTTAGATCCAGAGCACGAACTCCCTGGGGCTCCTTTTGCCTCAGGGTCTTCGTATGTGCTATTTCTTCTGCCTGGGTAGTTCTAGCTACTTTACCTGCCTTTTTAATACAACTCCCTCCAGGAAGCCTTCCATAACTCCCCAGAGCGGGTCCGGGGCTCTCCTGCTCCCACTGCCCCTCAAGTTCTGGGCCATAAATAACTGTTCATCTTGAACTCTAGCCCATGCCTGGCACAGGGTAGACAAGGCAGACCAAAAATAGGAATAATATCTATTAAAAGCTTATCATGGGCTAGGCAAAATTTCAAGGGCAATCTACATGTTAACACATTTGGTGCATACTGAGTGTAGAAGGTAATGACTCCTGTCATCCCCACTTTACGGGGCGCCTGGGTGGCTCACCCTTCGGCTCAGGTCACCATCCCAGGGTCCTGGGATGGAGCCATGCATCAGGCTCTCTGCTCAGCAGGGAACCTACTTCCCTTCCTCTCTCTGCCTGCCTCTCTGCCTACTTGTGATCTCTGTCAAATAAATAAATAAAATCTTAAAAAAAAAAAAAAAAGTAGCTTGCTCGCCCTTTGAAGAAATTCCTTCCATTCCAAGTCAGGCTCTATCACCAGGGAGTGTGAGTGTCATTAATATTTCTCCTTCATTCCCCAGGTGACATTAAGAACACTGGACTGCGAGTTCCCAAACCTGTGACTCCAGGTATACAGCCCCTGGACAGCCCCTCTGCCCTGTGCAGTGACCCTGCTGCACTGCCTTCCTCCCCAAAGTCTCCTACACTGAGCCACACAGGCTAGGCTCCTGCCATGATTGTCTCATTTTGTCTACCTCATGAGAGTTGCAGACTCTCTCACCTTATGGATGGAGAAACTGAGACCTCTGGTCGCAGAGCTGTTGAGTGGAGGGGAGGAACCTGGAGCTCGGCCTAGGAGTCTGACTCCAGGCCTGAATCCCTGCTTTTCAAGGGCTGGTCGCTCTGAGCCCTGAGCCTGCCAGCAGCGTCCTCCGTTCCCCTCCACTCCGTTGCGAGCTTCCCTCCCAGGAAGGCTGTCAGGACTCCCCTCCCCTTCCCTCTCCTAACTGCAGTCTGGGCCGTTTCCCACCCATCGGGGCTGACGCTGGCCAGCATGTCCTCCCTGGAGGCCCCCAGGGTGGGGCTGTGCCAACCCCTTCGGTCTGGCTGGGCCTTCTGTTTCTCTCACTGGGAACCTCAAGGTGGTGAGAAAGGAAAACACAGGAGGACCGGGCCTATTCCAAAGCCCAAGGAAATCACTTCCTGGCTCAGTGCGTCAGTTTCCGCTTCTGAAAAATGGGTTTAAGAACAGCCCACTGAGCTCTGGGGCCGAGGGAAGATAAAGGAGATTGAGTGGGCGGGGGCGCGCTGGGGCCGTCTCTCTGTTTTCCTGACACCACCTCCGCCACCCTGGCCGCCACCGGCGTTATTGGGGCGCCGGGAGACCCATTCTGAGTTCTCGGGGCCCCCGGGGTCATGCCGCCGATCCTTCTGCCTAGCACAGTACCGGGTACCTGGCAGACCGTCTATACAGGACTTGTTGACTAACCGACAGACCTGGCTCCTCCTTTTTTCCTTTCCCTCTCCCCTCGCAGCGCCCCTTAAGCCCGATTCTGCCCAGGCCCACCTCTCAGCCAAGCTGCCACCTTCCCGGGGGTCCAGGTCGCCACTGGTTCCATGGCCGAGACCGCCCGCTGGGATCTGCTCTCGCCGGGTCCCGCCCGCGCAGGAATTTCCGCCCGCGGAGTCGGGCCTGGGGAGGGACCTGGGCCGGGCGCGGGGGCGGAGCCACCCGCACACCTGGGCCCAACTTGCACCGCCAGGTGAGGCGCTGCGACCGCCATTGGCCCGCCGCTGGCCCGCCTCCTACCCCGCCCTCCAGGCGTCCTCCGGCTAATCCGCGGCGCGACCCGAGGCGGTGTCCCTGCTGTGAGACCCTAGGATCCCGCCCCAAACTGCACTTTGACTTTTAGGCTTTTCAAAAAAGAAAAAAAGAAAGAAAAGAAAAAGGTGAGCAGGGAGGGCAGCAGCAAAGCACAGAGGTTAGGGAGCCAGAGCCCTGACTGCAAATGTCCCCTCCGCAGCTTCTTAGCTGTCCAGCCTCAGTTTGTCTGCAAAATGGGCTGCTGTGCATAGTACCTGCATTAACAGCTCTAAAACTTTTTGGAACAGGGGTTTTTAGTTCCCCTCTTTTTTGGCACACAGACCCTTCTGGCACTCTGATGAAAGCTACAGACCCTTTCTCAGAATAGTGCTTTTGGAAGCATCCCACAAATTTATAAGACACCTGGGTGGCTCAGTCAGTCAAGCGTCTGTCTTTGCATGATCCCAGGGTCCTGGGATCCAATTCTGCAGCAGGCTCCTTACTCAGTGGAGAACCTGCTTCTCCTTCTGCCTGCTGCTCCCCTGTTTGTGCTCTCCCCCTCTCTCTGGCAAATAAATGCAATCTTAAAACAAAACAAGACACAGATTTATGATTGGGGTGCTTGGCTGGCTCAGTCAGTACAATGTGTAACTTTTCATCTCAGGGTTGTGAGTTCGAGCCCATGTCCGTTGGGTGTAGAGATTACTTAAAAAAAATAAAAATCCTAGGGGTGCCTGGGTGGCTCAGGTCATGGTCTCAGGGTCCTGGAATCGAGCCCCATGTTGGGCTCTCTGCTCAGTGGGGAGCCTGCTTCACCCCACCCCCCACCTGCTTCTCTGCCTACTTGTAATCTCTGTCAAATAAATAAAGTCTTTAAAAAAAATAAAATCTTTAAAAAAACACACCACAAATTTATGATATAGTATTATGTTTATTAGCATTAAATAAGACTATTAAATTTTCCTTTTGTAACAATATCAGCATGTTGTTCACCTAGAAGAACGTTCAGCTGTGGGGGAGTCTTTGATTCACCTTTTTGCACGTATTTATCAGTTAACAACTAAGCAGAGGGAATGCAGGAGATAATGGGGAAGCCTAGGTCACCAGTGTGAGAACGGGTAGATGAGATGCACCATTTGGTCACGGATCCTCTGCTAGGCCACAGCTGCCCAATCAATGGTGGCTACGTAGCAGGAGTGTCTGAAAGAGTGTGATTTAGCAGTGGGCTAATAACTATCACGATTTTGAAATAGTCATGAGCATAAATAATGTGGAGACCGTTGAACAACTGTATTTTGATATGAAAATAACTGTGATTTCAATAGGTGACAAAGACACAGATACTACTGATAAGTCAATCCATATAGAAGGAAATGGTAAATTTTGGTTATAAGTTAGTGAAAAATTTAACATTTTTCCCATCCAAATTTATGGGGCCCCTGAATTCTGAATCCCAGTTAAGACCCCTTCTCTTTGAACAAGTCTGAAACATACTGTTTAGAACTGTCACCATCCTCACCACCACCATCATCATCCCATGCCAGGAGACTCCCCGGACTTTGTAATCAGACAGAATCAGTTCCATCTGCTGTGTGACTGAGACTAACCTCAATACCTCTCTGAACCTGTTTTTTCCCATCTAAAACAGGGACATCTACACCTTAGCACAGTGAAGATTTGCTCAAAGTACTTTGAAATCTGTCACATAGGATACACAGGAGTTATTATTGCTTTGATTTTGTGGAGAGGGGCTTGGCCCTCTGGCTGTGTCACTCTGGAATCCCTACCAGTGCCCCAATGCTTTCAAGGCCTGTCATGATTTTGCCCTAAAACCCAAATTCTGCACTTGGCCTATGGATGGCTCTTATAGTGTGTTTCAGTTGTCATCACTGAATAATTTCACATACAAATCCAGGTCTCTGGACCTTGGCCAGCTCTGCTGACCCCTTTCCACTTTCACATGGGGCATCGAACATGAATGCAGACTGCTGGCTGTATCTTTCAAGGTCCCCGCAGGTCCCTGCAGGCCTTGCTCCCTCACTGGTGACCCAGGAGGCTCCAAATGTGCAACACAGCCCTCACCTCTGGCTTCCTCCTTTGACGGACGCCTCCTTACACCCTGCGCAGCATGTGTCCCTCCATCACTGCTCCACGCTGCACCCCCCTTTCACATTTTTGCCTCTTCCTTCAACAGCCTTCCTGTGGCACTCTGCGGAATCCCAATAAACACAGACCCTGTCTCCACCATCCTGATTTCGTCAAACACCTTCCCTGAGCCAGCTGGCCCCTGCCCTCCCCGAACACGAAATCCTGCAGGGGAGAAACAGACAGGAACTCACCGCTCATACTCAACTGCTCCCCTGAAAGGCCTGGGGGCCTCACACCCACAACCTTGCCTTTATTTTGTGTACCTGGTAGGGCTCGGCAGGTAAGGGTAGAGTAAATGGTAGTAGTTTTACGAGTTTATAAGAGTTACTTCTATACATTTGCTGTAAAACATTCAAAGGTTAACAGTAGGGCATTCTCTCTCTCTCTTCCATTCCCAAACGGGGACTACTGAAAGTTTCCATTCTCTACATAGGCAGATACGCCACATGCTATGTTTTTCATTTTAGGAGATAGTCAACACCAAATAAAATAATATACATTCACTGCTTAGAATACTGCCTGACACGGTTGGCCACTGATTTTTAGCATGCCGTGGACAACTTTCTTAATCAGTATATACTGATCTCCTTTTATTGTTCTCAAGCCAAGAATAGGAAAGTCCCTATAGGAACTTCATCTTGGAGAAAGAAGTGGTATGTGCCTCTCCCCAAGGTAGGGGCCGTTGATCCAACAGAAACCAAGTGAAAAGGCCTACCGATGTTTGGGAGGATAGGAAGTTAATAAGGCACTCTGCTCCTCCTTTGCTGAGGACTGACTGGTGATATCCAACCATCTGAGGGGTAGGGAAAGAGCCGGAACCAGGGCTGGGGAGACCCTCCCAGTACCTGATCCAGGTCTAAGACTCCTGAGCGCTGCCAGGCAAGGCCTCTCCTGCCTACCCAGCCTGGCCTCCCTGGCGAGTGGGGGAGGTGCTGCTCAGGCCTGATGCTGATCTCTCTTGACAGCTGTTCCTGAGGCTGGCAGGATGGGCAGGAGGGGGAAGGGACCAGATTTAAAGGTTTAGCTGCCCCGCCCCCTGCCAGACTTGGGAGAGCAAACACTGGTGAGCATCCTCTCAGGCATGGCTCTCATGCATATGGGAAGTCAGAAACCTCTATGCCCTGATTTCCGCTCCTGGGTATCACCAACACCACTACCCCTCATTCCTGCTTCCACCTCACAGGCCGCCAGGGAGACCAGTGGCATCCACCATGAAATTCCGACGCCTGACCCCCGGCTACTTCCGGGTATTACAGGTAAGTACCTCTCACTGATGGCTTCGGCCACCGACCCCCCGCTTTTCCATTACCATAGCTGGGCTGACACCCCCAGCAGCCAGGCTGTCACGTTTGCTGCCGCCTGAGCAGCCAGGGCCCAGATGGGCAGTGAAGCGAGAGGGATTGGGATGGAATCTCCCTGGGGCAACAATGGCACACGTATCTCCTTCACCCAGCCGTCCCTTCTCCGCTCCTTCCCACCCTCTACCTTCCCGGAAGTCTCAACTGACCCACCCCTCAGATGGAGCCTCTGTGTATCTCCAGATGCAGATAGCTGGGGAGCTGAAAGCAGAGCCCCGAAGTCCGCTGGCTGGGGTTGTGGCTACGCTGCTGGCTGTCCTGGGACTGGGTGGCTCCTGCTATGCTGTCTGGAAGATGGTGGGGCAGCAGCGGCGGCCACAGGCCTGAGGATAAAGTAGGCGGCCTCTTACCTGGGTCCTGGGGGACGTGACTCAGTGGGGGCTGTAATCTCGGGAGCCCATTTCTTTTCTGAGGGCCAGTCCCTGCTCTCATGAGAGCAGGACAATATAAACCTGATCCTTCCTCTCCCCTTCACTGACCTGGGTTCCACTTTGGGTCTCCAGCTAAGATGCAGGATCCCCGAGGGAAGGCAAGGCTGTAGGTTCCAAAGCTGGACCAAGTAGGGAATAGACAACCTAGGCCCTGTAAACAAAAGTAGCAGAAACACCCGCCCCCACCCCCACCCAGGGCAGGAGCTGGGGGGAGTGGCTTGGAGGTTAGGGTCAGAGGCAAATCTTCTCTAACCAGTTCCTTTATTGAGGGTGAGGCCATCCACTCCCCAAGCCCAGGGCCAAAAGAGGTTGGCACAGTCTCTCCCAGCATAGCCCTTGGCTTGCTGTCCACGGGCAGCTCCCCTGATTTGCACCCTCAGGTCATGTCAGGGAGTTGTGTCCATCTCAGGGACCTCAGTGGATACTTCCGTGGGCACTGCCAGTCGCTGGGGGGTCATATAAGAGCCCATTCCCGCTGCCCTTTCCGCCTCTTCCTGACTGTAGGGCTCCACGCTCAGCTGCTTTAGCCTGGGAGAAAGAAGAATGAGAGTTGGGAGCTGACCAGACGCAAGACCTGTCTGCCCAGACGTTCATCAGTCCTCTCCTTACTCCTTCATACCTTTTCTTGTGGTCTTTGGATCGGAAGTGGGTCTTCAGGGTGGCGGAATCGATGAAGTATCTCCTGTAGGGATGGGAGGTGGGTAAAAAGAGTGAGGTGATGCCTCTCAGATATGCCTATCTCCCTGAACCTAGCTATTCCTGACACTTGGCAGCGAACCTTAAGGGATGGGAAACCAGGAGACCCACGGGTCGCACGAGAAAGACCCTGCACGTCCCAGGGCCCGGACCTCACGCCCCCGTCTGTCCCGCTCCGCCTATGCTTCTCCTCCCCAGGCCAGGCCGGGGCGGGACTCACGCGCAGGCCAGACAGCGATGCAGGCCGCCCCCTGGCAGGTCGGGGTCAGGCTCAGGGCCCGGGTCTGGCCGAGACCGTGCGGGAACCTGGGGCCGCAGCTCGCGGTGAATCTCATCCAGGTCCGGCCGCCGCCGCTTCGCCTTCATCTGGCGGGCCAGGGAATGGGCTCGGTGCGCACCCGTCCGGCGGGAGCGACCCATGGCCGGTGACAGAGGGGCCAGGACGCCCAGAGCCGGGTCGGGCGCACACGTGTGGGAGCTTCCGGATTGTGGGATGACGTTACGTGACGCCCGGGGACAGAGCCGGCTCCTCCAGACCGCCTCAGATGACGTCACTTGCGCTGTTGGAGTCTTGAGCGCCCCCACGCGGCCGTCAACGTCAGTGACGGAGCGCGGGGCGGAGCCCAGAAGCGGCTTCATCGAACCTGAGCGAGGCTATTGCTGGGGAGCGGCTGGGTGGTGCGTGCCCCCGGAGGATTCCGGTCCCTGCCCTCCCGTCCTACCTGGCCCAGCGTATCTCTGCGTCATCCCCGGGCACTGTCACCCCTAGCTTCTTCCCAGATCTTAGACTCTGCGGTCAGTCGAGAGAGGGAAAATGCTTCGCGCATCTCTGGAAGGCGCTGAAAAATGTCCGTGATGTGAATAAATGAATTAATGAGTAAGAGTGAGTACGTTTGCGATCCTGGCCCCCGCAAGGATTCCTGAGATACTTCCAGTTCCTGACAAAGCCCTCACCACTTCTCACCGTTCCCCACTTATTCCCTTGGGTCTCCATCCTGCATCCACCCCAGTCAGATCCGTGAGCAAGGAGTGTTCCTCCTTGGGGAGGACAGTGCACAGGCATGTCCTCAGACTGAATGGGGGTCAGCTCCTCTCACGGGAAGAGGAAGTGCGCACAGAAGGACCTCTCATCTTTGCCCCCTTTCTCTGAGCCCTGGATTCCCAGGCATGGGCTGGCAGCAAAGGCAAATACAGCCGAGGTGTTGTGTGCTCAGAATGGGGAGAGGGCCAGAGAGCCTTTCCCCATTCATCGGAGCCTGGTGCCTTTTCTGGCTAACCAGAGGAGCTCAGCAATAATTCAGGGACTCCAGCTCTTTGGGACCTGTTGCCAGGAAACAGGTCGACGTGCACGTGCATCCCTGGGGAAGGGAATCAGTTTCCAGCCCAGACAAAGCAATGAAATGTAAGCCCAGGGTGCCAACTGGGGGCCTTAGAACCTCCTCAATCCAGTTCACAGATGAGTAGGGATCTAGGGCAGGCCCTGCTTAGGGCACAACTGGTGTGACTACAGACACAGGAGCACCAGAGTGGGTCTTGGGCCCAAAGACTTTATAAATGGACTTTGTGAATGAAAACAGATTTTTCCTGGAGCCATTCCAAGAGATCAAATTCAAACTCAAGTACCCCTAGGGCCAGGAAAGAGGCTTCCATGGAGATGTCTTCATTATTCTTGGCCAATATGGGTCAAGACCAGGGACTGAAGCCACAGAAGCCAGCTCTGTCCCATCCCCACCCCAGACTCCTCTGGATCAGATTCACCTGCTGGACACTGTGCCAGATGGGGAGACTGGTGCATCTTTAATGAAGTCACCTGATCCCTGGGACAGGCTCCTGGCCTCACCAAGTTCCTGGAGCCAGACCCACTGGGTGACCACTGAGTCACTGCCTGTCTGAACTAGGGTGCCAGGTGTGTTTCCCCTGCAGCCATGAACCAGGCCTTCTGGAAAACCTACAAGTCCAAAGTGTTACAGACCCTAAGTGGAGAACCTGAGGAGGACCTGGCAGAGGAGGTGGGTACGGTCCATGCTTGCTGAGTGGGTCCTGGAAGAGGGGCAGCAGGTGTGAAAGTTACAAGGAAGGGCAAGGGACAGGCTCTGGGGGAAGGGCACATTTGTGCAGAAGCCAACAGCACATTCAGGGATGACAAATGGCATGGTGCAGAAAGCCAGGGTATTGAAGAAAAGTGAGGGAGAAGATTTGGGGACCACCAGAAGAATAGTCATTGTCTCCAAAGATCTCAAGGGTTACCGCATGGAAGAAATCCTTCCAGCACCAGTGGGCAGTAGCCACCGGGGGTACGTGGGGCTTGACACGACTTTCTAGTGGGCAGGGCTCAGTGGAATGCAGATGGCTTGCCTTGAGAGGAAGAGGGTCCTATGGGACTGGAAGTAGGAAAAGCGGCACTTAACGTGGAGTCACCATTGCAGCATCAGGTCAGAGCCTGAACTTGGACCATCTTTGTCCTGACATTAAAGATCAAAAAAGGCTCTGAAACTGGGAACCGTCTTCCATCCAGATGCTGTGATATACGGTAGTTGTGCAAACAGGTGTTGCAAGGGCAGGAACTATTTCTGTAAGGGTGTGTGTGTGTGTGTGTGTGTGTGTGTATGTGTCAATGTGAAGAAGCATCTGTCTAGACAGGTGGGTGTCCCAGGCTGGGCTTGTGTAGAAGTAGCTGTGGGTTTGGTATGAGGACTGGGGTCCGTGCAGAATGTCCATGAAGTTGTACGGGTGGGCGTGAACTAGAGATAGGGATTTTCGGGTGTGTGGATTTGGGGCATGTCTCTTCCGGAGACCCTCTGTGCAGGCACTGGCAGGTGTTATGTTTATCCTGTGTGTTCGTCTCGGCCTTGGCATCTGTGGAGCGGTGGAGAGGTGGAGGGAGGTGTGGGTGGGCCTCCGGGCAGCCATCTGCATTGGTGTAAGTGTACAGGTGTGAATGGGGTAACCAAGGACATGTTCTTGTAGAGGTGCCTCCCAGGATGTACATGTAGCACAAGGGAAGAGGTATAGCCGTGTGGGGTTGCTCACATACAGGTGTGTCTGCATTGGCATGCATGCCCTTATCCACACATTTCTGGGTGCGTGTGGATGGATGTGTCTGTGGGTGAGCAGGTGTGTGCTCAAGGTTGTCTGCAGGGGTCTACTATCCAGGTAAGGTATGGGACTCGTGGCTTTATATAGAGGGCCACCTGTCTGGATTTACGGGCTGTGTGAGTGGATGAGATGGGTGTTTAGTTGGAAGGGTTTGGGGTACTGGAGTGTGCGTACCAGGCTAGCAGTCAGGGAGGGAGGTCTTATTCCTCTGGGGCCTCTCTCATCCTGGGAGGGGGTCTTGTGTCCCAGAGAGGGAACCCAGCGTTAGCGGAATCTGAGCCGGCAGAACCCGCAGAAGAGGCTTTCCATTCCATGTCACAGTTGGCCCGCCGGGTGAGTTTTCCCTTCTTCACCCCAGCCCGGGGCGCCTGGCAGACGCTGCTGTGACCCCCTCCCTGACTCCCAGCCCGTTCCTCCCAGGTTCAGGGGGTTGGGGTGAAAGGTTGGCTGACAATGTCGTCTCTGTTTAACAAAGAAGATGAAGACAAGCTACTGCCACCGGAGCCCTGTGCGGACCAGTACGTGCGTGTTGGTGGGGGCTGGGCTGGGCCTGACGTCCCAATGTTCTTTCCTTCTGATCTATTTGTCTATCTTTCTGACCAGGGAGCCAGGGGGAGAGCCAGCTCCTGGCCATTTATGTTTCTCTCATCAGGAAAGAAGCCAAGTCGACATATCTGGAGTTTAGGTTAGCTCTCAGGAGGACTTTAAGGGCTGTTGGAATTGAGGTGCTAGAAAGGTACTTTATACTCTCTCTCCTCCCCATCTGCATGGTTGGGGGGTGGTCCTCTCCCTACAGCTGAGGAACAGAAGAGAGAACATTTAGGTGTTCAGAACAGAGGATGGTCCAGACCAGTGGTTCCCAGTGCTGGTCTAAACCCTCCTCCTCCTAGGAAGTTTGTGCCAGACCCTCAAAGCTTCAAAGCTTCTGATTCGGCAGGTGTGGGCTGAGGCCTGGGATCTGTATTTGCAGCTTGCTTGGGAGGACCTGAGAGGCACTAGTTTAGTTAGGAACCACTGATTTAGAAGGGCTTTGATGCTGGGGGTAGGGGTAGGACCCAGGGCAGCTCCTTTCTCCTAGCTCCATTCTGGCACACACTCCCGCTCTGCCCTTTCCTCCAGCCCAGTCACACCCTCTTTCTTTGACACTCCCTTATTCCTTTCTCCCCTGGGGGTCCCCCTGACCCACCCATCTCTCCCTCCCCAGGGGTCCCTTTCTTCCTCCTGGCGCTCACCCCCTGTCCTTCCCAGAGCTCCAAGGACTCCTCCTCAGATCTGAGGCTCCCACCTCAAGACTCGGCATCGCTCCTTGACTGCCCTTCCCCCACACGCCTTTCCACCCCTCCAGTCCTCCTCGCCACTAAGCCCTCATCTAGGCCTTTCTCATTTCCTTGGGTCGCTCCACCTATCCTTCTCTCCAGTGTGTCCTCATTTTCCCAGTCCCCTTTTCTCTCCATCGCTCTCGCCCCCGCCCCGCCTCTTTCCCCAGGGCTGCAACCCTGGTTTCCCGGACCTCTGCTCCCCGAGCCTGACTCCGCCCCAACCATCGCTGGGCCCCGCCCCTCGTCCCGGATCCTCCCACAGCTTTCCAGACTTCACGGCTCGGGCTTTCTTCCCTCCTCTGGCTGTACTCCTCTCCCGGTCTTTCTTAAACGCCTGACCCCGACTCTTTCCCAGGAATCGTGGTCTCAGTCCCCTCTTCCCAGACCCCTCACCTGATCCCCTGACACTGTCCCGTCCCAGCCGCCGTTCCCTGTGCCTCTGAGCCCTCCGCGGACCTCCAGTCTCCCGCCCCACCCCCGTCACCTGACCTCCCTCTGGCTCCTCCTGTCCCACTACTGGCGCCTGCGCCTTGTCTCCCCTCTTCGTTCTCTCCTTGGGCCTCTCGGCCGATGACACCCGTCCTAATCCCGCAGCCCGCTGGCGGCGCGGTCCCCCTCTCAGGCAGTGACCGCGACGGAGGCGGAGCCGCGTGGGCCGGGATTCTGGGACGCGTTCGCCAGCAGGTGGCAGCAGCAGCAGGCGGCAGCGGCGTCCATACTGCGCGGCGCCGAACCCAACCCGGAGCCAGACCCCGAAGCCCGGGACGAAGCCGCAGAGGAGGCCGCTGAGCGCCCCGAGCCGGGGGAGGCCGACAACGTAGCCGGCTTCAAGTGGGGCTTTCTCACCCACAAACTGGCCGAGATGAGGGTGAAGGCTGCGCCCAAGGGCGACTAGTCGGCGGGCCCAGCTGGACACCCCCTTTCTTCCCCCACTCCCATAAAAACCCTGACCCGACACCCCGTGTGACCGCGTGCCTTTGTCCGGACGGCGGGGATGACTGCTTTTGGGTGGGCAACCTCAAGGCAGATCCAGCTCAAAGCGCCCTCACTCCCTTCCCCCACAAATGTACAGGGAGAAAATGACGAGACAGCCCTGGCGTCGGATTTAGGATACAACTTTCCAGGAAACTGGGGAACCCCAGAGAACAGGCCCCCATCACCTTGTTCAGCCTCTTTAATTCAACAAACGTTGCCTGTGGCCCTCCTGAGCGCAACGTCCCTGCACTGGGGGAAGGTCAGTGACTCACCGACCAGCGGGTTCCACAAAAGGTGACAAGTTGAGACACAAAAATAAGGCTGTACTTGGGAGCTCAGAGATGAGGCCAACTGAGGAATTCAGGAATTTCGGAGGGAGAATGAATACATGTAATCTTAGAAGGATGAGTGGAGAGGGGAAGGTAGCCCAGGCAAAGGAAGGAGGACCCTAAGCAAAGACTTGGAGATGTGGACTTGGAGGCAATCGAATGACCTTGTGTGTCTTTGAGGGAAAGGAAGACAGTGGCCCTATGTGGGGCTGCTAATGATCAAAGTCCTGGTTTGAATGGTCCCTTCCTTTAGTGTCCTCAATTCTGGATTTTTCCTGTCTCAGCCCATTCATAGCTAGTAACCAAAGAGTGCAGCAAATCTCCAGGAATGGGGGCCTTTTCGGGCCAGCAGACCCACATTTCTGGAGCAGACCCCTCCCCAGGACTCACCAAACATGCTGTTCCAGGCTCCCAGATCTAGCCTGGATCGACCTCTGGGGGTCGATGGTGGAGATGATCATAATGGAGTTAGTACTGATTCAGTAGTGGTTTTAGTGGCTGTCGTTTATTGAACACTTCCCTATATGCCGGGCACTTTACCATGCGTTTTATGACCATTTCAAAAATATTTTGATCACCGAGGGGTGCAGCTGTGGTTCGGGGAAGTTAAGTGCTTGCCCAGGGTCACACAGTGAGCCGGGAACTCGCATTCCAAAAACCCAGGCGCTTAACTCGGCGCAAGCCCGCCCCGCCCCCTTCCTCAATAGCTGCTCTCTAAGCCAACATCACGACTCCTTTAAATAACGTTTTGGCTTTATTCAGCAGGTTCTCCGATCTCCCACCCCAGGCTTCTCTCCCCAGATCCGGCCTCCACAGGGGCCACATAGCTGCCCCCTCCCCCTCGGTCGTCTGCTCTGGGAAGGGCCTTCCGAATCATTCTGTCCCATCCTCCCAAGGTTCGCGGTGTGGGGGGGGGGGGGGTACCAAGAATCCAGAGGGAAGGGCTTTCCTAAAGGCACCCGGCGCCTCAGAGACAGGGCGCCCCTGCCCGTGCCCGGGTCCAGCCCTGCATCCACCCCTTAGCCCTCCCGGGACCCTGGACCCCGGACCCCGGACTCCGAGCGGCCGCGATCACACCTCGGACTCGCGCGGCGGGCCGCGGGCGCGCTGGCAGCCGTACAACCACTGGATGACGCGCGCGTTGCGCTCCACCACCGACACCGGGGGGCGCCCGTCCCGCGCCGAGCCCGCCGCCTCCGAGCCGCCGCCGCCGCCGCAACCACCGCCACCGCCGCCGCCAGCTCCGTCCGGGCGATCCGTGTCACTGTCGCTGGACGTCCAGTCGCTGGCGTCCCCAGAGCCTAGCGGCGGCGACGTTCCGGGCTGGGAGCTGGCGTCGGCGCCCCAGCTCTGCGGAGAGAAGCGCTCAGCGCCCAGCACCTCCACCAACGCGCGCTCCAGGCCGCAATAGTTGAAGAAGCGCTCCTTCTCCGACAGGGGTAGTGAGCATGTGGGGCACAGCGCCCGCTTTCCTGCCGCTTCCGGGGCATCTTGGGGCGCGGCCCAAACCCCAGGAGCCGCTGGTCGCTCTGTTGGGCTCGGACTGCTCGAGGTGGCGTCTCGGGGGGCGCCCAGGAAGAGGCGCCTCACCAGCCCCTGGCCCTTGGCATTCTCTTTGTTCACCGAAGCCTTGCAGTCCCGCTTCTGGCGGTAGAAGATGAGGGAGTCAGGCCTTGGCAGCCTCCTGCCGCTGCTCCGGCGGGCGGGCCCGGGCGTCCTGGGCGATGCAGGGGGCCCCAGCTCATTGCAGGGGTGCGGGGTGAGCGGTCCGGGACCCCCACGCAGAGCGGGCTCCTGGCGTCGTGCTATCACTTGGTGGGTCTTGACATACTTGGCTTTGTCGGCCTCCAGCCTCTCCACCGCGCTGGGGGTGCGTCCCCTGGACGGGGTGGAGGGAGAGGCCAGGATCATCTCAGCGGAGCTGGACAGGATTGTACCCCATAAGCCACTGGAAGTAGGCAGCTAGTTGAGGAGCCAAGAGTAACTGGCCGGGGCTTCCTGGTGCCTGCAGGGAAAGAGGAATGGTCAGGAAGAGAGTCCCTGAACTTCTCCTGCCGTTGGTCCTGGGAATAGGATCAGCCAGCCACCCCTCCTCCATCCAAATCAGCCGGTACAGTCCTCAAGGGGCAGAGAGGCTCAGGCTACCCCTCCCCCTCTCTATCCCTCAAAGACATTGCGCAGGGGCGCCCTGGCCACCCAGAAACATGCTCCTTTGAGGATGCCCCAATCTGGCCATAGAGCCATGCCAAGCAAGCATCAGCAAGTGGGACACTTGGAAAAGGAAATGGGGCTGGTCCCGGCTCAGTTCCCGAAAGTGGCCTCAACCGGAAAAAATACCTCTTCCCAACCCAGCAACTTTGAGTCCAAGACAAGAAGGCTCCCCAGCCACAGGCCGGCTCCAGCAGGGCCCACCCTTCCCGCCCCCAAGCACCCGAGGTCAGGGATATAACCACAGGGTAGGAGCCTCCGGTAATCACAGCCAACTGCCCTGCCCAGTCCCAGCTGGGCCACAGGGAAAGAGGCAGAGAGGTGGCGACCAGGTCATGTCACCCAGCCACCTCCCACCTCTGTACCCCTGCCAAGGGAATTCCACAGTGCCCGCCTGTGAACACCACCTTGCCTACCTCTGCATTTCCATTTACAGAAAAGGAAACTGGTAGAGAGGAAAGGGCTTGCTCAGGTCTCTACTGAGAGGTAGGGGCTGGTATTGAAACCTGGGTCTCTAGCCTTGCAGTGCAGAACTAGTTCAGATGGCCTGTCTCTCTATCCCTCTCATGTTTTGCTTCTCTTCTTGCTGCTATAATCCCAAGCACTTTCCATTAGACCTGGGCCCTTTGCCTCACTAAAAAGTTCCTTCCACAGATTCTTCCCAATTACTGGCACTCCCAGCAATCTGCCCTCAGGGTCTCTGTCCTCTTCTCATCCTGAGACCCCCGTGACCCTTGTCCACCACCTCCTCTGCCACTGGGGAAGGGGACCAGAAGGGGTTGTAAATCAAGAGCTGATGATGCCATTGGCAGTAAGAGAATGGGCCACCCACAAGGCTCAGCACAACCCCTCCCACCCCTGCTCCCTCCTCCCTGAATCCTCCATTCAGTTGAAAAGGACATAGAAGTTTTGGGGGCTGAGAGGACCTCCAGTCAGGAGGTCACAAAAGAAGAGAACTTTCCAGGATAGGGGGAGGCCAGAGACCCTGCCAAACCCCCCACTCCAGAGTGTGTGTGTGTGTGTGTGTGTGTGTGTGTGTGTGTGTGTGCACGTGCACACACACACACATCACTATCTAGTGTCTAGTAAGTCAGTCCATAGGTAGTTGGTGACTGGTGACTGCGAACGCAGGCAGCCAGGAGAGCTTGGCAATGACCTCCCTCCTGGCTCCCAAGAACTATACCAGGCAATGGGTCCGATTCCAAGGTCCCAAGAGGGCACTGTGCTTATCTGACCTTATGGGTATGCTCCCATCCCTTTCCCTCTTCCCAGCCCTGAGCAGCAAGGCTATAAAAAGTCCCTAAACACAGGGACTAAAATAGTCTGCCATCCACCGTCTCTTCCCTGCCTCCTGGGTTGGCCCTGATGCTCGCCCACAGATGTTCCGCCCTAGAAGCCTGGCAGACATCCTTGTGCCCTCCGTCCCCTTTGCTCACCTTCTCCCAGTCCTGTGGTTAGTGGTCTGAACTTTGATCTGGACTTGGTGGGGTGGGGGAGGGCGGGAAGCATTTGGTCACTGGTTTGGTGCCAGCCTCCCTGCCCTTGGGTCCCCGAGTGCCTTCCCACCCCAGCCCTGGGCTCGGGATGCACTCACCTCTGTGCCCTCACTGAGGCTAGGCTTGAAGCAGGGGTCCCTGGGCAGGACCAGACAAGGGCAGGAGGGACAGTAAGGACTGGAAGTAACTTTGGTGGCAGCCAAACTCCACTCTCCACAGGAAAAGGAGAGAGCCTCCACACCCGCCCCTCCAGATTAACCCTTGCCTTCCTGACCTGGAGCCTGGTCTCCAGTTAACTCCTTCCTGGTCACAGTCTCAGTACTGGAGAGGACCTTCAGACCAGGTCCAGACCCTTTATTTTATAGATGGTCATACAGGCCCTGACAGGCTAGGTGATTTGCAAGGAGGCACAGCAAGGTTGGGGTACAGCCAGGACCCAAACAAGGTCTCCTGATTCCCTAGCTCCCTCCAGAGGCCTGGGGTAGGGATATGCTAGTCATGTGAGGTCAGCCCCCTCTGCTAGGCCTTGGCAGAACCTCTTAGTTAAAAGACAAGGTAGAGCAGGGTTCTAGCCTATTGTGCTTGTTTTCCTCTGTAGCAGGTTTAGGCCTGTCCTGGCTGGGATGTGTGGAGGGTGGCAGGCCTGCTCTCCCTAGGGGTGAGGCCAGGAATCTGCAGCCCAAGGGTGGGGTCTTTGGTGCTGCGGATGGACGTGCAGGGCGAGCCTGTCCTAGCATGTCATGTCTTGGCACGACAGTCACCTTGGAGCCCATTGGAGGTGCCTCTGCCCAAGGTCCTCTGATGGCCAATGGGATTGGCTGGGAAAAGGGAGATAAAGGGATGATTCCGGGGCCAAGCCTGTGTCTTTGGCCTCCTTTCTGCTTTGCCCCACTGGGGACTTCTCAAGGTGACATCTCATGTCTCAAGGCGAAGCCCTGTCCCCACAGCGCTGGTGTCAGGTAATTTCCGCCCCCATCTCTCCAGTAACCTGCAGCACCCAGAGCTCATAGCTCAAAGCCCTTCCCAACAGGCCCCTGCCCCACCCCTAGCTGGCCACTTTCCACAAACCCCTTTCTTTCCCTTGTAGAACTGTTAATGTTTGCAAAGCACATTCACACCTGTGCTCTTGGATCTCCTTTGTTTCTCCTAAGAACTCGGGGTGGGGGGGTGGGGGGGGTTGGCGGTAGGGGTGACCACCCCACCTGAAGGATGAGGAAATGGGATCTTGCCAAAACCCAACTCTGAAGCCACCCGCGCTTTATGCTGCACCCTCTGCCTGTCAAGTAAGGTAATGAGTTTGAAAAACCCAGGAGGCCCATTTGCTGGTAAGAGATTTTAATCACATAGTCAAGGGAAGGTTTTTGGGTTTTTTTGTTTGTTTGTTTATTGGTCCACGATAGTTCCATATTGCATTCTGATGCTATCTATCTTTGCAAAATATTTTCATCTAGGGGCGCCTGGGTGGCTCAGTGGCTTAAAGCCTCTGCCTTCTGCTCAGGTCATGATCCCAGGGTCCTGGGATCGAGCCCAGATTCGGGCTCTCTGCTCAGCAGAGAGCCTGTTTCTTCCTCTGTCTCTCTCTCTGTCTCTGTCTCTCTCTCTCTGCCTACTTGTGATCTCTGTCTATCAAATAAATAAAATCTTAAAAAAATTTTTTTTTTTTTATCTACATGCTCACAATTCATTCATGGGACAATCTTGGGGAGTAGGGGGTTTTACTTCCCCATTTAACAGCGGATAATACTGAGGCTTAGAGATGTGAAAGGATCCGTCCAAACTCACACAATAGACTAAGAGTTAACTTTTTTTTTAACAGCTAACTTTTATTGGGGATTAACATATGCTAGGCATTGTTCTGTGATTAACACATTTAATCCTCAAAACAACCCAGTGAAACGGGTACTTTTATTCACCTAATTTTACAGATGTGCAGGCCCCTAGCACTGAGATCTGGTTGTGAAGGGGTTAAGCATGGAGGCTGGGCAGGGCCCAGCTGGGCTGCTGTCAATGGCAGGAAACCTGGCCTGTGAGGGAGGGGGAGGATGGGGCTGTTGTGTCTGACTTGATGCAACCCCCATCCCTTTGGTCTTAAAGGAGCCTCCAGGTTGGGTGGAAGGGCAGCCAGAGTAAGGGTTGGAGGGGGTCAGGGGACTTCTCAGCTCTTTTCTAGGGACTAAGACAGAGTTTGGGCTACAGAAAGAGGGGATTCAGAGTGGAACACAGGTGCCACCCTGGGGCAGCCCCCCCCCCCCCCCCCCCCCCCCCCCCCCCCCCGTCTGAGGACGGTAACTGGAAATGACCCTGCCTCCTTGTGGGAGCACTCTGTTAGAGTCAGAGAGGGAGCTCCAGGCCTCAGAGCACCCAGTTAGAGAGGGGAGACACAGCTCTGCCCTCAGCAGTCCAAGATGGGGGGTGTCTGAGGGGTGACAGTTCCCTGTCCCAGGATGCCAGTGGACACATACTGGCAGAAAGGCTCATGAAGGAGAGGTCAAACTAGATCGGCTTTCTGGGTAAAAGAGGCCCCCGTACCCCCCCCCCCCCACAAGGAGTTAGAGGGGATCGGTTGTGGGGGTTGGGGGAGATCATGAGGTGGAGATCCAGCAACCCGCTTGCTGGGCTCTTGGTCTCACTTGCTATGAACCGGATCCTCTGTCTTTCTGGTCATGGATCCCCAGGGAGATCCTTAAAGTGGCTCCTTCCGGTGCAAGAGCCAGGACTTTGAGCCCATGGGAGGCCAAATCTGAGAGAGGTTTCCTTCCTATTTCCGAGCTCATTGAGCTCATTCCCGGATCACCTTGATGATCGATTGGAATGGGTCTGAGTCAGAACCGGCTCCTTCCGGAGGAGAGAGTTGGGGGGAAGGGGGTGTAGGCTGGGGGGCAGCTCTGGTCAGTGTCGGGAATAATGAGATGGCTCAGGAAGGCCTTCAGATCCAGCCCCAGACCCCAGACTAAGGGCGGGGGGGGGGGTGCTGTTCTGCCCCCACCCCCCCGCCCTTAGCAGCTAGCTACGGCCCCCCTCACCCCAGCCACAGGCACCTCAGCCCTGTCTTTCATGCTAACCCTGGTGTGGCCGCTCACTGGCACCGTGGCCTGGAGCACAAGCTTAACCTCTTTGAGTTTCCTTCAGCGTAAAATGGGAATGACAAGACTTAGCTCTTGAGCGGCAGGAGGAAGTAGTGGCTGCGGTGACTGGGAAAGCCTCTGGTGCTGTAAAGAGCTCATAAATGTTAGACGAAACTGCCTTTTAGCTCCTGCCCAGCCCCGACACCTTCCCGACACCTCTGGCCCAAATCCTTTCTCTAACTCCGCAGTCTCAGCTGCTGTCAACAAATCATCCTGGACACTGCAGTGAGCTGTGAGGTCAGCAGATAGGTCAGACATGGTTTCTGCTCTCAGGGAGCTTGGCCTGCTTAGGGGCTGGGGGTGGGTGGCGGTGGCAGTGGGCAGAGGCATGACAGACTGATCACAGCTCCAGCCAGGGCAGTGCTTCTGTGACAGAGGCCAACAACGCAGGGGACAGCAGAGGACATTTGTTCTTCCAGAGAAGCTGGGGGCAGGGAGGAAGGGATTTCCGGCCTGGCTGGGAGTTGGGGGGGGGTGTTGGGGGAGGGCCTGTGAGAGCTGGAGACCTAAAGACAGCAGGAGGGCCAGGGGGTCAGTGAGGGGGTGCAGGGACAGGGAGCGGGGAGAAGGGAGTGAAGGAGAGGGACAGAGACAGAGGGAGAGAGAAGGAGGAGAGGACTAGCAAGGGAGAGGGGCTGGGGGTTGCTGAGAGGGAATATGGGGTGAGGAGAAGGGAGAGGTTCTGTGAGGAGATGTGTGAGGTGGTGGGGGTCCTGAGAAGAGGCAGCTCCGAGGAGAGATAGGGCTCTGGGTGGGGTCTGGCTTAGAGAGCAGGAGGGGCTCACGCTATTGTGGGCACCAAGGGAGGGACCCCTCTGCTGGCCCCATGCACCCCCACAGAGATTAGAGCAGCTACTGTGCAATTCGGGGCCTTCCGTTTAGGAAAGAATCTCAGCCACAACAATAGCCTGGCTCCAGCTTCTCCCGGTGAGAGGTGTGGCCTCTGGGCAGAGCTGGCGCCCCCCCCCCCCCCCCCCCCCCCCCGCACCCACTGCGGGAAGTAGGGGGATGGCGGTAGGGGGGCGTGGAGAGGAAGGTGTCGTTAAAGGTTGTTTGTGGAGCACCTCCGCGTTGCCAACCAACGAAGTGAATAAGAGATTGGATTTCTGCTCTCTCAGTATGTGGGGCATGGTGTTAGAATGAGGAAGCCAAGCCTATGTACTGTGTGCCCTGTGCAGGGCGCTTTGTGCAGTAAACCACCCCCCCTACCCCCTGTCCCTGCTTCTCACCAAATGCCATGTGAACGCGGTGAGGGAGCAGCCCGGGTCAGAGAAGTATCTCAGCCGGGTCCACAGCTGGCAGCCGGAGAGCAGGGCCTGCAGAACGAGCTCCCAGCTCCCTGCCCAGCAGAAGGCAGTACCTGCAGCATCCTGTTCCCGGAATGAGGGCAGCCCCAGCTGCAGTGCTCACTGCCTCCACCTCCGCGTCCACGTCTTCTTCAGCACCTCCATCATCCCCACCTCCCAAAGCTGTCCTAAGCAAGGTGCCTCCACATCCAGTACCAGGAACAAAACCCATCCTGTCTCCACCTAGTGCAGGAAGGAACATGTGGGCAAGAAACGGGGGTTCTTGTGGAATGCAGCGGCAAGAAATCTACCCTCTGGCAAGTATTGACAACTATGAGTTCATAATGACATGTTGAAAAATGCGGCTTGATTTTCTTTTTTTTCTTTTTTTTAAAGATTTTATTTATTTATTTGACAGACAGAGATCACAATTAGGCGGAGAGGCAGGCGGGGGGGGGGGGGAAGCAGGCTCTCTGCTGAGCAGAGAGCCCCATGCAGGGCTCCATCCCAGAACCCTGGGATCATGACCCGAGCCAAAGGCAGAGGCTTAAACCCACTGAGCCACCAAGATGCCCCACTTTTCTTTTTTAACACAGAGAAAGTCATGAAAATATCAAACATGACAGAACTTAATTATTATTGAACATATATGGGTATTTTGGTCAAGGGATAGCAATACTGGATGAGTAAGAAAATAAAGATGTGACTAATTCACAAATTGTTCCATCTTTATTCCATAAAATCTATTTTTCTTGCTTTGATTTGAGCAAAATTACCAAGTATGTTGCTATAATGAAAAGTTGCAGAGCTACTGGCTGGCTCAGTCATTAGAGCATGTGACTCTTGATCTCAGTGTTGGGAGTTCAAGCCCCAAGTATAGAGCTTACTTAAAAGGACAAAAAATAAATGGAAGAGTAAAATGCATTGTTTAATATTGCAAGATAGTCTTTTTTTTTTTTTTTAAATCAGAGAGAGAGAGGGGGAGAGAGCGAGCACAGGCAGACAGAATGGCAGGCAGAGGCAGAGGGAGAAGCAGGCTCCCTGCTGAGCAAGGAGCCCGATGTGGGACTCGATCCCAGGACACTGGGATCATGACCTGAGCCGAAGGCAGCTGCTTAACCAACTGAGCCACCCAGGCATCCCTGCAAGATAGTCTTTGGCCATAATATGTTAACTATTGCAAAATCCATCTGCACATCGGAAGGTTTGAAGTGGAGCAAGAAAATGGATGTTCAGTACTTGCTGGAAACAGTCCATTCTCACTACAGCACTTCCAATCTCTGAGAGGAAGGATCTGACCAGAGAACTAATTTGTCTCACCTAAGGTCCGTCAACACTCAGTCTTCTCCATGCCCTGAACCGTGGTTGGCTGTGATGTCAGCAGGAGTGCAAAGTTTCATGGTATATGGATGAGGTCGACTTCTGATTCAAGGACACAGAGCAAGAGGTGTGGAGAAGTGTTTGTTTCCCCAGGGCTGAATGGTGTCAGGTATGAAAGCAGATGGTGAGGATTACAGCTTATGCTGTGTAGCACCGAGATGCTTGTATGGTCTTAATAAATGACGTTAGGGGCACCTGTGTGGCTCAGTGGTTAAGCCTCTGCCTTCAGCTCAGGTCATGATCCCAGGGTCTCCCACTCCCCCTGTCTTGTAGGGGAGTATTCCCTCTCTCACCGTCTCTCTTTCTCTATCAAATAAATAAATAAAATATTTTAAAAAGAATAATAATAAATGACTTTTGGGGAGATTTTGATATCATGTCTCCTTTGAAGGGCATGGATCCCTCTAGCTAGTTTTTTTTTTTTTAATTTTATTTGTTTATTTGACAGAGATCACAAGTAGGCAGAGAGGCAGACAGAGAGAGAGAGGGGAGGAAGCAGGCACCCTGCTGAGCAGAGAGCCGGATGCAGGGCTCCATCCCAGGACCCCGGGATCATGACATGAGCTGAAGGCAGACGCTTAACCCACTGAGCCACCCAGGCATCCCTACCTCTAGCTAGTTCTAAGGGTGGCACTGAGCTATGGCCAGGAAGCTGCTGTGTCACACTGAACATACCCAATGGTGGGGACATACCTTTCTGTACGTGAGGAGGGTAATTCACAGAGAAGGTGAAGGTTGAGAGCTAGGCTGATACCCCAAAAGGTGAGTATTATAACCATCACCCCTAATATCAACCTCGTATTGTAACTAACATCTTAGTGTTACCCCTGAATTCTAATCATCCACTCCTTCCCAGTCATTGTCAGCTTCTCCATGGTTCCTAGCACTGTAAACATCTGTGAGTTTTGCCATTCAACAATTGCTCTCATCCTACCCTGACTTTGACCACCTGTGCTCTCAGAGTGGCGTAACTTGACTTGGAGCAGGGTGCTTGACCTAGGCTTGGGTCAAAAAGCCTATCATGTTTCTTTGGCCCCAATATTTCATTTAAAGATGGATATGTAACTCAATTACAGCCAAAGGGACTTTTGCTGAAACTGTGGCAACAGATCTCTCTCTTCCCTATAATGCAAGAAGCCCAGAGGGTCCAGCCTGCCCAAAGACTGAGTCAGCAGAGAAGGAGCAGCCCTGAGAGAGCCAGTGAAAACTGACCTTGAGGAGGGGGCTTTCTATATCTGGTCATATCTGAAGCAAACTAGTAGGGAAGCCAATACCTTTCCTTTTGGCTTAACCATGCTGGGTTGGTTTTTCAGTTACTTACAGTCAAAATAAACCAGAAGGAGATAACTTTCTCTCCAGAACTGTGTTACCTTCATCACAGTGCCTGTAGCATGGGCCGTGAACAGCCTTCCTTTGCTTACTATTGCAACCCATCTCTACGCTAATTTCTCTGGAATGCTCAACAGATGCCTCCAGGTTTTTTTTGTTGTTGTTGTTGTTTTTTGTTTTTTGTTTTTTTCAAAGCTGACTTGAAAGAGCAGTTGAAGTTCTCATAAGGGGTCAGGACACCAAAGTCCTGGTCTTGGCTTTGACACAAACTCACTCTTGGTCTGGAGCAAGTCACACTCTCTTATATTTCAGATTCTGATATGTTAAAAGGAAGAAAGTAAATTTGACCATGGCGCCCCAATGCTATTCCTTGGTGGATTCCAAATGGCTACATAAAACTTACCTGCAGAGCTTGCTAATAAGACAGATGCCAGACCTCTGCTTTCTGAGAACCCAATTTAGTAGGTCTAGTGGGGAGTCAAGAAGGAAAGAATATTACATTAGGTCAGACTGATTTTATTGATATGAATGCCCTTACTAGAGATTCTAGATTTAATGTGTTATCTCTTGCAGCTGAAGGTAGCTCTAATATTGCTTGTTCAGTTGAGGTACTCAACATGGCCTGTAGTCACTAAGGCTGAGATGTCAGCATTTTTCTGGTTAATATGTCTCACGTCTAAAAAGATAAGGAATGTTGGAGATTTATCACATGAGATTGCATATATTCCCCCAATGAGGGCTCAGAGGGTAGTTCTTTGCCCAGGTTTTGAGATAAGCCTAAGTGAGAATAACACCAGCATTCTTGAAAGTTTTATGGTCTCTGTCTTCTGCGATTTGGGTATACTGGGAGAGGCACCACTGAGATGTGCTCCCTGATTTCATTAGGGGTGATGGTGTCCTGAAGGAGTAAAGGCCAAGCTGAACTTGGCCAGGGCTGCCAGAGTCAAGGTGGACACTTTCCCCGCAGGATGAGGTGATCTTCGCTCACTTGCAGGGATCTTTGATCTTAGAAATAGATGAGTAGCTTATTAGATATCCTTGAGTTGTATCACAGAAAACCCTCCACGTCTTGTGACCAGAAGCCCAAAGTGAATTGTTGTCCCAATGGAGAGTCTCAGCCTTGCATCTAATTTCCACATCCAAGCCAGTTCACAGAGCTGATGTCTCCACCGAATAGGAGGCCAGGTCCCACAAGTGGATAGTCTGTCAGTGTCTGTCTTCCTCTAAGGATGGGGGATGGGAAAACTCAGACCTTTTAGGCATGACTAGATATTTACTTCGGAATTTATGCTATCTCTGGAAACCCACTGTTTAACATGTCTGAAATGAAACTACTGATCTCTTATGCCCCCAGATCCATCTCGGCATCCTTCCAACCGCTCAGGCCAAAAGCATGGAGTCATCTTGGACACATGTCTTTCCTTCACATTCCTCATCTAATCCATAAGCCATCTGTTGGCCTATCTTCAGACTCCCCACTAGACCTACTAAATTCGGTTCTCAGAAAGCAGAGGTCTGGCATCTGTCTTGTTAGCAAGCTCCGCAGGTAGTTTTATGTAGCCATTTGGAATCCACCAAAGAATAGCATTGGGGCGCCATGGTCAAATTTACTTTCTTCCTTTTAACATATCAGAACCTGAAATATAAGAGAGTGCGACTTGCTCCAGACCAAGAGTGAGTTTGTGTCAAAGCCAACTATCATATGATAGTTGTCTTTCTCTGATTGACTTATTTCGCTAAGCATAATATCTTCTAGTTCCATCCACATCATTGTGGATATCTCCTGATTTAAGTCATCTCTGTCCCACCCCACTCCTACCACCTTGGGCCAAAGGCTGTCCTCTCTTGCTGGCATTCCTGCAATAGCCTCCAGGGTTCCCTCCTAACCTCAGGCCACCCAGCAGAGAGCAATCCTTTCCAAAGTGGAAGTTAATCACCAAGTCACTTCCAACCCAAATTCCTGAAAGAGGCTCCTCCTCCTTTCACTGGAGTGAGACCCAATGCACCCAAAGGCTTACAAAGCTTTTCCTGACCTGAATCTTTGGCTGTCCTCCCTCTCACCCACCCTGCCACAGATATTCTGGTCTCCTGGCCTGCCCTGCTCCTTGAACACACGACCATGTCTACCTTTGGGCTTTGACCCTCTGCCTGGAATGCCTTACCTTTAGCTCTCAGCTTCGCTAACTCCTTCTCCTCCTTTAAGACGTTGTTAAACTCTTGCCCCAATGAGATCTCCCCTGACCGCTTCATTGAATAAGTCAGCCAGCATCTTTTGTCGCGTTCCCTACACGGCTGCTGTGCTCTACTTCTCCTTTGCATCTTCTTGTCGGTTTGTTTTATAACTTCACAATTCTATCATACTAAATGACATATTTGTTCATACTCATACATGTCTCCCCAACTAGAATGTAAGTTCGCTGAGGGTGGGGACCTTTACTTTGTTCATGGATGTGTTCCCAGCACCTGACACGGGGCCAAAGACTTAGTGGGTTTATCAATACATTGTTTCATGAATGGATTTTGAAGAAACCATGGAGAGACTGGGAGGGGGGGCTTGAGAAGTTCTCTTGAGGGTCTTGGGACTGGAGTGATGCAAGCTCCAGGTCCTGAAAGCCTTCCAAAACCATAGAATTTACAAGTTGAATTTTGGGAAGTTTGTCAGAAATATCAGGACATTTAATTAATTAATTAGGAAATCTTTATTTAAAAAATATTTTTTATTAACATATAATGTATTATTAGCCCCAGGGGTACAGGTCTGTGAATCGCCAGGTTTATACACTTCACAGCACTCACCACAGCACATACCTTCCCCAATGTCCATAACCCGACCACCCTCTCCCTAATCTCCTTCCCCCGGCAAACTTCAGTTTGTTTTGTGAGATTAAGAGTCTCTTATGGTTCTTCTCCCTCCCGATCCTATCTTGTTTCATTTATTCTCTTCCTACCCCCCAAACCTCCCACATTGCCTCTCAACTTCCTCATATCAGGGAGATCATATGATAGTTGTCTTTCTCTGCTTGACTTATTTCGTTAAGCATAATATCTTCTAGTTCCATCCGCATCATTGCAAATGGCAAGATTTCATTTCTTTTGATGGCTGCATAGTATTCCATTGTATATATATACCACATTTTCTTTATCCTTTCATCTGTTGATGGACATCTAGGTTCTTTCCATAGTTTGGCTATTGTGGACATTGCTGCTATAAACATTGGAGTGCAAGTGTCCCTTCGGATCACTACATTTGTATGTTTAGGGTAAATACCCAGTAGTGCAATTGCTAGGTTGTAGGGTAGATTTATTTTCAACTTTCTGAGGAACCTCCATGCTGTTTTCCAGAATGGCTGCACCAGCTTGCATTCCCACCAACAGTGTAGGAGGGTTCCCCTTTCTCCACATCCTTACCAACATCTGTCATTTCCTGATTTGTTAATCTTAACCATTCTGACTGGTGTGAGGTGGTATCTCATTGTGGTTTTGATTTGTATTTCCCTGATGCCGAGTGATGCTGAGCCCCTTTTCATGTGTCTGTTGGCCACCTGAATGTCTTCTTTGCAGAAATGTCTGTTCTTGTCTTCTGCCCAGATCTTGATTGGATTATTTGTTCTTTGGGCATTGAGTTTAATAAGTTCTTTATGGATTTTGGATTTTAGCTCTTTATCTGATATGTCATTTGCAAATATCTTCTCCGATTCTGTCGGTTGTCTTTTGGTTTTGTTGACTGTTTCCTTTGTTGTGCAAAAGTTTTTTTTTATCTTGGTGAAGTCTCAAGAGTTCATTTTTGCCCTTGCTTTCCTTGCCTTTGGCGGTGTTTCTAGGAAGAAGTTGCTGCAGCTGAGGTGGAAAAGGTTGCTGCCTTTCTCCTCAAAGATGTTGATGGATTCCTATCTCACATTTAGGTCTTTCATCCATTTTGAGTCTATTTTTATGTCTGGTGTAAGGAAAAGGTACAGTTTCATTCTTCTGCATGTGAATGTCTAATTTTCCCAGCAACCATTTGTTGAAGAGACTGTTTTTTTTTTTTTTTTTTCCATTGCACATTCTTTCCTGCTTTGTTGAAGATTAGTTGACCATAGAGTTGAGGGTCCATTTCTGGGCTCTCTATTCTGTTCCATTGATCTATGTGTCTGTTTTTGTGCCAGTACCATACTGTCTTGATGATTACAGCACTGTAATAGAGCTTGAAGTCTGGAATTGTGATGCCACCAACTTTGGTTTTCTTTTTCAACATTCCTCTGGCTATTCGGGGTCTTCTCTGGTTCCATATAGATTTTAGGATTATTTGTTCTATTTCTTTGAAAAAAGTTGATGGTATTTAAAAAAAAAACGATCTATTTATTTGACAGACAGAGAGATCACAAGTAGGCAGAGAGGCAGGCAGAGGGGGAGAGGGGGAAACAGGCTCCCTGCTGAGCAGAGAGCTCGATGCCAGTCTTAATCCCAGGGCCCTGAGATCATGACCTGAGCTGAAGGCAGAGGCCTAGCCGACTGAGCCACCCAGGGACCCCAGAGTTGATGGTATTTTGATAGGGATTGCATTAAATATGTAAATTGCTCTAGGTAACATAGACATTTTCACAATATTTGTTCTTCCTGGGGTGGCTGGGTGGCTCAGTCAGTTAAGCTGCTGCCTTCGGCTCAGGTAATGATCCTGGGGTCCAGGGATCAAGCCTTGCATTGGGCTCCTTGCTTGGTGGGGAGCCTGCTTCTCTCTCTGCCTCTGCCTGCCACTCTGCCTGCTTGTGCTCTCTCTCTCTCTCTCTCTGATGAATGAATGAATGAATGAATAAATAAATAAATAAATAAAATCTTTTAAAAAATTTGTTTTTCCAATCCATGAGTGTGGAATGTTTTCCATTTCTTTCTGTCTTCCTCAGTTTTTTTTCATGAGTGTTCTATAGTTTTCTGAGTACAGATTCTTTGCCTCTTTGATTAGATTTATTCCTAGGTATCTTATGGTTTGGGGTGCAATTATAAATGGGATCGACTCCTCAATTTATCTTTCTTCTGTCTTCTTGTTGATGTGTAGAAATGGAACTGATTTCTGTGCAATGATTTTATATCCTGACACTTTACTAAATTCCTGTATGGGTTCTAGCAGCTTTGGGATGGAGTCTCTTGGGTTTTCCACATAAAGTATCATATCATCTGCATAGAGTGAGAGTTTGACTTCTTCTTTGCTGATTCAGATGTCCTTTATTTCTTTTTGTTGTCTAACTGCTGAGGTTAGGACTTCTAGCACTATGTAGAATAGCAGTGGTGATAGTGGACATCCCTGCCATGTTCCTGACCTTAAGGAAAAGCTCTCTGTTTTTCCCCACTGAGAATGAGATTCGCTGTGGGTTTTTCATAGATGGCTTTGATGATGTTGAGGGATGTACCCTCTATCACTACACTGTGAAGATGAAGAAAGGATGCTATCACTACACTTTTTTTTATTATTAATTTTTTATTTTTTATAAACATATATTTTTATCCCCAGGGGTACAGGTCTGTGAATCACCAGGTTTACACACTTCACAGCACTCACCCAAGCATATACCCTCCCCAATGTCCATAATCCCACCCCATTCTCCCAAACCCCCTCCCCCCAGCAGCCCTCAGTTTGTTTTGTGAGATTAAGAGTCACTTATGGTTTGTCTCCCTCCCAATCCCATCTTGTTTCATTTATTCTTCTCCTATCCACTTAAGCCCCCATGTCGCATCACCACTTCCTCATATCAGGGAGATCATATGATAGTTGTCTTTCTCTGCTTGACTTATTTCGCTAAGCATGATACGCTCTAGTTCCATCCATGTTGTCGCAAATGGCAAGATTTCATTTCTTTTGATGGCTGCATAGTATTCCATTGTGTATATATACCACATATTCTTGATCCATTCATCTGTTGATGGACATCTAGGTTCTTTCCATAGTTTGGCTATTGTGGACATTGCTGCTATAAACATTCGGGTGCACGTGCCCCTTTGGATCACTACGTTTGTATCTTTAGAGTAAATACCCAATAGTGCAATTGCTGGGTCATAGGGCAGTTCTATTTTCAACATTTTGAGGAACCTCCATGCTGTTTTCCAGAGTGGCTGCACCAGCTTGCATTCCCACCAACAGTGTAGGAGGGTTCCCCTTTCTCCGCATCCTCGCCAGCATCTGTCATTTCCTGACTTGTTGATTTTAGCCATTCTGACTGGTGTGAGGTGATATCTCATTGTGGTTTTGATTTGTATTTCCCTGATGCCGAGTGATATGGAGCACTTTTTCATGTGTCTGTTGGCCATCTGGATGTCTTCTTTGCAGAAATGTCTGTTCATGTCCTCTGCCCATTTCTTGATTGGATTATTTGTTCTTTGGGTGTTGAGTTTGCTAAGTTCTTTATAGATTCTGGACACTAGTCCCTTATCTGATATGTCGTTTGCAAATATCTTCTCCCATTCTGTCAGTTGTCTTTTGATTTTGTTAACTGTTTCCTTTGCTGTGCAAAAGCTTTTGATCTTGATGAAATCCCAATAGTTCATTTTTTCCCTTGCTTCCCTTGCCTTTTGCGTTGTTCCTAGGAAGATGTTGCTGCGGCAGAGGTCGAAGAGGTTGCTGCCTGAGTTCTCCTCAAGGATTTTGATGGATTCCTTTCGCACATTGAGGTCCTTCATCCATTTTGAGTCTATTTTTGTGTGTGGTGTAAGGAAATGGTCCAATTTCATTTTTCTGCATGTGGCTGTCCAATTTTCCCAGCACCATTTATTGAAGAGGCTGTCTTTTTTCCATTGGACATTCTTTCCTGCTTTGTCGAAGATTAGTTGGCCATAGAGTTGAGGGTCTATTTCTGGGCTCTCTATTCTGTTCCATTGATCTATGTGTCTGTTTTTGTGCCAGTACCATGCTGTCTTGATGATGACAGCTTTGTAATAGAGCTTGAAGTCCGGAATTGTGATGCCACCAACGTTGGCTTTCTTTTTCAATATCCCTTTGGCTATTCGAGGTCTTTTCTGGTTCCATATAAATTTTAGCATTATTTGTTCCATTTCTTTGAAAAAGATGGATGGTACTTTGATAGGAATTGCATTAAATGTGTAGATTGCTTTAGGTAGCATAGACATTTTCACAATATTTATTCTTCCAATCCAGGAGCATGGAACATTTTTCCATTTTTTTGTGTCTTTCTCAATTTCTTTCATGAGTACTTTGTAGTTTTCTGAGTATAGATTCTGTGTCTCTTTGGTTTATCACTACACTTTTGATCAAGAAAGGATGCTGTACTTTTCAAATGCTTTTTCAGCATCTATTGAGAGTATCATATGGTTCTTGTTCTTTCTTTTATTAATGTATTGTATCAATTGATTGATTTGCTAGTGTTGAACCAACCTAGCATCCCAGGAATAAATCCCACTTGATCATGGTGAATTATCCTTTTAATGTCCTATTGGATTCTACTGACTAGTATTTTGGTGAGAATTTTTGCATCCGTGTTCATCAGGGACACTGGTCTGAAATTCTCCTTTTTGATGGGGTCTTTGTCTGGTTTGGGATCAAGGTAATGCTGGCCTCATAAAATGAGTTTGGAAGTTTTCCTTCCATTTCTATTTTTTTGGAACAGTTTCAAAAGAATAGGTATTAATTCTTCTTTAAATGTATTAATTCTTCTTCAAATGTTTGGTAGAATTCCTCTGGGAAACCATGTGGCTCTGGGCTCTTGTTTGTTGGGGAGATTTTTGATGACTGCTTTAATTTGCTTACTGGTTATGGGTCTATCTTCCCCACAACCTGAAGGGGGCTTCTGAGCTGCTTCTCCAACGCAGCTTTCTACTTATTGAGTCTTAGACACCTTTTCCCACGTCTTCCCTTCAACATTTGCTCTGCAAACGAATATTAAGCACCCGCTAGTTCTAGAGCCTTGATAATTTTTAAATGCCTTCCCTATAGAGTGGGATTAAATCTTTTCCCCATAAAGGGCCTAGACCCTGAGTGGTCTGCTCCCCTCGGCCTCCTGTGGTTCCAGCCGTAGGTAAGGAGGCCAAGCCTGCCAGCCTTAGCGATCAGGAAGAGACTGATAGCAGCCTAGACCAAGCCCGCTCTACGGCATATATGGTCAGTTACTTACTTCTTAGAGACTGCCTCCCAATGAGCCTCTGAGATTAGGCAAGCTTGGTACTGAGCCAAAGGCCACAGTGAGCGTTTTGTTTCCAAATTATCCACTCTACCCTCCAATGTCTAGAGGAAGCACAGCGGTTCAGTCCAGGGGATGTATAGGCTCAGACTGTTGAGTGGTTTCTCTGAAACGCGCACAGCGCCCCTTGCACTGGAGCAAAGTATTCCAGGCGTATCCACCAGAGGGCAGGCTTCACCCTTCAAGAAGCCTTCCCCATTCACGTTCACCTACGGACTCTGCCGTCTGAGCTCCAACAGCCCCAGGGTCCACGCCGCTGCCTGGCATTACTCTGCACTCCCCGGACGATCTCAGCGCTGCTGTCTCCCTGCTGCCCACTCCGATGGTTACTTACCCTGATGCATGGTGCTTTGCAATACCAGTGAACCGGTAAGAGCAGTAATTCCTTCATTTATATTTTCTCCTGCAGTTTGTGAAGTATCTTCACATATATTATTCTCATTTACAAAGCAACTTGAAAAGATAATTTATTATATAGCCGCTTTTTAGAAGAGGTAACGGGCTCACAGAGTGAAGCGGCTACACTTAGTAAAGTCACATACTCAGTTTCTGGTGCGGCTGTCTTTGACATCTCCTGGGTACCTGCTCTATGCCCTGGGAGGTGTACAAGCAGCCTTGTAATTGGTTTAATTCTGCAGTAATTGCGACCATGAAGTACTGACAGTAGGGGATAGACAAGCAGATCACTGGACCATGGAGAGCTTATTAAGGATACGGTTCAAATCTCCCATGTTCTTACAGAATTTTTGTTTGTTTATTGGCCTATCAGTTACTAAGATTGGTGTGTTAATAAAGCCCATGAGGGGACGGTGGCTTTGTCCAGTTCTCTCCGTGGCATTTTGAGGCTATGGTATTAGATGCATACCAGTTTAGATATGTTCTCTTTCTCCCCCTCTGCTGAACTGAACTTCGTCATTATATAATGACCCTCTTTATCTCTAGTGACGCTTTTTGCCTATCGCTTTTATTTATTTCTTTAGCCTAGTATTTCTCTTCCCCAACTTTGTCGGTCTGTGTTCTGATGTTTAGATCTGCCTTTAGTAAACAGAACATCATTGGGTTTTTTTTTTAAGATTTTATTTATTTATTTGACAGGGAGAGAGCACAAGTAGATAGAGAGGCAAGCAGAAAGAGAGAGGAGGAAGCAGGCTCCCCGCCGAGCAGAGAGCCCGATGCAGGACTCAATCCCAGGACCTTGAGATCATGACTTGAGCCGAAGGTAGAGGCTTAACTCACTGAGCCACCCAGGCACCTGGATTTTGTTCTTTTATTTGGCCTGGCATCCTTATCTCTAAACTCATTCATTGAGATTAATTTATTTTTATTTATGTTTCTCATCTTGGAATGTATATTTGTAGTTTTGTACTTTTTCCCTCTCTTAATTTTTTTAAAAATTAGCAGGGGAATCTGCTTAAGGTTCTCTTCCTCTCTCTCCCCTTCTGTTCTACCCCCTGCTCATGCACACTCATTCTATCAAATAAATGAACAAATCTTTAAAAAAATTTTTTTTAATGACTTTATTCATTTATTTGACAGAGAGGAGCAAGCTGGGGGAGCAGCAGAAGGAAAAGAAGGCTCCCCACTGAGCAGGGAGACCAATGCGGGGCTCGATACCAGGACCCTGGGATCATGACCCAGATGAAGGCAGAGCTTCACTGACTGACCCACCTAGGCGCCCTGCAAATTATGAATTCTTTTTTTTAAAAAGATTTTTTAAATTATTTATTTGACAGTGATCACAAGTAGGCAGGGAGGCAGGCAGAGAGAGAGGGGGAAGTAGGCTCCCCGCTGAACAGAGAGCTTGATGTGGGGCTTGATCCCAGGACCCTGAGATCATGACCTGAGCCGAAGGCTTTAACCCACTGAGCCATCCAGGCACCCCCCAAATTATGAATTCTTTTTTTTTTTTTTAAGATTTTAGTTATTTATTTGACAGACAGAGATCACAAGCAGGCAGAGAGAGGGAGAGGAGGAAGCAGGCTCCCTGCAGAGCAGAGAGCCCGATGAGGGACTCGATCCCAGGACCCTGAGATCATGACCTGAGCCGAAGGCAGCGGCTTAATCCACTGAACCACCCAGGCGCCCCAAATTATGAATTCTTAAAGGAAATTTTATTTCCCCCTTTTCCCAGGACCAAAGGTGATACAAGCAAGTTTTAACTGTCCTCCCTTCTGGGTGCCAGTGTTTGTCTCGTATCAGCCCTTGTGCTGTGGTTATTATCCTTTGGGGTCTCCTATCAGTGGGAAAGGCCCTGGGAATTCTCTGTATCCTATGTCCTATGCAGACAGGGAAGGAGGATGTTATGGTGTCCAGGCATTGGCAGGCTCCCTGAGGGTTAAGAACAATTTGGGTATTTACTTTCCTCTCTACTTCATTTTGGGGCTTGGCACTCTCCTAACTTTCATGGCAACTCTAGCAGCATAGTAAAAAGAATTAAAAAAAACAAACAAACTTTCTTTATGCAACATTTTAATTTTTTTCATCAGGAGGGTCCCTTAGATCTCTAATTTACCATATTGTTGGGAAAAAGTTTAAAACGTAGGTTTCATGATCACAACTCCTATTTTTTTATGTCATTTAATAGTCTTTTTATATATGGTATGACTGTGTATATTATTATTTATAATGATACCATTTAACACTCACAACTACCCAGGGAGGTAGGTATCATTATTTTACCTTATTTTATTTTAATTCTGGTGTAGTTAACATACGGTATTATATTAGTTTCCAGTGTATAGTATAGTGATTCAACACTCCCATATTTACTGCAGAGAAGTAGACATTACCATCTCTATTTTACAGATGAAGAAACATAGGTTCCGAGTTCTGCGCAAGGTTGCAGCAACTATATGACTGAACAGGGACTTCGCCATTGGTTTTTACCCTCCACAGGTTCTTAAACTTTGGTGGAAGACATGGACCCCCTTGAGAATCCGAGGAAAGCTTTAGATCCTCTTCCAAAAACATGTACATTGATACCAATACACTAAAATTGCAGGGGGCTTGATATCCTACGAAATCTGTCCATGGATTCTAGATGAAGAATCTGTGTTTGTTATAATACTGAGAGCAGATGCTGGAACAAAAAGACACATTCGTTTTTTAGCCTTGATCCCAAGTTCCCATTCCTCTGCCTGTCTTCCAAGACCCTTTGTATTCCAATCCCTCTGTGTCCTGACATGCATTCCCCGAAATAGCCCTTCTGGGCATCTGCATGATCTCTCTTCAGTTCGTGGCTTGGCTCTGTGCAGTGAGAAGCAGTGACTAAGATAATGGGCTCTCGTAGCCTGGGTTCAGATCCTGAGCAACTGTAGACCAAGGGTGGGTTATCTTCCCTCCTGGTGCCTCTGTTTCTTTACCTGTAAATGGTGAAGAGTGTTAAGTACTTTGCAGGATTGTTTGGATTCTGTGAGTCAATGCACAGAAAGCATTCAGAGCAGAGAGGGGCACCCAGGGACTGCCGATATGTTTGAGGTGGTTTTACTCCCCTGCAGAGTGGGTCATTATTTGCATCCTCCAGTTCAGTGGTCAACTAGGAGAGGATTCTTGTAAATAAAATAGTTCTGCTATTATTTTTTGGAAACCAAACATGGTCACTTTTTTTTTTTTTGTAGTTTCACATTTTTATTTAAACTCCAGCTAGTTAACACACATAAATTCAATAGTTTTAAAAAGTATCTTAAAAAGTCCCAGGCATACAGTAGTGCTAATTTCTTTTCTTTTTCTTTTTTTTTTTTTTAAAGATTTTATTTATATATTTGACAGAGAGAGAGAGAGATCACAAGCAGGCAGAGAGGCAGGCAGAGAGAGAGGAAGGGAAGCAGGCTCCCCGCCAAGCAGAGCCCGAGGTGGGGCTCGAACCTAGGACCCTGGGATCATGACATGAGCCGAAGGCAGAGGCTTAATCCACTGAGCCACCCAGGCGCCCCAGTGGTGCAAATTTCTTGAAAGGCAATTTTTCAATTGCCATTTGAAGAGGGCAATAGTGCTTTCTGTGCTGGAGGCTTAGGGCTTCACTTGTCCCAGTGGAGAGAAAAGTGCTTTGCCTTTAAAGTTTCAAGGGCAATGAAATGGCTCAAAGTCTTGAAGGACAGGAGGACCAGCAATCCGACCCACCTCGGCAAAGGTGGGGTCTCCTGAGACTGAAGGGATGGATGGTGTATTGCTGATTTCTCTAAGAATTGAGCTCCAGTAGTGACCCATGGCAGATTTCTGACAGGAAGGAATAGGCCTCGGTGTTTGAGTAGGGCTGGCCTAGGGATTTAGTCAGTAAGCGTCTCAGTGGACAGAGTTAAGACCAGAGGACTTTCTCCAGGTCTGGTGGATGATTCTAGAGAAGTTCTCTCTAATCATGGTTGTTCCAGAAGGATGAAGGAATGTGGTGGTTCTTATGTCTTGGTGTCTTTGAGGAAATTTATAGTGACACATTGTGTGTTTTGTTTTCTCAACCAAGGGCCAGGGATGTGTGACCCTTCCTTCGTAAGTCTCATAATCCTTTCCATTAGTAATTTTCCATGTTGAATTGACTCATTGCATCTTAGAACTGGAAGGGCTCTTAACTAGCTAGTGCTGATGGTAATTAATTACCACCCCATTGGACTCTTTTGGTCCTATGTCCCTAAAAGAAATCCTAAAGTCACGAAGTTTCTTTTCTAAGGATGGGAGTCGGCCTAAAGTGAACCCAGATAATCATGTAATTTATCCTCAAAGAATATTTTCTTCTCCGCAGCCCACTGTAGGCCACAGGCACTGACATTCCTTTGAAATACTAGAAGACCCACTGTATTGATATGATTAGAGCAGAAGGGTTGAGGTCATATTCATATAAAATTTTACTTATAATTCTAGTGGGTCCACTGACAAGGCTGGATTCCCTTGTTAGATTCCTGCTTAAGAAGCCCAGTGCTACAATAACATACCTGATAATGATTTAATGCATTATGTCTTCTGTTTCTCAGAAACAGTCTGAAAATGAAGATAGGGACTTGAGTTTGGGGTGGGGTGCTGAAACGGGTCTGTGCTGTTGGTTGTTAGAAGGTAAGCAAATCTAAAAAATACTACTACACTATGACTTTTTGCCTATCCTACAGTCTAACCTGTACTGTTTCAATTGTAATATTTTACCATTTTCACATTAGAATCGCCAATACTTAAAAAATACTAATGGGAGTACCCTTCCTACTGAAACTCTCATTTTATTAATATGAGATGGATCCCAAGGATCAGTTTTTTAAAAATTTAAATGACTTTACTGAAGTATAACTGATGTAAAATAAAGTACCTAAATTTAAGTACTGTGGTGAATTCTTATATATGTATGAAACCTATGAATATACCCATCATCCCGTTTCCCCTGAAATCACAGGCAGACATTTTCCTGAGGGAGAGGATGTTAATGTCTTCATCAGGTTCTCCCAAAGGGGAGAAAAATGAAAGCTACTAAGCCTGGCTCATTGAGAGACCATTCATTCATTCAACATATTATCAATATCAGAACACAATTAACAACAATGGCTACCATTTGAGAACTGAATGTGCCAGGTATTATGCCAGGCACTTTACCTACATTATCTCTGACCCTGAGAAAAATTCTGAAAAGTACATATCATCATCCAATGTATCATCTCCATTTTACAGATATGAAAACTAAGGCTCAGAATGAAGGGACTTGCCCAGTGCCACATATTAATTAGGCAGGTATTTGCAAAAGCTAGCGTTTAATAGATCTGCTACAGCAAACCTATCCTTTAGCTGCTAGGCCGTGATGCCTTCAGTAATACCAAGTTGCCTAACTTCTGTTCAGAACAAGCTAAGCTTGAAATACCAGGAATGAGCAGGAAGTGAAAGAGCGAAGTCAAAAACATCTTTTTTTTTTTTTTTTTTCAAACAATTCCCTTCTAACCAATGAGAAATCATTGCGAAAGAGAAAGTACTGCCTTTAAGAGACGCAGGACAGCCCTGAGCCCTCAAGAGGTGTGGCGGGAAGGTTTTCTCAAGTAGGAGTTATTATCTAACCACAAACCAACTGTCTGTCATTACACTGCATTTCACAGGACGTCTATGATTGGTTGACTAGGAGAGCAACGTTTGAATTTAAAGAAAAGACCAAAACAACCAGAGGTCAGTCCTTCAGTGAGGAAGATAAAGCTTTGTTGTTAGAGAAAACTCCAACTGGAGTCTGAGATTAGGTTCTACCATTACCACCCTAACTGGTGTATTACTATTCATTTCATCAAGAAACCAGTCCTTGTTTTAAGTAAAACCCATTAAGAAGACACATAAAAACCAGTGAATGTTCTTTGTAAACTGCCAAGGATTACAAAAAAGCTAGTAAATGCAAATATTTATAGTTTAAGATGCAATGAAAAAAAATTAATCACTAAATAGAAAGCCAGATTTGCCTGTCTACAAAGGCTATGCCAGGACAAGGTGCCAGTCAGAAGCAGCCACAATTCCTGATGCCTGCTTTCCTATTTGTCACTAGATCACATGTAGCATTAATGTTTTCTGTCTCCCATCTTTCCCTCTGCTGCTCCTTTGGACCAGTAAGTGCACTGTGTCTTCAGTACTTTGTTTATTCTGAAGAAGGCATCTATAATAAAAGCTATAAAAGAAAAAAGTAGGCCAGCTGACTTTATAGAAAGGAAATCATGCTTTCAAGTTATAGCTTGAAATAATACCTCTTCCTGGCACATTTACCATATTTCATTCTGAGTCTGGGATAAATCTTCATCTTAATGATATAGAAGGGTTAATGAAAAAAATCATTTATTTTAGGCAATACAAGTTCTTCTGACAAAAACAGAAAGAAAGCATTAAAACTGGAGAACTTGAGAGACACCTGGGTGGCTCAGTCAGTGAAGCATCTGCCTTCAGCTCAGGTCGTGATCCCAGAGTCCTAGGACTTAGTCTGGCATCAGGCTCCTGGCTCAGCAGGGAGCTTCTCCCTCTGACTGCTGCTCTCCCCCTGCCTGTGTGTTCTCTCTCTGACATAAATAAATTCTTAAAATAAAATTGGAGAACTTGAAATGCTGAAAGAAATTCCTAAATTTCAATAATCTTTTCCTCAGCAATAGCTTCTATTACAGAAAGTTTCACTTAATAAGGCTGAATGAAAATGATATTGTTTCAAATTTTATACCCTCTATATTTTATGTTCCTGAAGTAAAACAGTACAGAACTAGACAGAGCCACCAAATCAACAATATAAAATTTTCAGGGTAGGTTTTTTTTTTTGTTGAAACTCACTTTATTTAAAAAAAAAAAACAGTCATGAACAATAAATTACAATCATTTCCCCCTTTTATAAATTCTTCATAAAATATATTTGACAATTTTAAAAGAAAATCTCAAAAGTTGCTTTCATTTTTGAAGTGCTGATGACTTATTTTTTGACCATTTTGTCATGCTGGTGAATTATTTTGTAGCTGCTACAATAGTTTGATTGATAAACATTTTACAATTAAAAACAACAACAACAACAACAACAAAGAGGAAAAACAGACCAGCAGAAAGAACTATTCAGTGTGCTATTTATCTGACACTTAACACTTACTTCATCATAATGACAAAGTATCCCTTAGCACCAAAAATCTACAGGAACCCCGTCTTTCTAAGTGACAACTAGTGCAAAATAACATTCTAGGAACTAACTGTACAACCCCATATTTTAACTGGCCACAGCTGCCTATAAGCTTATTTGAAATATTTGGTCTTTTCTTCAATTAAGACAAATTTCATAAAACACTATAAACCATGGCAAGAGACTCTGAGGAATAATTGTTTATTGAGTACCTATTATGGGCAAGGCACTGTGCACAAATTTTTGCTTTCATTTTTCCTCTAGCAAATAAATATCTAGGAATTTCCAAGTATCATCAACCTTCTTTTATTTCTTACTCCTGGCTGGAAAAGGCCTGTGGCTGTAGGCCATTTTTTTAAACTGTCATTTTACCACCCGACCTTTAGTGCTGAGCTCACAGTAGGTACTGAATAAATACCTCCTGATTGAAAAAAAACAAAGACAAAGAATTTACTATCCTTTTGCTTGGTATCATAGACTATTTTAGAATATAAGGACTTGAGAAAATTCCAAGAGAAACTTCCTGATCCCCTCATACCTTTGCTGCCAATGAAAGAAAGAATTCACTTCACAGGTGAAATCTTTCAAAATAAATGATAATCGTTAGCTATTTTAAATGAGGCAAGACCAAAAACTATGTACTTAGGAAACGGGGGCTCCAAGCACATAGATATTTGAAGAGCAAACGAAGCACTGGCCCACTACCACCGAATCACCATGAATCTCTGCTGAAATGCCATTTACTGATGCAACATGATGATTCTTCCCACTTCCAGTAACTCAATCTCCTTGGCCAGATCTGTGTTACAGTAATTTGGAGATCCACAGGGTCAATTATCATGAGGTTCCAGTGTATTTCCACCTCTCATTTCCAACAAAATCTTGTATTTATTAGCTTGAAAGTGATGTTCAAAGTATACGATTTTTTTAATTTTAAAAGGTTTTATTTAAGAAGAAAATAGAAGGTTTTATCTCAGTAAAACCTTTCATTCCAAATTTTAAACTTCCAGGCCAATGAATGCAGAATTCAGAAATTTTACATACTCTAATTCTTTGTGCTTTTTCACCTTCTCAAGTTCTCAAATATATTTTAAGTAAGGAAAATATGATAGCAAAATTCCAAAAGTTATGGAAGTTCAAAAAAGCTGAGGAGGAGACACACTGGGTGTCAACTATGCTTTAATTAAAAAACAAACAAACAAACAAACAAAAAAACTCAGAAAAAAAAGCTGAGGAGACTATGCAACTATTAATAATTTTGGTATTCTTATATATATATATATATTTTTTTTTTTACTTTGACCAAAGATTCTAGTGCTTTATAAAGACTAACCTAGATACAATGGCCTTAAAGTCTATCTAACCTTAAAGGCTAATATTCTGTTTTAGCAAAACTTTCTTAGATTTTAATTATCTGCATTTATAGGAAAACAAATTGGAGACAACCATCTAGGGTTAAAAATCAAACTAACTTCAATTAGAGTAACAGTCTATTGGTTTTTGACATAGAACATACCAAATGATTGTATAAAATCGGTAACTTGCAAGTTTCTACTTGAAAGATATAGTGGATGCCACAATATTTCATCCATTTACCACGCTGTATAGGTATCATCTCCCACTTCAGAAAAAGGTGATCAACATTTAACACAACCATATCACTATCATTACTGTGTTAAATTAGGCAAGAGAAAACAGCATTAGTGCCAAAATGAAAGGAATTCCAGTGATTAAACAAGAGACCGTATCAGGACAGGCAATGTGAGGGTAGAGCTCATTTGATTTCTTCAACTTTATGCTGAGGCTTAGACAGTCTTGAAATCAAAACTTACTATATCAAGTAGTAGAGTTCATATATTGCAAAGTTTTCAGAAACAGAGGAATCCTGTGTTCAGATCTGTATCAGATTGCAGATGCTCAAGTGCAGACATGTTCCAGTGCAATGGTTTAATTGGTTAATTGAATGCTTGGTTACCTAAAGAAGGTACGACTGAATCATCAAGGTCCTTGCCAACCTGTTACCACATGATTGCATGGCTACTTCGACTCCTGCAGCTATAGGGCACTGGAGAGCTCAAACATATTTCAGCAGCTTTGGATCACTTAATTTTATGCTTAATTGGATAACTTTAGACCCTCCAAAATGATGCCTTAAAAAAAGCCATATAATATTACAAAAATAAAAAGTGTAGTATGATTTCATTAGAGGGAGGGGCAGGGTAGGAAGATGAGGGAAGGTTCTTTTATTTTTCATCACTGATTTCACCAGCAAATCTCAAAAACCCAAACCTACATCAAATAATTTAAACAGAAGTGGCATTTTCTTCATATGGAATGCAAAATGCACACATTCACATACTTACATATACATAAATATATACATATATGTTTCCTTTACAAAGCTTCAAAGGTTGCATTGCCAGCATGCAAACCTCTTCTTCCATGGAAATTCCTAATACTGACAAGGAATGTCTAAAATACTTGAGACTTATTTCCAGAAAACTGGACTTTCTTCTCTTCTTGGCTCTTAGAGAATTTTCCTGCCAAACTTCTACCAATGATCATTTTTAAAAATGTACACCCACATTGGTAATACACATTTAAAACATACTAACAAAATGGCCAGCTTGGACTTAACAAAAATGAGGAAAAAAAACACCCCACAATAAAATCTAAACCCTTAAAAGGTGGAGTTTAGCTTTTTATATTCTTTTCAGCCACATTATGTTGTTGCATCACTGTTAAAACATAAGCAGCATATCATCCAAGATATTTGCAAACAATGTATGTGTCACGTTTCCCAGCTGCTATCTTTAAATGCAATTTGTACTAATCTGAGTTCTAGTTCAAAAGCATCTGGACGATCCTGAGGGTTTGCAGCCAGCATTTCTTTAATCAGTTGTTTCATCCGCCCATTCATAGACTTTTTCTTCACAGGAATGAGAAGTTCCATTTTGGGATTTTCCAGAAGCGCCTCTCCAACAGGCACAATCTCAGTTCCTTGTTTTACATAACTCCCCAAGAGTTCCTTCTTTGTCTCTGTGTCGATGAACGTGATCCTTTCCAGCATTGCCCAGATGATAATCCCCAGAGCGAAGATGTCCGCTTTTGCTGTGTAATGTCCCTCCCACACTTCAGGAGCCATGTAGAAATCTGTTCCACAGGCTGTGGAAAGGAAACACTTGTTTACACTGACAGGTTCTTCTGGATTCTGCCCAGAGGCTGAACAAACTTTACTGAGACCAAAATCAGCCACTTTCAGTGTGGGTTCCAAGTCACTGGTATCCAACCTACTTTGTGAAATCAGGATGTTATCAGGCTTAAGATCTCGGTGAATGATCTGGTTTTTATGCAAGAAAGCCAGAGCACTGCTCAGCTGAAGCATAAAGCTGGTGTTAGTTTTACGATTGGGTTTCCTGGACAATAGATATTCATTCATATCTCCGCCGTCACAAAAATCCATCACAAACCACAAGTAATAGGCGCTTCTGGGATCAAAGGCAATTTCTCCTTTTAATGAAGTCTCTACAAGCTACAAGAGGGGGAAAAAACAGATTACAGTCATCTGCACAGTTTATACAATTCAGCTACAGAAAAAGAATAACTAACTGATTAATAAGTTGGACTCCCAATTTTAAGTGGAAATTTCATGAATGTTTTATTTGGTCAATGCTCTCATATGTGCATTTTATTTTAAATTTCAGTACTTCAAACTGCTCCTAATGAATGCATACCAAATCTCTAAGTCAGGAGGTAAAAAGTTATTTTAAAATAGCTTTAGGGGGCGCCTAGGTGGCTCAGTAGGTTAAAGTCTCTGCCTTCGGCTCAGGTCATGATCCCGGGGTCCTGGGATTGAGCCCTGCATTGGGCTTTCTGCTCAGCGGGGAGCCTGCTTTCCCTCTCTCCCTGCCAGTCTGCCTATTTGTAATCTCTCTGTCGAATAAATAAATAAAATCTTTTAAAAATAAATAAATAAATAAATAAAAATAAAAATAAAAATAAAAAGCTTTAGGGGCACCTAGCTGGCTCAGCTGGTAGAGCATGGGATTCCTGATCTCAGAGTCATGAGTTTAAGTCCTACACTGGGCATAAAGCTTACTAAGTCATAAACAAACAAACATTTTATTTTTAAAAGTATCCAACTGGCTATACATTTTCTGCATGAGTTAATGGAGCTGAACTTTATCTACCTACACAATAGCTTCGTTAAAAAATTGACTTTTCAGCAGCTAGTAGACCTGGGAGATTGCCAGCTGAGGTATAAACATCAATTAGGAAGCTCTATTCAATTAAACTGCCTGAAATATATTTCTTGTTCATTGGACATACACTATTAACATTATGCAATCTGTAAAATTAGAAGAGAAATGATCAGGAACACTAGTTGTTAGGGAAATAAAAGCCTTGCAGCGCCTGAGTGGCTCAGTCGTTAAGCATCCACCTTTGGCTCTGGTCATGATCCCAGGGTCCTGGGATCGAGCCCTGCTTTGGGCTCTCTGAAAAGCCTGCTTTTCCCTCTCTCACTCCCCCTGCTTGTGTTGTGTTCCCTCTGTTGCTGTCTCTCCCTCTGTCAAATAAATAAAATCTTTAAAAGAAAAAAAAAAAAAAAAGGAGGGACACCTGGGTGGCTCAGTTGGTTAAGCAGCTGCCTTCGGTTCAGGTCATGATCCCAGTGTCCTGGGATCAAGTCCCGTATCAGGCTCCTTGCTGCCACTCTGCCTGCCTGTCCTCTCTCTCTCTCTCTCTGACAAATAAATAAATAAAATCTTAAAAAATTAAAAAAAAAAAGGAAATCAAACCTTCCTGTAGTCACTGATAAAGACTGCCATTATTACTTCATAAACTTCTACAGGCAGAATGCAAATATACTGTCTATCTCTATCACTATATGGCTTCTAAAAACCAATTTATAAAAAAAAATATTTATGTTTTGATATAAAAATTCAAATATGAGTTTGTATATTTCTTTTTTTTTTTAAGATTTTTTTTATTCATTTGAGAGACAGTGAGAGAGAGAGAGAGAATGGCTGAGGGAGAGGGAGAAGCAGACTACCCGCTGAGCAGGGAACCCCATGTGGGGCTTGGTCCCAGTACTCCAGAATCTGAGCCAAAGGCAGATGCTTAACCAAATGAACCACCCAGGCACCTCAGAGTTTGTATATTTCTTTGCCTCAAGCTGAAAACCTAGAATAGTTGCTATTTTATTTGTTATCATTATCAAATTATAATTCTATAACCTGAAATTCAAGAATATTGATTACTTCACCGAATATGAACTACCATTGTAAAATATAGCATACAATACTTTGAAAGCATTTGTCCCATGGTGCCTTTTCAGACCCACTGAATAGAAACTCAGTAGGGAAGCTGAAGAGTTGTTGAAGAATGAACTGCAAGTTTACATTTAAGTGTACTAGTACTTCCTCTTGTCATTTGGATGGCAGAAGCAAAGAACACCTTTCAAACCATCTCCCCCAATGGCAAACAGCTGTAATTGCAATCGTCTGCAGATGTCTTCTGCTCGCATTTTCTTTGTTGCGTGTTTGCCAGTGAGCCAGAAAATGAAAGACTAGAAAGGTACAGATCACACAATTATTTACCAGGTGCACTGTTACTAAATATGCTGAGATTAAAGATCAGTGCCATTACTCTTACTTCATTTTCTCTCTTCTTCTGTCTTACTCTCAAAAGCAAATTTCTAAATAACTTTGAGCAGCACAAAGTCCCAGCATTCAAAGAATGGTTTAGAGTAAGGTGAGACAGTAAATATTTTAGGCTTGACAAGTCACATAAGGTTTCTGTTCCATATTCTTCTTTCTTTTCCTTAAACAACTCTTTAAAAATGTCAAAACTATTTTTAGCATCTGGGCCAAATAAAAAATTGCCTGAGGGCTATAGTTTGAGGGATGCTGGTTGAGAGAGCCCAATCCACTTATTTCCATGTATAAAGGATGTAGAGTCATTGGTTCTCTTGCCTAAAGACCTTCAACAGTTTCCCTGTTCTCTCAGGATACAGTCTAAGGTCTTGAACATGGGCTATGGGATCTTCTGACCCTGCTGACCTTTCTAGTTTCATGTAAAACAACTCTGCTGGCATGGTACAGTCTTACTATATTCTTTCAATTCTTAGAATGCTTTGTACTTTTTGCTTCAAAACATCTGTATGTACAGTTCTTTCTGGCTGGCAAGTTTTCTCACTCACATGGCTAACTCCTCTTTACCCTTTAATTTTCAGTTGAAACAACTCATAATTCCTGAACCCTAGGTTATGTCAGGTTCTCTCTCATATGCTCTTATATCATTCTGTATCTCTCATTCATGACACTGATTACAAGTCATACAGATTGACACCAAGTTCCTATGTTGAGAATGTATCCTCTGTTAGTTAATTTGCTTTACATTTTCTTCTAGCTAAGTTTTTTAGCTATTACGAACTGACTTAATCATCAGAACAAGGAAAATATCTAGAAGAACATGGAGAAAAACAAAAACTTGTGTAGAGAATGGAGAAAGCCATGCATAGGGACTCTGTGGTCATGCTACAGATTTAACTGTTTTTACCAGATGTAAATTTAGAGAAGGCACTTGCTAAGTGTGTTGATCAATGTCTTGTTAATAAATCCACAGAAAAGACAATTTTAATAGAGCTTTTAACAGAGTTACATATTACTGAGTACTTCCTATGTGCCAAGTATTTTACTGTATCATTTCTAATTTTGACAACTTCCATGGAAGGTAAAATTATTATTACTATTTTACATCTGAAGATATCGATGCTGGAAGAGATGAGTTATTTAGCCAAGATCATAGAGCTAGCAAAAGTGCTACAAGTTAAACACAGGCCTATCAGCCTTTATTTATTTATTTTAAAATATTTTTATTTTTATTTTTGTGACAGAGATCACAAGTAGGCAGAGAGGCAGGACAGGTGAGGTGGGGGAAGTTGGCTCCCTGCTGAGCAGACAGCCAGATGTGGGGCTTGATCCCAGGACACTGGGATCATGACTTGAGCCAAAGGCAGAGGCTTTAACCCACTGCACTACCCAGGCACCCCCCCATCAGCCTTTAAAAGATAAAAGGGAGTACTAAATAAAAAGGTGTTTTAGATTAAAAAAAAAAAATCATTGAGTCAAGGCTGGAAGTACTTTACATCTTATTATTTTTATTATTTTTTTAAGTAATCTCTACACCTAACATGGGGCTCAAACTTACAACCCCAAGATCAAGAGTCACATGCTCTACTGACTCAGCCAGCTGGATGCCCCAATACTTTACCTCTTAAAGGCTTGAATGACCACCTAATACTATAAAGGTTGCTTGATCTGGACTCAAGGATACCATTAGCACTAAGTCATATATTTAAATGTCTTTGTATTTGTAGATCAGTTCAATGGCAAAGTTCATCAAAGTTCTATCCACTTTTAAGAGGGAGTGTGGTAAGAATGTTTCCAGTATTTTCTATCAGTGCAACTTACATACTAAGCACTTTTAGAAAAGTAAACAATAAATGGAATAGAGGCTAAATAGTTGTGCTTTACAATTACTGTCTTAAGAGGTAAAACTTCAGGATATAGCATGCTAAACTGCAATATGAATTAGGTTCTCAATATGAATTAGGTTCTCAAGATTGATATTTGTTCACAATATAATGAAAGTTGCAAGCTTCTAATTAAACAGATCAATGTTTGTTTTCTTCCTTGTTCCTGGTCCAAAAGTTTTTGTTGTTTTAAAATCATACTTCTGTACCCTGATGGTTAAAATTCTGAATTTAGACATACTCATGGGAAGTTCGTTTCCTTTTCCAAGAATGACTGGATTTAAATTTTTCTCTGGCCTTTAACTAGCTATGTCTTAAGTATCTTTTCTCTTTAGCAAATACAGGCCTACTAGAGATTTTGATCTATACTAGAAGCCAGCCAACCAACCAACCAACCAAATAAATAAACAAACAAATAAACCTTTTCTGTTTTCCTATGTTAATGCTTTCCCCAGGTCTACAAAAAAAGTAATTTGAAGGCAAGAGTAATTTGGAAGTTAAGGGGACACAAGTTTTAGCAGTCAGATAGTCTCCTACATTCAGTTACCAATCCTGCCACTTGCTGGGTATGTGACTTGGATAAATTCATTATTTATTCTAAGCCTCAATTTCTTCATTTGTAATAATGATAATAGTACTACCCTCACAGAATTGTTCTGAGCAACTGCCTTTAAAACACTTTGAGCACATAGTGTGGAACTGAGTTGGAACCCCAATGTTAGCTATTAGCTCTATTAATAACATTCAAGTGCTATGCAACATACTTCATGAAAAATAACTAGAGTTGCATGGTTAAGAAACCACACAACCCTCTAAAACAGCAAAGGCTTATTATATTCAAATCAGTGATTTATAAAGAAATGCCCAATTACCTATATGGGTGCTGCTATTGATGATGGAGTTTTTCCTTTTCTTCTGGCTTTAGTTCCCAAAAACTTGATTTCAAATAAGTGAACTTATCAGACTCTAATCTTGATCACTTTTCTAGCTCCTATGTTGCCCCATTCCCATGCAGACTGGCAAGTACCATGGCATAACAGGTGGCTTATGTTATTTTTAGGTATTTGCATCACAGGTTTAAATAAAACCCTGTTTTAAAGCAAACATCTATTCAGTTCTTGGCAGACCCTTATCTACTCCTAACTATATAAACACCTGCATTTAAAAGTAGAAGTTCATCTGACTCATTTATTCCTCTTCTTGCTGACCAATACTAAGTTCAAGTTGTATCTATTCCTATTCAACCACACATACCTGTAAATAAAGGGAAGAGTTAGAGCCGTGGGACATTTTTTGCACCATCCCATCTTTTTGTAGGATGCATTCCTCCAAGTGAATCACATTTGGATGTTGGCTCTTGATACTGCTTAGTGCCCAGAACTCACGCAGGGCTAGTTCAACATTTTCAGGTGCATGGCATCGAATTTTCTTCACCGCCACCCGTGCAGAGGTCTTTCTGATGACTGCTTCATACACAACACCGTAACTGCCTCGGCCTACCTCCCGTATTAGATCGTACTTTGGCTGGCTACTCACCATCTTCAATGTCAAAGTTTCTGGAAAAATCAACAAAGTGCTCTGTTGAAATTAAGTATACTTACTGGCCTGTATAACTTTTTATGTATGATTTAATTATCTGTCTCACTGTTTGCAGTGCTTGAAAGATATTTGTTATAACTTGGGCAAATCTAAATATTTGAATAGTAATAATAAAGCAGCTAACCCTTTGGTAGTACTTACCATATATCAGGATCTGTTCCAAGCACTTCATAATATTAAATTCATTTCATCCTCACAACAATATTATGAAATGGATACTATTATGGTCATTTTATAGATAAGAAAACTAAAGTACAGAGAGTTTAAGCAACATGCCTAAGGTAAAAGAGCTACTGGTGGACCTGGGTTTGAAACCAGGCCATCTGCCTCTGACATTCATAACCATAACTATTACACTACACTGCCACCCATACAAACTGCTTCAAAATATTACTGTTAAAAATAAACCAGAAAATTCATCATTCTTATTTACTGGTCATGAAAAAAGAAACTCCAGCATCTCCTTAAAGCTGACATACACAAAGTTCATAAAAATGTCAAAACAAAAACAAAAAAACCTGGCTTGTGCTTAGGGACTAAAAGTAGACCAGATTACATATAGAATTCAAAATGTGTTTTTTTTTTTTTTTAAAGTAAACAAACTGTGTATGTCCCTATTTTAATTTTGTTTATGTTATTTCCTCATTTCTTGCAAAATAAATGAAAATAAACTCTGTGGAGAAAAATGGTCCTCTAAAAATAAAGCAAGCTACTTAGAATATTGTTACCTTTCTGTTGTGAAATTTAAACAACACCTATTTAGATGTAGGCCATTTTTGCCACTAAAAACTGTCCTCTGACAGTGTTCTTTCAAATTCAAATTGATAAATGATTTAAAGGCAGAGGCCCTACACTGAGGATGCTCATGAGTTGAATCAAGAAAGTCTAAAGTGTGCCACCTCATTCTCCGAAGAATGTTAAGATTCTAATGAACTTCAGGAACAAATTCTTATTTGTGGATTGCCACAATGGGCAAGAGATTGTGCAATCTTTCCAATGCACAGTTTAGGGGGAACAAGAGGCTACTGACTCTTGAGCCTGAAAAACTGGGTACAGCTACTTTAAGTCCATAGGACAGATTTAGTAAAGAAAATGAAAGCTTCTGAGATTACTTCTTAGTCCCACTTCCTCTACTGGAACCCCCCTTCACATTCCTACTGTATTCCTAGTGTCTGACATCCTGCCACGGAATCCTGGCTCCAGGTCCACAGCAGACACTCTTCCCTGCTCTCCGTGGATCGCCAGTTACTATCTACCTCAAAGTGGCTCCTGTCTTGCAAGCTGTCCCATACCCGCACACGACAGAGCACCCGCGTCAGGCGGAGAGAGGGCGTTTATGAAATCCCTGGCCGCAAACCCAAGCGACCCGCCAGCACTTCCCGGGCCCTCGCGCGCGCCCCGCTGAGCCGGCGGCGGGCGGCCCGCGGGCCAGGCCACACACCTGCGGGGCCGGGGAAGGGCCAGTCCTGGGCAGAGGTGTTGTCCGACGCGGCCGCTCAGCGCCCCGCTCATTGGCCGAGTATCAGGCCCACCCCCTCCCCCTCCCCGGCGGCGTCCAGACGAAACCCGGAGGGGATCCTCCCGAGGCCCTTCACCCCGAGGAGCCAGTCCCGCGGCTGTCCCAAATCCTCGGTGCTGGCGGATGAGGCCCAGGCCCTGGGGAGGAGACCAGGGACAGAAGAGGAGGCCGCAGCTGGGACCGGTGGCCTGAGGGGTGCGGGCCGGAGGCCTGAGGAGCGCGGGGCCTTCCCTAGCATGACTCCGCTGACAGGTCTGTGACAGGCCTCCCGGGGAAGGAGGTGCATGCAAGGCCTTCGGCTCTGCAGCAGGGCCTCAGTGCCAGGTCTGAGGGCCATATTTACCTCAGGGTAGCCGCCGCCGCTTCTCCCTCTCACGAGCTCTGCAGGCCGCCATTATCGGGCAGCTCGCGCCTCAGCCTCCGCGGCCTCCAGTCAGAGACCGGCGCGCGCCCCCGTGGTGCGCGCGGACACACCCCCTTACGCCGCGCGGCCCCGCCCCCCTCCGGCTTTCCGTAGCGCGAGCCGGGAGGCCGAGCGCCTCCTTATTGGGCGCGCGCCTCGCCCTCCGCTAGCCTCCTCCCTCTCCCTTGGCTCGCAGTAGCCGGGAGTCGCCGAAGGTGTGCGCGCTCTGGAGCGCACCACTAGTGCCCCTCCCCGCAGGGGTGGCCGGGCCCCGGAACGGGGAGGCCGCTGCCCGCCAGAGCTCGGTCACCGTCCAGCTGCAGCAGGCGCGCACGGCCCGCGGGCTCCAGGGACGGTCTGCGGCAGCAGGTCCGGGCCTGGGGGTGCACGCGCCCGGCGCGGCCTCCCCGTTCCCTCCCCGCCCCCCTTCCCACCTACCGAGCTGCAGGCAGGTGTGCGGGGGTCGCTGGGGCGGAACGCCTGGTGCATCTTCTTGGGATCGGGCTTGGGGTACCTGCAGGACGCGGAGCTTTTCGGCTAGTTCGCGGGGAGGCGCGGTCCGAGCTGGAGGGCCTGGCGTCCGCCCAGCCGGGTGGGAGGCTGCACCTTTTGTCAGAGTCACTGAGCCATGTTTGCGGACGGTGCAGTTGCCCAGGCGGCGGCGGCGCGGGACTGGGTGCGATCATCTGGGAGGACGCCGTCCCCTGCCCCGCTGGCGCGGTGGTATCTCCCTTAAAGAAGCCGGCACCTCATTGTTCCCGGGCCGCAGCGGCCGGGAGTCGGGGGCGCCCTGCCCGGCGCCGGGAGGAAGGCGCGGCGGCCCCCGCACCTGGCCGCTGCCGCCCGCCCAGGCCCTGCGGGCCGTGGCCCCAGCGGGGAGTCGGGATCCAGCCCACGCGCGGTCCGAGGCGGCCGGGGCCGGGATGGACCGCGAAGGCAGCGGTTCTCTCGGAGCGAGACGGACAGCGGTGTGTCAGATCCCGGCATTCAGTCGCCTGACAGCCAGCCCGGGACTGTCAGTGACTCAGAGACTCGGACCAGCCCATTATTCAGTTAGTCGCACGGATCAGTAAGCATCCGCCAGAAACGTCCGTCCCTTCTTCACCAATTTATTCTGCAGTTACTATTTGTCAACAAAGCGGTTCCTGCTCCCAGTGCTGCAGTAAGCACGATGTGCAAAGAATCCCTGTTGGGGCTCTCGAGGATCAACCACTTACCCATTTTATTTGCTGTCCTCTATTTATGGACCTTCTCCTCAGAGTCTGAGCCTGGGTTGGGTGTTTAAATTAGCTTTTCTAATCCTGACCAAACCCCAAAGGGCAGGCTTTATTGCTAACCTTGTTTTTACAGGTGAGAAAACAGACCTCTGCCTTATTTGTGCAAAAGTTGTGTAGTTTGGGTGTGTGTGTGTGTGTACCTGCCTTGAATACTTACTCTCCTAGTACAGCTCCCCTGCCAAAAACCCGACAGCACCCTGCTCTTAAATCCGTTCAAACTTTTGTTCTGAGTGCTATCTCCCAGTCTTCAGCTCTCTGCTGGGGATACTGACGCCCACCAAGGCTTAGTTTCTGCCCTTGAAATTAGAAACTACAGATGGTCTTAATACCTTTGTGGGTAATCCATCTGAATCCGGAGAGGAGTATCTCTTTTGGTTAGAAGAGCCTTTTCCTTTTGTTTGTCTCAGTCATTAAATACAGGAATCCCTCCTCTGACTGCAGAACTGAGACTTGAAGTCCAACTCTGTAACCCCAAAGACAGGCTGACTAAAGATTGTAATGGGTTCAGGGCCTATAAATCCTGAAGCTTAAAAAATTGGGGGTGTTTTCTTTAGGAAAAAGATTACAAAATGACCCCATGAACATGCTGCTGGGGCCTTGGAAAGTGTCTGTGTAAGGGGGCGCCTCAAGCTTTAGCGTCATTAGCTCCAGGGTGAATCTTCCCCCACTTATTACATTTACATCATTGTTTGTTTGCCCGTAGGACTTCTACTAAACTGAGAATTCCCTGGGACAGGAACCTTGTCTATGATTCATCTCTGAAGCCTCCTCTATCTGTTATGGTACTAAGATACACCCAAGGGTGGTATTGTCCTACATTGCTTACAGGAAGGCAAAATGATGTAACTCATTAAGAAAATTTGGCAACACACAGCCACTCTATATCTATGTACCCAGGAATCCTAGGTCAAATCTTGAACTTCTAGGAATCAATCCTAGTGATAAATATTGACAAAAATACAAAAAGCTGTATTCACAAGTTATTCATTATGGCACTTTTATAGTAAAACATTGGAAACTGATCACATGTCAAAGAACTGGCTGAATACATTATAGTACTGGCACAGGAGAGTATGTAAGCAACCATACAAAGATATGTGGAAGACTTCTTACATAACCTAATAAACATGCCAATCTGGAGAGATGTCCATATATAGTTTTAAGTGAAATAAGCGAGGTGCATAGTAGTGTTTATATCACCCAGTAGCAGAATGATATAAAGGAACATTAATTGCTTATATTTAAAAGTTAAACAGTAGAAGAATAAACTTCAGGCTTCTAAAAATGGTTTCCTTTGTGGGATGGAGAGGATAGAGATGTAAATGAGACTTATGTGAATGTACCTTATTATACAGTGACTCTTTTGGAAATTTGTAAATGTTTTGCATATTTATAAAACAAAGTTCAGTAAAAAGAATAAAACACTCCATAAAAACAAATGGAAACAAATGTGCCATCTGTGTGTCAGGTTGGTGGTGTAACTACATATAGAAAATCATTTCAGTTGGCTTTATAAGCATTTTTTAAAAGATTTTATTTATTTTTTTGACAAAGATCACAAGTAGGTAGAGAGGCAGGCAGAGAGAGAGAGAGAGGAAGGGAAGCAGGCTCCCTGCTGAGCAGAGAGCCCGATGCAGGGCTGGATCCCAAGACCCTGAGACCATAACCTGAGCTGAAGGCAGAGGCTTAACCACTGAGCCACCCAGGTGCCCTGGCTTTATAAGTATTTTGACTGTACCTCCTTAATGGGCTATAGTCTGAGGACAACTAGAACTGCATACAAATATTAATTTGCACTCATTAGTCTTGTTAGAAGTAATATTGACATTTCTGGGGTACCTGGGTGGTGCAGTCGGTTAAACATGGGACTCTTGGTTTCAGCTCTGGTGGTGAGATGGAGCCCCAAGTCAGGCTCCATGCTCAGTGAGAAGTCTGCTTGAGTTTCTCTTTCCCTCTAACTCTGCCCCTCCCTACAGTGCACTCTTTCTCAAAAAAAAAAAAAAAAAAAAAAATCTTAAAAAAATAAGTAATATTGACATAGCTATTTTGAAAGATATATTTAAGGATAAGGCAAATAAGCATGTCAATGACATTAGGCATCAAGATTTTCAACAAATGAGAAAAAGAGTTAATATAAAACAAGCCTAGGGGTGCTGCATGGCTCAGTTGGTTAAGCATCTATCTGCCTTCAGCTCAGGTCATGATTCCAGAGTTCTGAGATAGAGCTCTGCACTGGGCTCCCTGCTCAGTGGGAAGCCTGCTTCTCCCTCTCCCCCCTGCTCACTATATCTCTCTCAAATAAAGAAATAAAATCTTAAAAACAAAGCAAAAACCAAGCTTAGGATGGGGCACCTGGGTGGCAAAGTTTTTAAGCATCTGACTCTTGGGGTCAGCTCAGATCATGATTTCATGGTCTTGAGATAAAACCCCTGCATCAGGCCCTACATTTGGCGACGAGTCTGCTTAAGACTCTATGTCTTCCTCTACCCCCACCCCCTCATGCCCTCTCTCTCAAATAAATAAATCTTTAAAAAAAAATTAAATAAGCCTAGGATAATTTTATATATGGGTTAGAGAGCAGAATGAATGAAGTATGTATTTTCCTCTTAAAAACTGTGTTTTTGGGGTTCCTGGGTGGCTCAGTGGGTTAAAGCCTCTGCCTTTGGCTCAGGTCATGATCCCAGGGTCCTGGGATCGAGCCCTACATCGGGCTCTCTGCTCAGCGGGGAGCCTGTTTCCTCCTCTCTTTCTGCCTGCTGCTCTGCCTACTTGTGATCTCCTTCTGTCAAATAAATAAATAAAAAATCTTTAAACAAAACAAAATGGTGTTTTCTACTTTCTGCTAAAAAGGCCTAGAAATAATCACCAATCCAGTAGAATGAACACCCCTAAAGCATAGATTTGGTCTCTAAACACCCATTTTCCAGTTTTAAAAAAATTAAAAATTAAGCAAAAAAAAAAAAAAAAAAAAAAAACCAAGTCTCCTTTGATAAATGGCTGGTTCCAGATCTGGAGCAGGAAAGATGATGTTGGGTCGTCTTGTGCCCATAAACCATGAAACTATCAAGGACTATTGGGAGTCATGTATACTGAGAAGTCATGTATACTGAGAACCAATACAAAGGACCCTACTGGTCTAAGATAGAACAATTTGAGCATTAAAAGAAAAATAATGACTTCCATTGATCATAACACATCAAATATACAAACCCCATTAATAATGATACTTAAGGCAAACAACACATTTGTTATCAAGGGAGTTTTATAGGGAATCAATTAATTACTCTGAACACTGATGTAGAGAAATAAACACTTTTCTGGTCATTCATTGATTAGTTATATTGCATGTAACCAAAGGGTAGCTAAGAAAGTTATTTTTTGTAGAAGAATTCTATCTAATAAATGCAAAAGAAATGGTAGGATGGTAGGATTAGAAAAGCACGATCTTGCAAACCTTAATGAAAGAATGAGTCTAGGCGACAAACATAAAATGATGCTAAAACAATTGGATGAAAGGTGTTGGGGAACTTTACAATAGCTTAAGCTGACACTGCCTGAAACCAGTGACCAAAGTAAACATTACCAAGAGGGGGATTCAGTGCTCTCCATGAAATATCCTTGTCTTAAAAAGCAAAAAAAAAAAAAAAAAAGAGTCTAAGCCTAATCAAGCCAAGATCTAATTACCAGTTTACCAGAAATCAGGGGGATAGGCAAATACTACAATCAGCCAAACCCAAAACCCAAAATGTGGGACATCCTACAGGACAAGTGACCTGGTTTTGGCAACAAATTCATGGCATGAAATTACAAAAGGAAGATGGAATGTTAAGGCATAAAAACTCAAGATACATGCCAAATCCAATAACCTTATTTGGGTCCTGATTCAAGTGTGCCAACTGTCAAAAGATATGTGTGGTACCAGTGGGGAAATTTGAATATGGACTGATAGATTAAAGAATTATTATTCTTTTTGTGTTAGATGTGATAACGACATCGTGCCTGTGGAAATAAAAGCCTTGTTCAATTAGAATGACACATTGAGGGGTGCCTGGGTGGCTCAGTGGGTTAAAGCCTCTGCCTTAGGCTCAGGTCCATGATCCCAGGGTCAAGCCCTGCATCTGGCTCTCTGCTCAGCGGGGAGCCTGCTCTCCCCTCCCCCACTGCCTGCCTTTCTGCCTACTTGTGATTTCTGTCAAATAAATAAAATCTTGAAAAAAAAGGGCACATTGATGAAATGTAATGAGGTCTGGGCTGTGCTTTATTATTCCACAAGCAGCGCGGCAGACAAAAAGAGGAAGATTGACAAAATGTTGATAGCTCATTAGAGTTCATCGTACCAATCTACTTATGTATATGTTTGAATATACAAGTTATATATTCAAGTTGATTATAACAAGTAGACAAGTACGCTCAAAAAATGAAATGTCGGGGATAGGTGCGAACTTGGATGTAGCGATCCTGCCCCCTTGTGGTAGTCTCCATTGGTACAGCTACTGCCCCAGCCTTAAAGGTAGATCTAAATTCCCAGAGCTGTCCAGTTGGGTTATAAATCTCCCAAGAACCCTATGAAACGGGTAGTATCACTACACCATTAGTACACCATTAGTATTATCTGGGGAAAGGGGGACTCGGAGGGACTCAGTAAGTTCAGTTTCTAGTAAGTCACTGGCAGAGCCAAGCTCCAGGTCCCAAACCCCATAAATTGCTGTGTCTCCAGACTTTCCTTTTCCTATCTGAACAAAGGGGTCCCATGAAAAGAGGCAAGTGGAGATGCCCCTAATTAAAATAGGTCCACAGGAAGCAGATCGTTGGGCAGCAATTTTGCCTATAAACTACAGATAAATATAAATAGGTACTATAAATGTAAATAAAAATAGGTAACCAGTGCTGTGCAGAGTGTTGTTTATACATGATCTCACTTACTCTGCATAGTTATCCTGAGGCATGTGCTGTTGTTGCTCCCCTTGTACAACCAAGGAAACAGAGTTCCTAAGAGGAAAAAGTCACATAGTTAGGAAACATCTGAATTGGGACTTGAAACTGGGTCTGACTACAGTACCCATGTGTTTTTTACTGAAAATTTTTTTGAGATATGGTTTACTTACAGTGAAACGCTCACATCTTAAGAATATAGTGCTTGTGGGGCATCTGGGTGGTTCAGTGGGTTAAAACCTCTGCCTTCGGTCAGGTCATGATCCCAGGGTGCTGGGATCAAGGCCCACATCAGGCTTTCTGCTCAGCGGGGAGCCTGCTTCTTCCTCTCTCTCTCTCTGCCTGCCTCTCCCCCTACTTGAGATCTCTGTCTGTCAAATAAATAAATAAAATCTTAAAAAAAAGAGAACATAATGCTTGTGTGTTTAACCCCCAGTAACTATTGTATTCTGCTTGTCTCACTTTTAGCACGAAGACAAATATTAATTATTATTTTTTTCATGGATAGTTAAAAAATTTTTTTTTAGGTAGGAATGGGAGCCTTGAAAGAGAAGAAAATGGTCATGAAAGGAAGGGTGCATGGGTAAAGTCAAAGTTCATAGTTCTGCCTAGAACGGACTATGCCTCTGATGATTCTTTTTTTCCTTGTAGGAAAGGGTGGTTTCTATTTTTATCTCCTCTCTTCTTTTAGAAGACTCACCATCATGCCCTCTCTGCCACTTACACATATAATTAAGTCAGTGGAGCTCAAGTGGGGCAGTTTGCCTTTCAGGGTGCGTTTGGCAATGTCTGGAGACATTTTTGGTTATCACACTGAGAGGGTAAGCACTGCTCGCATCTGGTAGGTAGAGGCTGAGGATGCTGTTACAAGCCACAGGACAGTCCCCCACTACAAAGAATTATCCTGCTTAAAAAGTCAGTAGTGTGGGGGCGCCTGGGTGGCTCAGTGGGTTAAGCCTCTGCCTTCAGCTCAGGTCATGGTCTCCAGGTCCTAGGATCGAGCCCCGCATCGGGCTCTCTGCTCAGCGAGGAACCGCTTCCCCTCTCTCTCTGCCTGCCTCTTTGCCTACTTGTGCTCTCTCTGTCAAATAAAAAAAAAAAAGTCAGTAGTGTGGAAACTGAGAAACTAATCTAAGTAACAGCAGTAGACTCACTATGCAAATGCAACTTCAGGGCATTTAGGGTCTCTTGGTCTCCTTTTCCCACAGACCGCAGGCCCTAAATTCTTCCTCTGCGGAAATTCTGGAGACATGCCTGATGTTTCATGTTTCATCGGAGACCTGGTACACTCAGAAGTCATCGCACCCCGGGCCAGCTACAAGGTGTTATGAACATGCTACCAAATTATTAAGGGCAATTAACCAGGTGTATCGGTGACTGTTTGGCGGAGCAGTTCCTATCTTGCCATAGCAAGGAGAATCCCCATCCATGCTCTCTCCCCTCTACTTCCAGCCCCAACTCTGCAGGGGGAGGCTGATGGAGAAACTCCTTTAAGGAGAATGCCAACTCTGGCACTGACATGCTGTGTGACTTTGGATAACTCTCCCTGTTCCGTACTTCAGTTTCTCCATATGCATAATAAGGGGTCTGACCAGCTCATCTCTACAGATCCTTCCAGCTCTGCCACTCTGATTCTTTAGGCCTACACCTCCCCTATGCTTGTACCAAGACTGAAATGCTTGTTTCTGATCTACCCTCCCCCCAAACAGGTGATTTAGAGGCCCAAGAAAGTCATGTGTCAGTCACAACTTTAGCTATTGTGTCTTTGGACGGGTCCTAGTTGTCTCCTTAGTGAGGACTGAGAACAGCTGGTAATTAAGACCAAGCTCCACATCCCCTCCCCTTGCTGCCAAGAACTGCTGCTAGAGGGTGTCCCCATTTGATAGGCATGATAGGTGAGGAGTTGAGAGCTGCAAGACAAGGTCCCCAAAGCCTCTCAAACAGGATTCATGAAGCTCCTCAGCAGACACTAAGGTGTTGGAGCTTTGGCTGCCTTTGGCCCTTCTGGATGCTGTGTGTTACAAGGGCAGAAGCCCAACTCAAACTGACTTAAAGGGAATGGTTGGCATGTGTGTCTGAGAAGAACTGAGATGGGAGGCCTGATTTCAGGAAAGGTTTGATCCAGCAGCTCACATTATCGCCTGAAGACTCAGCTTCTTCTATTCTGCCTTCCACTTTGCTGACTACATCTTAAGGCTTAAGGCTGCCCTGTCTGATAGGCCCAGGTGGTAGGCAGCAGTCCTGAGGATTCAGCCTCAGGAGCATGCCCTTGCTGGAGTGAGAAAGTCAGTCACTCCATTCCTCAAACAGTCTGGAGTTGAGTCTTCTTTGGACCTGATTGGCTCATTAAGAATGGTGGGCCTTCCTTGGCCAAGCTCTGTGTCCTCAAGGACAGGGCTTACTGACTGGTGGGGGCAGCTAGCAAATGTCACTACACATACCCCCTTCTGAAGAGTCACTAGTGCCTGGCACATTCATTAAGGCAACAGCTATTTAATGTGTATCTACTAGGTGCAAGAAATTATGCTAGATGCTGATGAAAAGGCAGTGAACAGGAGGACAAGGTCCCTGCCCTCATAGTCTAGCAGGGATGACAGAAAACTAAACAGCCAAAGACAGTACAAGCTGATTAGTTGTGGGGGGTTGGGGAAGGGGGCCCTAAGTTGCTCTAGCAAGACAGAGGATAGGGGATCAAGGAAAGCTTTTTTATTTTATTTTTAAAAAGTTTTTATTTATTTATTTGAGAGAGAGAGACAGTGAGAGAGAGCATGAGAGGAGAGAAGGTCAGAGGGAGAAGCAGACTCCCCATGAAGCTGGGAGCCTGATGCAGGACTCGATCCCTGGACTCCAGGATGAGGACCCAAGCTGAAGGCAGTCACCCAACCAACTGAGGCACCCAGGCATCCCCAGGGAAAGCTTTTGACAGGAGTTCGCATTTAAATTGAGACCTGAGGGTCGTAGAGAGATACTTGGACACTCCTTCAAACTGACATTCTTTGAATGTTTGATCCCCGGTCATTTAGAGCAGGGGCTGAGTGCTGTTTGGGGAAAAGACTACTTGGTGTAGCAGCAGACGTTACTTGGGCTCACCCCTGACCTCCCACCCCCAAAGCCTTACCCACGTTTTCCTTCTGGCAGCAGACTGAACTGTTCAGGAGCTGTTCCAGGTGCTGGGAAAACATGCCCAGGGCGCCTGCTCCCACGGAACTCACCTTCCTATTTAATTCCACAAATGACCATGTAAGGAGACACAGAGATGCCATTGCAGGAAGTGCTATGGACAAGCTGTAGAGGCCCAGGGCTTGTTAGTGGGTAGGGAGCGGAGGTAGGATGGAGGCTTGGGTCAGGGAAGGCCTCTCTCATCAAGTGACACATATGCTAACAAATGGCTGATGAGAAGCAATTAGCCAATAGAGCAGCAGCAGAGGGAAGTTAAAGTCAGGAGCTGGGGGAAGCTTCGGAGGAAGGCAGTTCCGTTGCAGCTACAGAGAGAAGCCTGGCCCTGGCCCCACTTCATCAGTAACAAAGCTCTGGTCTTCAGCAAGTCTGATTCCTGTTCCTATTTCCCAGTAGGGCCCCCACCCCAATTGAAGGGGGCGGAGGTGTGATAATCAGCCTTAAAAGGCCAACACAAGGCCAGGGGCAGATCCTGCAGGATCTTGCAGACCCTGCTATGGCGGTAGAGATAGAAGTAAAAGGTCATCGAAGCTGCTTTTTCAACTGTGGTGAAATATACATAATATAAAGTTGACCATTTTCAAGGGTACGGTTTAGTGGCACAAGTACATTCACATTTTGGTGCATCCATCATCACCATCCATTTCCAGAACCTTTTCATCTTCCCAAACTGAGACACTATCCCTGTGAAGCACCATCTCCTCATTCCCTCTTTCCCTCAGCCTCTGGGAACTGCCAGTCTACATTCTGTCTCCATGAACTTGACCATTCTAGGTGCCGCACAGAAGCACCGTATGATATTTAATAGTATTTGTTTTTTTGTGTCTGATTTCTTTCACTCAGCATAATGCCTTCAATTCATGTAGCATGCCTCAGCATTTCTTCCTTTTTTTTTTTTTTTTTAATTTTAAGATTTTATTTATTTGGGGCACCTGGGTGGCTCAGTGGATTAAAGCCTCTGCCTTCAGCTCAGGTCATGATCCCAAGGTCCTGGGATTGAGCCCTGCATTGGGCTCTCTGCTCGGCAGGGAGCCTGCTTCCCCCTCTCTCTCTGCCTGCTTCTCTGCCTACTTGTTATCTCTGTCTGTCAAATCAATAAATAAAATCTTTAGATTTTTATTTATTGATTTGACAGAGAAAGAAGGAATACAAGCAGTGGGAGTGGGAAAGGGAGAAGGAGAAGCAGACTCCCCACTGAGCAGGGAGCCCAGTGTGGGGCTAGGTCCCAGGACCCTGGGATCATGACCTGAGCTGAAGGCAGACGCTTAACGACTGAGCCACCCAGGCGGCCCTCATTTCTTCCTTTTAAGGCTGAATCATCTTTCATTGTATGTATACACCTCATTTTGTTTATCCATTCATCTTTCTGTCACCAAAGGGGTTTAAGCTGAGATTTTAAGTGAGATCAGATTTCCAGGTTTGGTTTTTTCTTTTTTTTTTTTTTTTTTGCATATATATTTTTAAATTAGGGTTTTCATTTTCTTTGGGTCAAGACCCAGAGGTGGAATTACTGAATCATATGATAGTTCTATTTTTCGTTTTTTGAGGAATCTCCGTACTGTTTTCCATAATGGTTGCACCAATTTACATTCCCATCCACAGTGCCCAAGGGTTCCTTTTCCCCCACATCCTTGCTAACACTTGTTATGTCTTGTCTTTTTTTTTTTTTTTTTTAAGATTTTATTTATTTACTTGACAGAGAGAGAGAGATCACAAGTAGGCAGAGAGAGAGAGGGCGAAGCAGGGTCCCCATTGAGCAGAGAACCCGAAGCGGGACTCAATTCCAGGACCCTGGGATCATGACCCGAGCCAAAGGCAGAGGCTTTAACCCACCAAGCCACCCAGGCACCCCTTGTCTTTTTTTTCTTTTTATTAACATATAATGTATTATTTGTTTCAAGGGTCCAGGTCTGTGAATCATGTCTTACACAATTCACAGCACTCACCATAGCACATACCCTCCCCAATGTCTATAACAGATTTCCAGTTTAAAAGATCACTTTAGGGCACCTGGATGGCTCAGATGGTTAAGCATCTGCCTTCAGCCCGGGTCATGACCCCAAGGTACTGGGATTGAGCCCTCCCACCTCCCCGCCCTCAGCTTCCCAGCTCAGCAGGGAGTCTGCTTCTCCCTCTCCCCCTGCTCAAGCTCTCTCTCTCTCTGCATCTCTTCGTCTCAAATAAATAAACAAAATCCTTTTAAAAATTGTTAAAAAAATAAAAGATTGCTTAGGTGGGCACCTGGTTGGCTCAGTTGGTGGAGTGTGTGACTCTCTATCTGGGGGCTGGGAGTTCCAGCCCCATGCTGGGTGTAGAGCTTACTTTAAAAAAAAAAAAAAAAAAAAAATAGAGGATCACTGAATTGGCAGATGAAGGTTGGGCCAAGGGTAGAAAAAGCTGCAGAGGTCTAGGACAGAGGTGAAGGTGGTGGTGTGGTCCAGACTGTGACCAGGAAAGAGGGGAGAAGTAGATCTAAGGGCAAGTGGGAGATCACATGGGATCTGGGCTTTGGAAGTTTGCCATGGGAAGGAGGAGGCATCAAGGAATGCTGGGCTGACCTCAGTTTTCCTTAAGGACTCTGATCTGAGGAAATCCATTGAGCTGCAGATGAAGTGTCCTGTTTTCACAGCTCAGTCTCACCAGCTCTGCCTTCTGGGAACATAGACTCAGCCACCAAGGAACTTCCTTGTAATTTGGCTTTCTCTGTGGCCATCTATCAGAGGGATGGCATGCACATTCTGGTTTCCTTGACTGTTCCATGTATCTTTGTAAATTCCTAGAGTGATAGCTGCTTTAATGATTGAATCCGACTCTGGTTCTTGGTTCTTGTTAATCCACCAATGAAAGATGAATCCCTGGAGCACCTGGGTGGTTCAGTCGGTTAAGGGTCCAATTCTTCATCTCAGCTCAGGTCCTAATCTCAGGGTCTGAGTTCAAGCTCAAAAAAAAAAAAAAAAAAAAAAAAAAAGAATCTCCTGAACCCCTTTTTAGTGTGCTGTGAGAAGCTGGGGTTCTGACATTGTAAAGCTCAGTCCCAAACTCAGAACCAAGAGAGATCCTGTCTTGTGAGTCCTTCTCATGCCATTTAGACTTGTCATGAAGACACCCTTCCGTATCATAAGCTGAGAATTCTAGCTAAAACTCCAGGTGAGTCAAGCCGTGAAGGCAGGAGAGAGCGGGACTCCGCCAGCACGGTGTGCCTTGCTCTTCCTACTGCTGATGGAGCTGTCCAACCTTGTAGGGAAGCAGTCTGTCCGTCTTTACTAAATAACCCTTTCCAAAATCAATCCCGTATTTCAGAGTCTGGGCTAAGAAGATAATTAAAATTGTGGCATTCCCTGTAGCACCATTGATAACAGCGAGAAACTAAATGCACAATATGTGTCCAATAATATATCGAATGTTCTGCCACCATTAGAAAACCGGCATTCTCGGAAAGAATGGATCCTCTTCTTAAACAAGTGAAACTAGTCTATGTAGAGGTGGAGTGGCTATTGATGGGGAAGGGGAGGGAATCTTCTGGGGCGATGGAAGTGTTCTGGATCTTCATCTGGGTGGCGGTTACATGGATGAAGATAGGTGTAAAAATTCATTGAACTTCATGCTTCCTATTTGAGTTCTCTACTGTATGTGATGAGACATCCATGTAAAAACACACATTCTTTTTTTTTTTTTTTTAAGATTTTATTTATTTGAGAGCGAGAGAGTGAGCAAGAGAGTGGCAGAGGGAGAGGGAGAAGCAGTCTCTCTGCTGAGCAGGGAACCTGATGCAGGGCTTGATCCCAGGACCCTGAGATCATGACTTAAGCTGAAGGCAGATGCTCAACCAAGTGAGCCACCCAGATGCCCCGAAAGCACGGGTTCTGAAGGCAATGTAGCATCGTCCACTAGAATGTAAGTTCCTGGAGAGGAGGAGTTTGTGTGCTCCTGTTGGTTGCTGTATGCCCAGAGCTCAGATTATTGCACAGCACAAAGCAGACCCTTAGGAAAATCCTACTGAATGATTGTTGAAAATATTTAGGATAAAATCTTAAATGTAAAACAAGTCCCAGGGCACCTGGGTGGCTCAGTCAGTTAAGCATCTGGCTTCGGCTCAGGTCATGATCCCGGGGTCCTGGGATTGAGCCCCACATCCAGCTCCCTGCTCGATGGGGAGCCTGCTTCTCCCTTTCCCTCTGCTGTTCTCTCTGCTCACGGGCTCTCTCTCTCTCCCCCTAAGAAATAAGTAATGTCTTTAAGAAAAAAAAAAAAAAAAGAAAGAAAGAAAAGAAAAACAAGTCACAAGGTTGCAAAAATTTTCAGTACACCATAATTATAGAGTTGTAGAAAGGACAGCCAAGAAAATAATTGGAAGGAAATGCAGTGAAATGGTGTCGGTGGTTGTGTTGAATGGTGGGATATGGGAGATGATTTTTTTAAATTTCCTTGATGAATGTCTCCTTTCCTTTCTGTTATTCTGCATGGAACTTGTTTGGAAATAGTAAATGATGGAGTGCTAACACTGATTAAGTGTTTATACTGTGCCAGGCTTTTATGCTGAGAGAAAAGTACACCTCACATTTATTTTTTTTTTTAAGGTTATTTATTTATTTATTTGACAGATAGAGATCACAAGTAGGCAGAGAGGCAGGCAGAGAGAGAGAGGATGAAGCTGAGCAGAGAGCCTGATGCGGGGCTCCATCCCAGGACCCTGGGATCATGACCCAAGCCGAAGGCAGAGGCTTTAACCCACTGAGCCACCCAGGCACCCCCACACTTCACATTTATTAACTCAGTTAATTTTCACAACAACCCTATAAACTAGGTACTATTTATCCCTATTTTACAGATGGGGAAACTGAGGCACAGAGCAGTTCAAGAACCTTACTGAAGCTACACAGTCCTAAGTAGGCAGACTTGGGAGGGTGGCCCAGCAGCAGTCTGGCTCCAGTGGTTAAGCCACCACAATGCCACACTGCCCCTGGAAAGCTAATGTCAAAAGCCCAGATTCGAGACCTTTGTGACTGAGTCCCTGGACAAACGGGCTTCTTTGCTCTCCTCTCCCTGGGAACCTGACCCTCCCAAATAGTCAAACACCTCAAAGGTGTGAAGAAGTGAGAACGATCTGGAGGACCAGAAGCAGAAATGGTGAGCTCAGGGGTGAGCTGAGCCCAGTTTTCTGAGGGGGGGGTTCATGGGGGTGGGGACGGGGCTGGAGAGGATGTTCCGGTCACCTGACTCCCCATGCCAGAAGTCGGGGGAGGGCCCCTCTTCCAGACTGGCCCTGCCCCTTGGGGCTGTCTTGAGGCATGGGCCAACAGACCTGGTCCTCCAGTCCATCAAAAAGATGGCTTCCTGGAAACTCACCCCTGCTCCCCGCCCCACCCCTCCGCCCCGCCCCACTGTACCAGTCCACTCTGCTCCTGGAAGTTAAGGAAACTGGGCTACAAGTGTTTACTGGCACCTGAGCGGGACACCTGTCCTTGGCTCCGCGACTGCTGGCAGACAGATTTGAGTTCCTGCCCAGCCGCTCCCCTGCTGTGTGGCCTGGGGCAAGTTACTTGACCTCTCTCTCATCAGCCTCAGTGTCTCTGTATAGGAATCTGACGAAAGTACCTGAAGGGATTGAAGGCGAAGTTTGGTGATGGGTTTGGCAGCGCGATATTCAAACCAAGGTGGTTGTTATTATTATTATTACCCCGCGGCCCTCCTCCTCTTCAGGGTCATGGAAGGCTTGGAGAGATGGGCTGAAAGGTATTCAGACGTCTTGGCTGCCAGGAGGAATGCCTTTCTAATCAGCACAAACGTCAGACTCCGGTTATTAATACCCTGCCGGCCCCACCAGCTCTTGGATTTGGCATTCCGGAGAGGAGGTACAGCGGTGGGGAGGGTAGGTCTGGGGAACAGGTGGCTGAGGGTTAGAGAAGGAGCCCTCTCTCCGTGGGAACAACCTTTCCTAGCCTTGCAGGCAGACTTGGCCCATCCCCCAGACACCCTCCACCTGTGGTCTAGGGTCTGGGAAGGTGCGAAATTCCGGCCTGAAGCTGCGCTCCAGGCAGTCAGACTCTCAGTCCCCTAAGGGCACGGAGCTGTCCTTCCAGGAATCTAGCATCGAGAGAGCAGGGTCCCCCAAATGGGCCCCCGGAAGAGACAGACCCACTCATGGAACTGTGTGGAATGTTGACGGTGGATGGGGTCAAGGGCTCCCCCAATCTCCCCTACTGGCTTAGAGCTCAGCCTCTCTGACAGAGTTGGGTGATGGGGGAAAATCTACATCCTTAGCTGTTTCCTGGGAAAAATAATAATTTTCAACCCTTTCACGTAATAGAAACATTTTCTCTTAGCTGTTGAAAGAACAGTTGAAATGATTCATGTCATCACAGGGCTGAGTGCGCATTAAGTGTCCAGCGAAAGAGCAGATGTCGGGAGCCCAGTCCCTTCATCTTCTACATGACTTCTCGTTCCTTCCTGTGCGAGCGGTGGCAGACCTCAAGGAACAAAGATCTTTGAGGAATTTCCCGTTCCTCCACCTGAGCTAACGATTAGATCAATGAAGCCTTCTTTGTTTTCTTATACTGATTTTTGGAAAATTAATAACCTTTTTTTAGAGCAGTTTAATGTTCACAGCAAAATTAAGCAGAAGGTACAGACAGTCCCCATACACCCTCTGTTTCCCCCACTCTCAGCATCCTCCACCATCAGCATGAAGCCAGTGTGATACATTTATGACAATCAATGAACTGTCATTGACATGTCTATTGCCTGAAACCCATAGCTTACATCTGAGTTCATTTTTGGTGTGTATGAGTTTTGACAGATGTATATAACATGTATCTTACAATTACAGTATCATATAGAATATTTTCACTGTCCTAAAAATTCTATACTTCACCTACTAATCTCTTCCTCCCCCCAAATCCCAGACAACCACTGAACTTTTTACTGTCTCCATATTGCCTTTTTCAGAATGGCATATGGTTGGAATCATATGGTATATAGTGTTGGCTTCTTTCAGTTAGTAATATGCCTTTTAATTTTTACCATGTCTGTATGTGGTTTGATAGCTTGCTCCCTCTAGCTCTATTTTTGTGCAGGTTACTATTCCAGTGTATGGCTGTACCATAGTTTATTAACCCGTTCACTTACCAAAGGACATCTTGGTTGCTTCCAAGTTTTGGCAATGATGAGTAAAGCTACTCTGACATCGACATGCAGCTTTTTGTGTGGACCTGTCGGGGGCAGCTACGTACATAATATGCAACATGGCGCTTGCGCCTGCGGCTAAACAGAGGACTTGCGCACCACCTGAAAAATGATTGGCTATGCCCAGAACATGAAGCCCGTGGACACTGCGTGCCTTTTATCATGCTAAGTGTTGATCTCGCTCCCTTTCACGTGTACAGCCTGCTGATTGGAGGAGAGGGGATATAAATAGGGGTAAACATCCGGGTAAGGCGCAAGCTTGTTGCTCCGTGTCTCCTGGTCGTTCTTGATGGCGAGAGCGACATGGACCTAAGTTTTTAAGTCATTTAAGCAAATGTCAAAGAGCGATTGCTGAATCTTATGGTAAGAGTATGTTTAGTTTTGTAAGAAACTGTCAGACCGTATTCCAAAGTGGCTAGGCCATTTTACTTTCCCCCCTAGAATGAATGAAAGTTCCTGTTGCTCTATATCCTTTTTTTGTTTTGTTTTGTTTTTAATAAATAAATAAAATCTTTTTTTTTTAAAGATTTTATTTATTTATTTGTCAGAGAGAGAGAGAGCGAGCGAGCATAGGCAGACAGAGTGTCAGGCAGTCAGAGGGAGAAGCAGGCTCCCTGCGGAGCAAGGAGCCTGATGTGGGACTCGATCCCAGGGCACTGGGATCATGACCTGAGCCGAAGGCAGCTGCTTAACCAACTGAGCCACCCAGGCATCCCTCTTGTTGCTCTATATCCTTGCCCGCATTTGATGTTGTCGGTGTTTGGAATTTGGGTCACTCTGACGAGTATGTTGCAGTCTCTCATTTTGGCTTTAACTTGCAAGTCCCGGATGGCATATGAAATTGAGCATCTTTCCACATGCTTATTTGCCATTTGGATATCTTCTTCGGTGAGCTCTTCAGATCTTTTGCCTGGGTTTTAATCAAGTTGTTCATTTTCTTATTGTTGACTTTTAAAAGTTCTCGGTAGATGGTGGACCACAGTTATTATTATTTTTTTAATGTCTTTTTTTTTTTTAAGATTTTCCTTATTTATTTGACAGACAGAGATCACAAGTAGGTAGAGAGGCAGGCAGAGAGAGAGGAGGAAGCAGGCTCCCTGCTGAACAGAGAGCTCGATGCGGGGCTCAATCCCAGGACCCTGAGACCATGAGATCATGACCTGAGTCAAAGGCAGAAGCCCAACCCACTGAGCCATCCAGTGGCTTTATCAACTATGTCTTTTGCGAATATTTCTTCCTGTCTGTGACTGGTTTTCTCATTCTCCTGACTAATTTTTATTAATGATTCCATTTTTTTCTTGCCATTAAAAACAAGTAGTGTTTTTAATAATAAATGTGTGTTACATGAATAGCATGTGGCTTGGTTTGGCCAATGCCTTCATCTAGGAGAGACCCCACTTTGGCAGATGTTCCAGACAATGTAGCAACCTGTGTATTCAGTATTGTGGTCCAGGGAGGGAGTGTAACTTGCTTGAGACTGCACAGCAATTCCCTCTGATGATATATCCATCTCATGCACTTAGCCTTCACGGTACCAGAGAACCATCTTATTTGGTCCGTGTGAGATGCCTGGAATGATGCTTCTTTTTTCTTGATTTAAAGAAAAAAAATGAGATAAATAGTGATGTGACAATAGCAGGTATTTTTCAAAAAGGAAAAAATTTAAAAAGCCACCCACAGTCTTGCCACTCAATAAATCAATTGTTTCTCTTTTCTGACCATTTTTATCTGTCTAGCAAATTTGGGATGAGGTGTGCACATGAACTGTCATAGTGATCATCTTGGTTGCCTTTTTATTTTACTTTGCCAGGCTTTAGTTTTCAGAATGATATTTTAGAATGGCTGCTTAATATTCTGTTTGTTCCATTTTTTGAGATTTTATGCAGGCTTTTCCACATGCTTATTTATTTGACAGAGAGAGAGTCACAGAGAGAGAGGGAACACAAGCATGGGGAGTGGGAAAAGGAGAAGCAGGATCCCTGCTGAGCAGGGACCACCACACGGGGCTCGATCCCAGGACTCTGGGATAATGACCTGAGCTGAAGGTAGTCGCTTAACCAACTGAGCCACCCAGGTGCCCCTACTACCTACTTTTTAAAATGAAAAGATTTATCTATGTATATTGGGGAGAAAGAGGTAGAGGGAAAGGAGAGAGAATCCCAAGCAGACTCCATGCAGAACATGGAGCCTGATGAGGGTTCAATTTCGTGACCTCGAGATCACCACCTGAGCTGAAACCAAGAGTCAGGCACTCAACTAACTGCAGCCCCAGGTGCCCCAGTATAATACCTACTATTAACTGAAGGTTTGCTGCATACTGGTTACCATGTTAAGTGCCTTATAGACCCTCTTTTCTCATCTTCATGACAAATCTATGAAGGGATTTCCATTACTATCCCCATTTTATAGTTCAGGAAACGGAGATGCAGAGAAGTAAAGTCACTGGTTTAAGGTCACATAGCTAGTTGAGGGATGAAACTGGGACTTGAGCCCATGGTTTTCTGGCACCATAAAAACTTGTGTGCCCCTGTTGGTGGGAACGCAACCTGGTGCAGCCACTCTGGGAAACAGTATAGAGTTTCATCAAAAAGTTGAAAATAGAGCTACCCTACGACCCAGCAATCGCACTACTATGTATTCACCCCAAAGATTCAAATGTAGTGATCCGAAGGGGCACCTGCACCCCAGTGTTTGTAGCTGCAATGTCCACAATAGCCTAACTATGGAGAGAGCCCCGATGTCCATCAACAGATGAATGAATAAAGAAGATGTGGTGTATATATATACAATGGAGTACTTCTCAATCATCAAAAAAATGAAATCTTGCCATTTGCAACAACATGGGTGGAATTTGTGGGTATTACGCTAAACAAAATAAGAGAGAATGGCAATTATCATATGAGCTCACCGATATGTGGAATTTAAGAAACAAAACAGAGGATGACAGGGGAAGAGAAGGAAAAATAAAACAAGAAGAAGTCAGAGAGATAAACCCTAAGAGACTTTTTCTTTTTCTTTTTTTTTTACAGGGAGAAAGGGAGAGCACAGCAGGCGGAGCAGCAGGCAGAGGGAGAGAGAGAAGAAGGTTCACAGGCGAGCAAAGAGCCTGATATGGGGCCCGATCTTAGGACTCTCAGATCAAGACCTGAGCTGAAGGCAGACGCTTAACGGAGTGAGCCACCCAGGCGCCCCCCATAAGAGACTCTTAATCATAGGAAACAAACTGAAGGTGGCTGAAGGGGAGGAGAGTGGGGGGATGGGGTAACTGGGTGATGGACATTAAGGAGGGCACGTGATATAATGAGCACTTGGTATTCTATAAGACTGGTGAATCACTGACCTCCACCTCTTAAACTAATACACTGTATGTTAATTAATTGACCTTAAATTAACAAAAAATAAATAATTAAAAAACAAAACGAAACCCTGTGTGCCCAACCACTAGATGATCCTGCCCAACAGCCCATCTGGTTAAAGTAGAGAGACATGTTTCATTTCCTAGGTGACAGAAGGGCCAGAGGTGGGGGCCCCTGAGTGGCTCAGTTGACTGGGTGTCTGACTCTTGGTTTCAGCTTGGGTCATGATCATGGGGTCATGGGATCGAGCCCCTTGTTGTTGGGCTCCATGTTCAGCAGGGAGTCTGCTTGAGGTTCTCTCTCTCCCACTCCCTCTGCCCTCCCCCCCCAAAATAAACAGATAAATTTTAAATTAAAAAAAAAAAAGAAAAGAAGGCTCAGAGGTGAATGATTTCCCAAATCCAAAAAGGGACTGGACACTAAGCCACAGACCCGTATCCGCCCCCGGAGAGTAAACTGGGTGGTCTAAGACCTCAGGGGAGCCGAGACTTTCCTCCCTGGGCTGGAACGCCTCCCCCGGGTGACAGAGTCATAAACACAAGCGGCTCTTTCAACAGGACATTGAGCTCGAGTCAGGAGTATTTATAGAAGGGCTTCCACTCTTCACTTCAGCTCTGCCAGCATTTATCAGTTTCACTTGGGGCTCGGAGGGTGACAACCTGTTTATCATCCAAGGTGCCCAAGCAGGCAGTTGGGACATCCTCCGAGAACGAGGTCTGGTGGCCTGCCCATGTTTAGACCTGACCTGACCCCCACACACCACACGGAGGTAATTCTCTCTACCTCAGCTGTTCTACCTTCTCCCAAAAACCCCCAGCCCCACCGCAGCCACACTCAGGCCCAGTGAACTTACGGTCTCAGGGTAAACAGGGACAGAAATGCTGCTTCTCTCAGGAAGACCTCTCAGATTGATCTGGGAAGGTTAAAAATTTTCCCTAGCCCTAGAGTAGTGGAACTCTTGGAGAATGAAACCTGGCATTGGTCATCATCATAATGTTGACAGAGGACCTTCTCTGTACTGAATACCATGCTTAGAGTTTTAACATTACTTTTTATTTTAAAAAATTTTAGCATTACTTTTAAAAGCCTTACAATAATTTTACAAGTCGGATATTAATTTATATCGTCTTTATAAATGAGGCATTTGAGGCTCAGAGAGGTCAAGTAACTTGCCCAGGACCACCAAGTAGCGGGACCAGGCTCAAAATCTAGGTCTTCCTTGGTTCCAGAGCCAAAGCTGTGGGTGACCTCGGGCAAATGGCTTCTCCTCTGAGCCTCAGTTTTTTTAAATCTGTAAAATGAAGATACTAATACCTACCTCTTGCAGTCCTAAGGACTAAATAAAACTACTACGTACAAGGCTCCTAACCACTGGCTGCTGTCCCCCATCCCTTACCCCCAGCAATCCGTAAATACCTTCTTCTAAGCTACTCAACTAGGCAGGTGACACTGGACTCAGACTTCTTCAGGGACTTGAATCCAAGACCTAGGCTGTTCTAGTTACCACTGCCCATTGCCCCAACCTTGTTTCTCCCCAAGAGTAGGGGCAGAGGAATGAGGGGGGTAGAAGGGGCATTGGGAGCTCACCAGGTGACTGTGGGCAGGGACACAGTGGACTGACCACGCTCTCACACCTGGGATCTATTTTGGGTGGAGCCAGCCTCTAGGCTGCTGGCAGCCAGAGCTGGAGGTTATTAAGGCTGAATTAACACGGCAGCCCCTGGGGCCAGATTTAGTGGTTGAGCCCTGACCCTAGATGGGTGGCATGGCTGCAGGTACTAGACAGGACCCACTTTTGTTAAGACCTGTGGGCTGGGTTTCTGAGTCTTTGCTGAAAGCACTTAGCTCATATCTGCTATCTTGGGCACCTCCCTCCCCAGCCCCATGCACAGTCTCTAACTCCAGGTTCAGACAGATCTGGGTTCAGGGCCTGGCTATTCCATTTTCTACCTGCGTGACCTTTGGCAAGGTACTCAACCTTGGTGTCCTGATCTACAAATGGAGATAATCATACATCCTTCCTAGGGCTGTGATGATTAAATGGGGTCCCCTCCTTTCTTCCCCTCCCGCACCGCCACTAGGGCCCCTTGGGCAGGGCTGGTTCTCTTGTCCTCCCCCTGCCCGGCAGGAGCTCTTAAATGCCTTCTCCCAGGCCTTGACCTGACTGTTCCAGGGGTCCCAGGCTGCCCACCTCTTACTGTGCTTCCAGAAACCCTACTTCTAAGTCCTCTCTGGCCTGCTGGCCAGGGCCCAGCTCTGACAGAGGTGAGGGCCCAGGTCACTCAGTTCCAACCCTGATTTCCTGCTGGGCCTCCTCAGAGAGCCTCAGTAAGAAGCCTCTGCTCTTTGAGACCTAAAAACCTAAAAAGTCACAGGAACAATGACTTTTTAACAGGGGGATCTCTTTCCAGCCATTTCTATGCCTGTACAGTATTTCTCATATATAAGTATATTTATGTAAACATATATAATTTTAACTAAAAAGAATCAGAGTACATACAAATGGCATCTGTTTTTCTGCTTGTTGCTAACAATACATTGTTAATGTCTTTTCATATTGGTATTCACTATAGAAAGCTCAATGTCATTTTTTAAATTAGAGGAATGCTTACATATGCATACATCAAATATGCTTTGTTTTTTGTTTTGTTTTCTTGGGGGGGAGGGGCAGAGGGAAAGGGAGAAAGAGAATCTTTTTTTGGTGGTGGTGGGGTACTAGAGAATCTTAAGCAGGCGCTATGCCTAGCCCAGAGCCCAACACTGGGCTTGATTTCACAACCCTGAGATCATGACATGAGCCAAAATCAAGAGCCGGTCACTTAACCGACTGAGCCACCCAGGTGCCCATGCTTTGTTTTATTTTTAAATAAACTTTTCCTTTCAGTATAATATGCATTCAGAAAAGGGCACAGTCCACAAGGGAAGGGTACAGTTCAAAGCACCCTCACAAAGGGGGTGTGCTTGAATAACCCACGCGGATCAAGAACCAGACCTTGACTAACACATCCAGAGCTTAGCTTCTGGCTTACGCACCCCCCCACCACTCCCCACCCTCCCCACCCCAGACCAAGGGCCGCACAATCTTGATTTCTACCAGCTTAGATTAGTTTGGGCTTTTGGAACTTTATACAGACAGAACCATTATGTATGTGCTCTTTTGCTCAACAGTCTTTGAGATTCATCTACGTCGTTGCCCATGGCAATAATCGTTCACTGTTGCCTCTGTGCAGTCTTCATTATATGACCAGAAAACTATTTATTTGTTTCATTGAGGGACACTGGGTTGTTTCCAAAGTTTTGCTACTATAAGCCAGATTGCAAAAAACATCTTTGTATTTAAATGGATCTATATAGCTGGTTTTCTATCTCTCTGTCTAGTTACAGCTAAATATATCTTTTGGTTGTTATCTTTCTAGTTTTTGGATAAGACAGATGCCTCAGAATATAACTGCTGAGTCACATGTGAACATACTCCACATTTTGATTTTGTAAAACTGTACACCTGCCCCCAAGGTCAAGGGTAGTGCCAGTGTCCATTGCCCTTCATGTCCACCAAACTTGTATATTATTAATCTTTAAGAATTTTTTGCCAATCTGATAGAGGAAAAATCAGATTTTATTGTGGTTTTAATGAGATTTTAAAAATTAGTGAGGATAAGCCTCGTTTGTTTTTGTTTTGGGGGAGGAGGTATTGGCACTTACTGTTTTGTGAATTGCCTTTTTGTACCCTTTGCTTGTTTCTAAAACTTTAATGTATTATGGGCATTGACACTTGGTGTTCCCAAGTGTTTCTACTGTTCCTGACCGTCACTTGTCTTTTAGCTTTGTTTATGGAGCAACTGCTGGTTTAAATATAGTTTGTTTTCCTCCCGCTTACTGTTTATGATCTGGATTGCCCCGAGGGTGTGTGTGGCAAACCCCAGATTCAAGCTGTGTCAGGGGGAGCAGCAGGCCAGGTTGGGTGGGCAGCTGGCCCCCAGGACTGTCTCTCTGAGGATACAAGTGCCAGAACATCTGGGCCAGCACTGAGCCCTAGACCTTGAGTTTGCCACGAGGCTTCCTCCAGTCCCCTTGCCAGTCTTCCCAGCGCCATCGGATCCCACTGTCAGAGGAGAGTCTCTCTTTCTGCACAGCGCCGGGGCCAGGCAGGGAACAGAGCAAGTCATGGCCAGTGTTAACTGGGCAGTAGAGGGAGGGAAAGTTTGAGAGCAAGGGCTGAGAAGCCCAGGCCTCTGAGTTTGAGTCCTGTTTTGGTCTGCTCAGGTTGCCATAACAAAATACCATGGGCTGAGGGACTTATACACAGTGATGTATTTCTCACAGTTCTGGGGGTGCTAGAAGGAGGTGTGGGCAAGGTGGGCTCCATTCGGAGGCCTCTTCTCTTGGCTTGTAGATGGCTGCTAGTTTGCTGCATGCTCACATGGCCTTTCCTCCGGACATGAGTGTGAGGAGAGAGATAGGGAGCAGCCTCCCTTGTGTCCCTAAGGGCACTCATCCATATCGCCCAAAGGCCCCATCTCCAAATACCATCACAATGGGCGTCCGCACTTCAATATACAAATTTTGGAAAGACATGGATATTAAATCAACAACAATGCCCCAAGCCATTTCCTAGAAGTATAACCTTAGGCAAGTTACCTAAATCTCTCCATGACTCCGTTTCCTTTTTTATAACATGGGAATGATAATAGTATCAACTTCATGAATTAATAAATAAATTAATAGCTATAAAACACGAAAAGCAGACCGCGATAGCCTCCAAGATGGTTCCCAATAGTTCTCGTCTCTTGGTATTCGTGCCCCTGTGTGGTCTCCTCCTACACTCCATTGTGGTTGGTCTGCCTGACCAGTAGAATATGATGGAAATGATAGTGTGTTGTGTCTGGGGCTAGGTCATAATAGGCTGTTTGCTCTTCTGGATCGCTCTGTCTGGGGAAATCAGCCACCATGCTCTGAGGATGCTCAAACAACCCTGTGGAGAGGTTCCCGTGCTAAGGAATGGAGGCTTCTCGCCAACTTACCAACCACATGAGTCAGCCATCTTGGAAGTGGATCCTCCAACTCCAGGCAGATCTTGAGATAAATCACACTGCAGCCCCAGCCAGCGTCCTTACTACCAGGTCCTTAGACGCACCGAGCCAGGAGCACCCAGCTTAGCTGCTCTTGAATTCCCAACCCACAGAAACTACTTGAGATAATCAATGTTTATTATCGTTGTAAGGTGCTACGTTTGGGGAAATTCTGTTCTGCAGCAATAAATGATACACAGACCATGGGGTTATTCATAGTAACCGTTCAGTAAATGCCAGCCCATATTATTGCCCTGACTGTGAAAATATTAGCAACAGTGTTTTTCAAGTGTCTGTCATGCGCCAAGTATGTGCCACATGCTGGGCAAATGGACTCCTACCTCTGTGCCATCGATTTTCATCCCATAGAGTGTTGGGGGCAGACAGTCACCTAGAATCCTAGACTCTTGGGCTTAAAAGACTGGAGATACCATTACTTGACCCAACTCTCGTTTTACAGTTGAGCAAACTGAGACACAGGGGTTATGCAATCCACTCAAGGTGACAGAACTCAGATCTGCTGGTGCCTGGGCGGCCTCTTTGTAGTTGCTCTGCTCTCAAAGACCTTATAATGAGGGACGATTGCTTCTCACTGTGCATGAAGTGCTTTCCATACTTTATTTTGGGATCATTAGTGCAGAATCCCCTCCAGATCCTCTAGGTGTCCCATATCCCCTTGAGCAGTCCTTCTCTCTAAAGGCCATCCGTGGCTCAGAGCTCTCATAGCTGCCCACAACGGATGTCTGGACCCAAGGCCAGTGGAAGAGATGCTTGGAGCCCTAAGTGTTGAGAGCCCAGAACACTCTGGTCCCCTTCCATGGCATGTGGGCCAGGCCCAGTAGGCATTGCACCTGGGGCACTGCATCATACATACCCCAGACCCCATCGACCTGCCTCTGACAGCTGGTCTGTCTTTAGCCTCTGGGTTAAGTACCTACCAGTTTGATCTTGTGATTTGGGATGATTCTTTGTTGAGGATGACCCTGAAGCATGTGACAGAGATCTCAAGCTGTAAGAAAAACAGATTTTGTCCTCCCCACCCTCATCTGAGGGTGCTCAGGCACCACGGAGGCCTGAGGGGAAATCCACAGGAAGAGGCAGGGCTGCCCCCATCCTCCTGGGGAGGTCATGGGGGCAGGGGAGAGAACAACACACACGTGGAGGGCATCCGATCCACAATGTACCAAGGAAACATTTAAGCAAGCCCCAAGCTATGCGGAAATGAAAGCGGAGATGGCGGGTACTTTCCTTTCCAGCATCACCGCCCCCAGGCCTGCGTCAGCCAGTCATCCATCCCTGCAAGAGCTCCTCCAAGAATCCAGCCACTGAGGACATGGAGGGACCCTCGAGGAGCATTTCTTCATGGTCGCTGCCTTTGGCAAACAAGAAACTGAAGGTGGGTGTGGCTGTTGGGCATCACATTACTGGTCTCTGGCAGGGTTTTCTCCATCCAACCTCAAAATCTCAGGTTTCCAAAAGTCCCCTCTCTGGTAACAATCAAAAACAGCACAGAATTTGGGGTTAAGTTGACCACTTTCAGCTCTGCCTACGCTAGTCGTGGGACTTGGTGCAACTCCATATGCCAGTCTGTGCCTCGGTTTCCTTATCTGCAAAATGGGCATAAGTATGACCTACTGATGTGAGGCCTGAATGAAATAGTGCCATGAAGCTCTTAGTAGATGTCCAGCCACTTGGAAGCCGTCAATCAAAAATAATAGTGTTTTAATTATTATTACCTTCCAACTCTCTTTTTCCTTGTCAGGTTCAGACCATCTCCCCCCACTGCTTTGCCTAACTCCTACCCAGCTGGGAACCTCTTGGTTTCCCATGGGTACCTCCTCCCATGGGTAACAGACTTTGGGGCAGTCCCAAATGAAGTCTGTCTCTTAGCTAGGTGATATTCTGCAAGTCACTTGACTTCCCTGGACTTTAGTTCCTAATAAGTCCAAGTGAGAATCATAATACCCTGAATCATTTCCTGACAAGTCAATGGCACAGAAGAATGGGAGGAAAGGCAATTACTATAGATTAAAAGTGATCAATGAGATAAAATCACCAAAATGCCGTGTGTAAGACCTTATTTGGATCTCATTTGTACAAGTGAACTGTAAGAAGACATTTGAGGCAATCTGTGTCCTCTGAAAACTAGATAATATCAAGAAATTCTTGTTATTTTTGTTTAGATATGATAATGGCATTGTGATTATGTAAAAAAAAAATCCTTATTGGTTAGAAATGCTTACTCAAGTATTTATGGATGAAATTACTTGATGTCTAAGATTTGTTTTAAAATATATCAGACTCAGGGCCTGGGTGGCTCAGTCAGTTAAGAGTCTGACTTGAGCTCAGGTCATGATCCCAGAGTCCTGGGATTGAGCCCCACATAGCAGGAAGTTGCTCAGCGGGGTGTCTGCTTCTCCTTCTCTCTCTGCCCCTCACCGCACTTGTGCTCGGTGACACTCTATCTCTCTGTCAAATAAATAAAAGAATCTTTAAAAAAATGTTTCAGACAAAAGAAGTGTGTGTGGGTGTAGACGAAATAAGATTGGGGAACTATTGGTAGCAGATGAAGCTGGATTTGGTTACATGAGTTCATTATACTCTTCTCTCTACTTCTGTGGGTTTGAATTTTTCATTAATAAACAGTAAAATTTGGGGCGCCTGGGTGGCTCAGTAGACTGGGCATCTGCCTTCGGCTCAGGTCATGATCCCAGGGTCCTTGGATTGAGCCCCATGTCGGGTTCCTTGCTCGGAGGGGAGTGTGCTTCTCCCTCTGTGTCTGCTCCTTCCCCTGCTCATGCTTTTTCTCTCTCTCACTCACTTTCTCTCTCTCAAATAAATAAATTAAAGTTAAAAAATAAATAAGCAAGGAGACGTGCAAAGAGGGAGACAGTAAAACAGTGGTCGAAAGCTCGGACTCAGACGCAACACTGATACTCCTTGTTTGTCTCTTCATCTGTCAGCCCATAGCTTTCCAGTATGTTCCAGCAACTGGTAATGATACTAGTTTGTAACATCTTGGTTTTGATCCTGGCTCTGTCACTTACTGGCTGGGGTACTTTACCAAGTGACTTAACCTCTCTGAGCCTCCTTGCTCAGCTGCAAAACAGGGAAAATCATGATCCGTGCCTCACTGAGTTATTTTGAGGACTGAAAAAGAGAAGATGGACCGGGGGTGCCTGGGTGGCTCAGTTGGTTGGACGACTGCCTTCGGCTCAGGTCATGATCCTGGAGTCCCGGGATTGAGTCCCGCATCGGGCTCCCAGCTTCATGGGGAGTCTGCTTCTCCCTCTGACCTTCTCCTCGCTCATGTTCTCTCTCACTGTCTCTCTCTCAAATAAATAAATAAAATCTTTAAAAAAAAAAAAAAGAGAGGATGGACGGGAAGGACTTAACCCAATGCCCAGCACGCAAGAAGCACTCAGTAAATGCTTCAGCATGAAGAGCACCGGGTAAGGAGTCGGTCCATCTTAGATGTGAAATCCAGCTCTGCGCTGCCACTTGTGGCTCTGTGACTTTGACCAATTAACTCTCTTAGCCTTGTTTCCTCCTGGGAAATAAAACGGAGATCATAATAACCCCCTTGCAGAGCTGTTGGGAGGATTAAGTGACAAGACATGTTTTGATGCCCAGCATGGCCCACGTGGGAATTCCCCTTCCTCACCTCTTGACTTTCAGCAGCGCTGGCCTGGCCCAGGCCCAGGCTGGAGTGGATCCCACTGTCCATTTGCGTGACTTTTGCACCTGGACTGCCAAATGTCCTGGACAAAGTCAACGGAACCATGTGAATGGCCGCTCGCAAATAGAAAACTATGGTTATGAAACACCAGCGAGGCTCCTCTGCCCTCGCACAGCCCTTTCAGCCCTCTCTAGGGGACTTCCTCCTGCAGGCCCGCATTGGCTGGTCTGCCCACCCACGCTCCGCTTCCCCCGGCTAAGCCTCGGAAGTTGGCCTCAATTCATTCTTGACTGAGATCATGATAGGACCACCTTTCTCTCCCCTTCCCAGCATTTGATTCTCACCTCCATCTTCTCTTTTCTGTCCTCCCAACTTAAGACAGTCTCCTCCTTTCTGAGCCTGGATCATTTACTCCATTCCTCCCCTCCCAATCTTCCAGTACTTTCTCTCCAACGTGTCCGCCGAAAAAACTTGCTCAAGTACCTTAATCTTTCCCTAGTCTGACAGTGACCCTGTTGCCCTTTTGCTGAACTCACTCATTCACTCTCCATTCATTTAAGAAGTATTTGTTGAGTGCCTACTGTGTGCCAGGTACTGGGGGTACAGAATCAACAGAGGCAGCCTTTACCCTCAAAGTCTTCAAGGTCCAGAGGGAGAATCAGACTCACAAACAGATGATGGTAAGATGACAGGTGGGAAGCAAAGATAGGCCCATGCTTGATGTAGAGATTGACCAGGTGTGCAATGAGGGGATAGGTAGCCCTAAGCCAGCTCTCAGCTTTTTGGTCTGTGCAAATGGGTGAATGGTGGTGGTGTTCACTGTGACACGAGACAAGGAAAATGCAAGGAGGAGCTAGATGTGGGGGAAGATGGTGTGGTCTGTTTGGGGGGGTATGAGGAGTCGAGGGGCTGTTGGGACATCCCAGTAGAGATCTCCAACAAATCTTCAACTTAAGGAAAAGAGAGGTCTTAATTGGAACAAGAGATGTGAGAATTGTTGGCATATGGGAGGTAGAGACTTGAATGTACACAGAATGTTCTCTGCTGCAAGTAACAGAGTAATTCCACTATGATCACATTTGTTCTCTCAGATCTTAAATAGTCAGGTGGGGGGCAGTTCCAGGGATGGGTGAATTGGCAGCACAGTGATGGCATCAATGTTCCCTGTGCTTTCTACGGAACCTTCTTGTTGTTTTCAGAGAGTGGATGTGTCCCTGAGACTTGTCTCCCATCTTGGCTGTAAGCTTGCTGCCCCACCTTCTCACAGCCCCATTCAAAGGCAAGAATGAAGCTTTCCTTTTGCCCTTCACTTTATCCTTCCCCTACTTCCTCGAGCCCTTTGGGTCTCCTAGGCCACAGCTATATCACCAAGGCAAAGGAGAATGGGATTAGCATGATAGCTTTAAGCCTTAGTCTCCCGTGGCCTTGGAGAGGTCCACCTTCCTGGAGAACAGTGCTGTCTGATATCTGAACAAAACTGAGATATGAGCAAGGAAGAAGGGATGGCCTCTTTCCAACCCTCCCCATCTTCCAACCCGTAGCTGGCCTGGCAGTGTTGACCTGCATTCAGTAGATAGAGAAGGAAGATAGAAGGAGCTTGGGGTGGGGTTGGGGGACACTTGCATGCTTCAGTGGGTAGAGCTTTTGACTTTTGATTTTGGCTCAGATCATGATCTCAGGGTCATGGTATCGAGCCCCACATCCCATTGGGCTCCGCGCTCAGTGAGGAATCTGGTTTCTTTTCTCTCTCTCCTTCTTCCTCTGCCCCTTCCTCTGCTCAAGCATGTGCACTCTCTCTAAAAATAAGTAAGTAAGTAAATAAATAAATAAATAACAAAGGGAGTTTGGGCTCCTGAGTCAAGCATGCCTGCATTTGTGTCCTAGAGCCATTTTCTTGCAAGCTGTGTTACTTCATGGCAGCTATGTTACACTCTGTACTGCAGTTTCCTCATCTGTGGAATGGGGATGGAACAGGTCTTATGTGCTGGCTCTTGGGGTGATAAAATGAAATAACACTTACGAAGCGTTTAGCATGGTGCCTGGCACTCAGCAAGTGCTCAGCAAAAACTAGCCATTAACATTTTGGTGGGGACCACCCCTTCCTTAAAGTTCTGCAGTCTCATGGGGTGCCAGGCTGGCTTAGTTGGTGGAGCATGGGACTCTTGATCTCGGGGTTGTGAGTTCAAGCCCCTCATTGGGTACAGAGATTACTAAAAAATAAAATTGTAAAAAAATTCCCTAGCCTCTTGCCCTCTGGGCCTCCTCCTCTCTCTGTGACTGGTTCTTGCTCTCACTTCTTCCCCTCACCCCACAGCTGGCTCCTCTATGTCTTCTCTCAGGGCTCTAACCATCAACTCTTCTTCAGGCAGAGGGGATCCAACGTCCTCTCCTACCACCTTTCTTTCATGAGACCCTGGACACTCCTGTATGTTCTATGGTCTCTTAGGCTCATCCTTGAGGCCCACTGTCACTGACCCCACTCCTGTCCCAGTACCTGACACTGGCTGGCCCTATATCCCTTTGTGTGAGATTCTACCTTGAAAATAGCCATTGGAAATACTCTAATAACTTCTACCTGCCAACGCAGAAGATGTCCAGAAGAACGTAGAGAAAAATTTAAATTTGTGCAGAGAGCAAAGGGGAACATCTGGATAACCTCTAAGTATCCAGGTAGGGCTTCATGGTACCCATGAGAGCAATTTCTGTTTGCCTCCCTCCCTGGGCTGTGAGATTCTCAGGGCAGGGAGAAGGATTACTCATTTAGCTGTCACCCCGGTGCCTGATGTATAGTTAGTACTCAGAGAAATGTCTGATGAATGAAAAAGATTCCTGGCTTTGCCACTGACTTACTAAATGACTATGAATAAGTTCCTTTCTTTCTCTGGACCTCAGGGTCCCCACCGGGGCACTGGACTATGTCTCAAGGAAGCCCTTTCAACATTAGAGTGAAGTTAGTGGCCAATGGATGCAGGAGGGATGGGCTCGCTGGAGTGGGGTCGCGAGATGTCTAGCAATATTCTGGGCTCAGAGATGGGCTCAGAGAGAAGGGCTGCCCTGACCCCTCTTCTCAGGAGCTACTCGGTACTCTAGAGGAGGAGGTTGAGGGCAGTGAGGGACTTCTGGCAATTAATCCTGCAAATCTCAGTGGCCCCATTCCTTGGGTCCCCTTGCTAGCTTACCTGCCTGCTCTGGGAGACTAGTCTCTGGAGGAAACTCTGGTAGCCTTTCCTCCCCCCACGCCAGCCCATGAACAGGCTGTTCTTGTTTACGACCCTCCTCCCAGGAGAACAGCGATTGCTCATCCCTCCATGTGATTTGAGAGGGCCGGTCTTTCAGGCCTGGAGGAAACTCAAGCCCCAGCCAGCCACTTGGCACTGGAATGCTCAGCTGGTCCCCTCTTGGGGCTCATGTGACCGGGACCCAGCTATAAATATCAGAGGGGCCTCAGACCAAGACAGAATTCGGGCACCAGGAGAAGAAGGCAAAGAGGCTCTGTGTGGGTATTTTGTGACAAAGGCAAGACCCCCCAGGTCTGCGTAGAGCAAAGCCGGTGAAGGAGGCAGCCAGGTGAACCCCCACAGCTCCCGACAATATGGATTATAAATCAAGCCTGATCCAGGATGGGAACCCCATGGAGAACCTGGAGAAGCAGCTGATCTGTCCTATCTGCCTTGAGATGTTTACCAAGCCGGTGGTCATCTTGCCTTGTCAACACAACCTCTGCCGGAAGTGTGCCAATGACATCTTCCAGGTCAGTGCCGGGCGGGCCCCAGGTGGCGGCTCAGCATTCCTGTGGTGGAAAGCCATTCTCTCTTAGTCAAGGGCTTCTAAACAAGGGCTGGCTTTCTCCCGGACAGAGAAAATCCTGGAGGAGACCTAGGGGCTGAAGGAGGCTCAGGGGCAGCTCTGGCTGCCCCATTCCTTCTCCATGACGTGTGTGTCCCGTCCCCACCCTGCCCCCAGCTCCCCCACCGCTGCCTGAGCTTGCAGTTGACTCTCCAATCAGGAGTCAAATGCCTCAAGCGATAAGTGGGAGAGGCAGGCGGAGAGGAGAGAGAAACCAGACCCCAGGGGCTGGAGCCAGCTCCCTGGTGGCAAGGGGCCCAGAGCTTTAGGAGGAGGAAGGTGGCCAGGAGACACTGGGCAGTAGAGGCATCTTCCTTCTGGAGGCTGGTTCCATATAATATGGGCTTCACAAGGGAATGGGAAGAGGCAGGACTCAAGGTTTCCAGAAGCACTTTACAAAATATTCTCTCACAATTTCGTCTTTGAATTAGCAGCCTTCCCAGTTGGGTCTAATAATCATGCCCCTTGCATGAATGGGTTGGAGGCTTGGGGAGAGAAGGTTGCTTGCCCAAAGTCATTCAGAGGATGACTGTGACTTGAACCTAGGTCTGCTGATCCCAGACTTGCTTAGCTGTTTCAGGTGCTCCCCGCTGTGAGTGGGCTGGCTCTCATCTCAGGGTGGGGAGCTCCAGGTCAAATGGTTTGACAAGAATGGTTGGGGGGAACAGGAAGAAGGACAATCAGAGATTGTCCCAGGCTTCACCTCTGTCCTTGTCACCTGCAGGCTGCAAATCCCTTCTGGACCAACCGGGTTGGCTCCGTGTCCATGTCTGGTGGCCGTTTCCGCTGCCCCTCCTGCCGCCACGAGGTGATCATGGATCGTCATGGAGTGTATGGCCTGCAGAGGAATCTGCTGGTGGAGAACATCATTGATATCTACAAGCAGGAGTGTTCCAGGTCAGTCCATCTGGCAGCCAGGAGCCCATCCTTCCTCCCCAGCTGGTCTGTGCCTGGCTCTCCCAGGCTCCTTCCCATCTGCCTGGGGTCCAGTGCCCTGGCTGGAGCAGCTAGACTCTCTAGTCCAGAGAGCCATCTCCCTCTTCCTCAAGTAGAGCGGAGGCTCATCTCTATCCCCCAGCCCTGGCTCTCAGTGTCACTCAGGGAATAGGAAGAGCCCAGACATTAGGCTGCCCTCCTAGCAGAGACTGAGATAGGAACCAGGGGAAGGGCAAGATGTGACAGGGAGAGGGATGCACTGGGGCCACCTAAGTGGCCGCGACAGGCAAAGAAAAGTGCCCAGAGAGAACACAGCCGGTCTCTCTATGGTGAAGGTGACCGCTATCACTGCGGGCCCTGGGGAAGCTTCCTCTTGCTGCCCCACCACAATCCTGTGGATCAGGCATGACTTTCATCAGCCCCATTTCATGGATGAGGAAGCTGAGGCTTAAAGAGATGATGTCAATTGCCCAAGTTTTCCCAGCTGGGAAGAGAAGTGGCCGGAAGCAGCTCCGACAAGTCTTCCAGGCTGCTGCCCTCAGGCCTTTTGGTCCCAAACCGTCACTCAGTGGCTGCCTGCAGGCACTGTCCTTCCCAAGCACAGGGGACAGTCCAATCTTTGTGAGAAAAAGCCCTGACTGGGCGAACCATTGGCGAGTCTGACTGTTACTAAGGCACTGTGGGAACTTGGGTGAGTCATTTTCCCTGTCTGCAGAAGAGGACGGTAGGGCTTGTTTTTGTGACTCTCAAATAGGGTTTTGATGGGAAATGTTAAAAGTATCAAATATTTGTGGAGGACCTCCTGTGTGTACCCACCATACTAAGCATTTTCAGTGCGTGACTCTGGTTTAATTCTGACGGTAATCCATGCAGCATTCTTACCCTTGTTCTCCAGTGAAGAAATGGAGGCTCAGAGAGGGTCAGAGGGTGGGGGTAGAGCCAGGTGGCAAAGGGAGACCCCTGCCAGGATGGGGGGCCCTGGGCTAAAGGATGAAAGGAAGGTAAGTCTGGAAAGGAACTTATTTAAGAACGGGGAGATAATAATGCCTGGGGTGTGACCAGTTGTGCACGGCTGTTCAGAGGCGAGGCATTGCCATGGGTGGGGGACGGTCATCAGCTGACATTTGTGAGATCCTCGCTGTGTTAGGGGCTGGGAAAGCAGCGGCAGTGTAGACACGGGGTTGGCTCTAAATGAGCGTATAGTCTAGCTGGGGAGGTAGGACTGAGGCCCAAAAACTGAGCCTCAGATGGGAAGAAACTGATGCCCCAAGAGAAACACAAATAACATGCCAGAGTCCCAAAGGAGAGAACACCACCGAGGGAGAAAAGCATTTGAAGAATGTGTGTTTGGGAAGGAAAAACCTTTCTGGACTTGAAGTCGAGGCTTAGGCTGAGCTGTTAGCCATCCCTGGGCTGCCGTGTTCTGGCTGTGTGACTTGGGACCCACACATTGCCTCCGTTGCTGAACCTGGGGCCACCCTCCCAACGTGTTTACTGATGTGTTCCGCCACCTGCCCCGAGTCACGCTCGCCTCCACGCCACGCGCTTCACGCTGCAGAGATGAGGAGAGGCAAGTCTCCTTGCTCTGATGGCCGTTACAGTCTGGTGGATTAAATATAGAATTCAGTGAGGCTATGAGTATAAATTGCTTTGCTCAGAGTCCGGCCCACATTCACCAAGCGCTACAGGGGCTATAATTAGAGCAAGTGCACTCTTGTCTCCCCTGCCCTGACCAGATGGGTGACCTTGGGCAAGTCAGTTCACCTTTCTGTCCAGTTCCAACCCTGGGATTCTACAGCCTTTCCCATGTTCAGCACTGGCGGGGCCTACGGCCCACCACTAGCCTCAGAGTCCCAGGATATGAGGACAGCCTTGGTGTCACTGGCTTTCCTGTTTCTGGGTCTCCAGAAAATGAAGAGGACTGGAGACAGCCAGTCACTGAGAGCTCAGGCCCTAGATCGGGGGTGAGGGGGAGCTGGAGCTGGGCAGGAGACAGGGCCTCCCCCATCTGACTTACGCTTCTTCTCCACTGCAGTCGGCCCCTGCAGAAGGGCAGCCACCCCATGTGCAAGGAGCACGAGGATGAGAAAATCAACATCTACTGCCTCACGTGTGAGATGCCCACGTGCTCCATGTGCAAGGTGTTTGGGGCTCACAAGGCCTGCGAGGTGGCCCCGCTGCAGAGTGTCTTCCAGGGACAGAAGGTACTGGCCAGGGTGGCCTCCACCTGGGCCTGCGGGGCATGACTGGAGGATTCAGGATGTGGATTTGATCCCTGTCGATCTGCTGAGCCGGCCTTTCAGGAATAGTCCCTCTGGAGGGACTTCCCAGGCCACAGGAGGAGGTGGCTGAGCTCATGGGTTATACTTAGAGCCACTTGAGAGCACCTGGGTGTGGCCACAGGGGAGCGACCAGACCCCTGGGTCAGGCCACCAGGGTCCTCTCAGGCCACGACTTCTAAATCCCAGGGTGCTTCGGGTCCCAGATTACCTCTGTGCTGTGCTCATTACCTCTCCTGTGGCAGAAAGTGGCCGAGAACCCACCACCACCCCCTGCCGGGGTCCCCAGGCCTGCGGGAGTCCCATCATCCTTCCCATGCACTAAGCTGTGGCCCCTCTTTCTGGACACTTCTTCCTTGCCTCCCACTCTTGTCTTGATCTCTCTCTTCTAGAACTTTCCAACTCTATTTCTTTTCTGTGTCCCTTCTTTCCTAGAAACAGACCCTTCCTCTGATAGTACATTGCTGTCGTATTTTGGTCATGTCCCCTTTTCTGGGCCTCATTTATAACATCAGGGACGCAGTATCTCTCTGATGTTCTCTGCTCTGGCCCCGAACGGCAGCTCAGAAAGAGGCTCTTTCTGGCAGAGAGGGGAGGGCGGGTGCCACCCCCGAGAAGACAGGCTCTGAGACTATTTCTGTCTCTCCTCTCCTGGTCCCCCCTCCGCCCGTCCTGCCACTAGACTGAGCTGAGTAACTGTATCTCCATGCTGGTGGCGGGGAACGACCGCGTGCAGACCATCATCACTCAGCTGGAAGACTCTTGTCGAGTGACCAAGGTGAGAAGGAAGGGAGTTCTGTCTGGGGGTCTGACGCCTCTCGGGGCAACCTGGTTTCTGAGGTGAAGGTTCACCTGGGGGTAGTGGCTGCTGGTTGGGGCCTAGAGGCTGGGGTGTTCAAGCGGGGTTGGTGGGGTGGGGGCTAACTGTTCCATTCATCCACTCATTCACCAAAGGCTTCTGGAACACAGCTGTGGGCTGGGCCCTGCCAAAGGCACTGGGGATGGGGTGGTGACCAAGACAGACCTGATCCCTGACCCCAGGGAGCATCCCAGCAATAATTCTCAATATTTCTTCAGCACTAATAGTTTCCAGAGTGTTGTCTTCATTGTGTGGTAGACTAAAGCTTCTCAAACTTAAAAGCGGTTCAGATCACCCCGGGATCCTGTTAAAATTCAAGTTCTGATTCAGTAGGTCCGGAGAGAGGCATGAGGTTCTGCATTCCTAACAAACTCCTGGGGTGATGCCCAGCTTGTGGGTCCATGGCCCACACTGTGAGTAGCAAGACTATAGAAGCAGAAGGAAAATTTTCTATCTCTGCAAAAGCAGCCATGATTTTCCATCTCCACTTGAGGTAGGGGAGCTAGAGAGGAGGTGGGGAGAAGGATCATCTTACTCCTGGTGGACGAAGAGTTGTGGGAAGGGAGGCTTCAAGAGAAAGAGGGGTGCATTGCTACTACTCATGAGATGCTCCCAGTCTGAGAGAGGGTAATAGAGGCCCCCAGTCTGATGAGATACTATTATTATTCCTATTTTATAAATTAGCAAACCAAGAGGTAGCATCTGTGTTGGAGAGAAGGGAGCCTCAATGAGAAGGCCTAGAAGAGGCCCTGCTAGGACCAACTGAGGCAGCTTCCTGAATCCAGTCATGATCCTAAAATGGGGTTGTGGGGAGGGAGAGAGTGACTTAGGTGCACACAGAGGGCCCTGGAGTCTCTATTTTTGAGGAAGGGGCTAGCTTTCTCCATGACACCAGCCTCCAAATGTCACTGGTCTGCTAAGTAGCTATGAGATCTCAGTAAGTGCTTTCTTTTTGCTAAGCCTTCATTTGTCTTCTGCAAAATGGGGACATAGTCAGATCTCTCCCAGCTTCAGACCTCTGATTCCTAACACACCCATCCCAGTGCCGGAAATAGGGAGGAGGACCCCACAGGGTGCGACTCCGAGAATTCTGTCCCCAGGAGAACAGTCACCAGGTGAAGGAAGAGCTGAGCCAGAAGTTTGATGTACTGTACGCCATCTTGGACGAGAAGAAGAGCGAGCTGCTACAGCGGATCACACGGGAGCAGGAGGAGAAGCTCAGCTTCATTGAGGCTCTCATCCAGCAGTACCGAGAACAGCTGGACAAGTCCACTAAGCTGGTGGAGACGGCCATCCAGTCCCTGGACGAGACTGGTGGGGCCATCTTCCTCTTGGTGAGCAGAACAGGAGGGGGTGGGCGGTCACTTCTACCAACGGGTCTGACTAAAGTGCAAGTCATGCTCCGTCACTGGTCACCCGTGTGCTCCTGGGAAAGCCATTTAAGGCACTAAGCCTCAGTGTCCTCGTCTGTAAAATGGGCGCACAATGATTCCTAACTTCTTTCCTCTTAACTGATTTTGTGAGGATCAAATACGAGGATGTTTGTGAAATGGCATTGTAAACTGCAAAATACAGTGTCCATGTAGAGACTGTTCATCGAGAACATTCTATGGGTCAACCACAGAAGCAGAGACAACAGAGATGAACAAGACACAGCCCTGCCCTAGAAAAGCTTGTTGGGGGAGCACAGAAAAGGATCAACGATAAGATTTCACAGCTCAATAAAAATTTCCCAAGCACATACTGTGGACCAGGGTTTGGGCTAGACATTGGGCATAAAAAGGTGATTAGGGTATGATTCTCATCTTGGAGACTTGGGGGTTTAAGAGTGTTTAGAATGATACCCTGAAAATCCAAGCTTCCTGCCATGACCGTGGAAAGGTCCTAGAGTGATGACCAAAACCCGTGTAGACCATGAACAGAAGGAAAAAACCCAAATGCTGTTCAAGTCAGAGCAGGGAGCAGGTCCCACTGAGGCTACGGAATGGCACCAAGGGCCCACCTGTGGCCCAGTCACTGTTTTTGCTGATTTCTTGGGGCCACTTCTTCTGTATTCCTAACCCTTCGGTCTCTCTCTCTTTCCCCCCACAGAGTGCTAAGCAACTCATCAAAAGGTCAGTATCTCTCCAGGACTATGATCCAAGGCCCCAGCTCCCACCAAGGCCTTTGACCTCTGTCCAGTGGACCTCCCCCTGTGCATGAGGTCGGCTGGGAAGGTCTCAGCCCAATCTAGCTTTCCTGGCCTTTGCATCCCCTGCCTTTTTGTGACAGGAGAGAAATACCCCACCCTCCAGGGGGAGCCTCTAGGTGCAAGGCCTGGGTGTGGGCGTAGATACATGCACTGATGTGAAGTGCAGCTTAAGATACCCCCTTCTCTCACTGAGGCCCAGAAATCTCACCCTGCCCCTCCTTTCTCTCTCTCCCACCCCCACAGCATTGTGGAAGCTTCCAAGGGTTGCCAGCTGGGGAAGACAGAACAGGGCTTTGAAAACATGGACTACTTTACTTTGGACTTGGATCACATAGCAGACGCCCTTAGGGCCATCGACTTTGGGACAGGTAAAGGAGGTGGCAGTGCCACATGTCTATTTCCCCGATAACATTAATAATATTAATTATAATATTAATAGAATATATTTTATAAAATAATAATATATTATATATTATAAAATAATATTATAATATTAATAATATTTCCCTGATAACATGTCTATTTCACCCCTGGTAATCTGCTTCCCTTTCACTGAGCCCCACCTGGACACAGGTACACTAGTAAACAGCCAAACTTCGACAGCCAAGTTCTTCAAGAGCCCAGAGCCTAGCACAGCACCTGGCACATAGTCATCACTCAGTCAATTACAGATGGACCCGCTGCTGGGAGGCACACGGCAACTGTAGTCAGGCAGATTAAGTTCAAATGTACGTTCTGCCAGTTGCTATCTGTGTGACCTTTGGTGAGCCCCTCTCCTTCTCCGAGCTGCATTTTCTTTTTCAATTTTTATTTATTTTAAGTAATCTCTACACCCACCATGGGGCTCGAAGTCATGACCCTGAGATCAAGAGTCACGTGCTCCTCTGCCTGCGTCGGCCAGTCGCCCCTGAACTGCATTTTCTAACTTTAAAAAATAAGTTAAAACATGGGCCTACTGGTCATGACCACACCAGGGTGCTCTTGCAACAGATAAGATAGTGATGCAGGGGAGTTTGCCACGTACTAGATAAAAAGTAGTTACTGCCTCAGGCTGGGCTTAGCTTCCGCTTCTTAATTCTCCCATCTCTGATACTTGGGCACCTTAATTTACCTGTTTTTATGTCCTCATTTCTGTTTGTAATTACTCTACCACAGAGTACCTATAGTAATTATAACAACATAACCATAACAATAATTAGGAGAAAGTAATTAGGGGAAAAGAGGAAGCCAGATGAAGAGCAAAGATTTAATGATTTGCCCAAGGTCACACAGTTGCAAGGTAGCTATTTAGAAAGAGAGAGCGGATCCAATTTTGCTAAGTATTGTACTGATTTGAGAGGCGATGCTCCAATGACCCGCTGGGAAAGCCAGAGCTGGCCCGTCCTGGGCTGTGTCCTACACTGGCTTTCAGAATCTGATGTTGAAGCTATACTCAGAATTCCAAAATACCCCACTTGTTAAATTCTGTCATTTAACTTAATGAGATAGTTTCTATTGTTGTCTCCATTTTGTAGTTAAGGAAAGAAAGCTAAGAGAGGGTCCATAATTTGCTGGAGGCCACACAGCAAGTAAGTAGCCTAAGCAGACTCCACCAAGGAATTTGGCTCCCAAGACCCTAGGGAGGATTCTATGAGACGATATGTGTAAAGTGTTTGGTGCGCACGTGTGTGCGTGCACACACACACACACACACACACACACACGATGCTTGGCACATTTGGCACATAGTAAGTGCTCAGTAGATGCCGCTAAGAGCACTTAATTATGATAATAATTCAAAAACAACAACAAAACCCCCTGGGTTATGCACAGGTCCCGGCTATGTAGCTAGAAACTGGACTGATGTTTTGGAGGCATGATCTCTCTCAAACCTCTCCCTACACACTCTTGACAAATGCCCTGCTCTCTGGTGATTCCCGCACGGCCCTGAAGCATTAAGGAAGTGGCTTGGGAGAGGGTGGGGTGGAGAACAGGCACATTCCCTGTTAGCGAAGCTTGACGGCGACGTCCCGGGATGGGAAGGCGGGGACATAGGTCGCCGTCTGTCTGTCTGGGGTTCAGCTTCAGAGAACTATCAAGGAGATGGCCCAGGAGCATCCCCCACCCCACAGCCACCCCTTTGTAGGCTGTGGAATGAGGAAAACCGGACAAGGAGTGGTAGGCAAGCAGATTTCAAAGTCTGGGCACATTCCTTCAAGACAAGGACTCTGATCCCTGAGGGAGTCGGGTCTCCTCGGGTGGTGTGTCTCTGTCTAACTGGGAGGCGTGCAGAAGCACAAAGCGTGCTCCCCGCAAAGTCCTCTCTGGACACTGGCAGCTCAAGCGATAGGAGCTGCTGTTGCTACTTTGGAGGGGTGTGAGAAGGAAGGAGGGCGCCAGGGGGAGGAGGAAGCAGGTCTCCGTGTAGCTTAGGTTCGGCAAGCTCGTCACCTCCGGGGCCACTCATGTCGCCACATGGCCATGGGGTCCCAACTGGGGGTCAGCAGGGGTTTGGATAAGTGCTGTCTCCAGCCTGGTGCCCCTTCGAGCAGCTCTTCTGAGGAGCTGGCCCCATCCTAATACAGTGGTTCTTTGTCACACACAGATGAGGAAGAGGAAGAGTTCATTGAAGAAGAAGAAGATCAGGAAGGGGAAGAGTCCACAGAGAGAAAGGAAGAAGGTAAGAAATTCATCGTTTGTTTGTTTGTTCAGTCATTCAACACCACGAAATCCTGACTGTGTGCAAAGTCCTATGCTGGACCCCGGGGGATGAGGCCAGTATGTGGTGATGGCCCTGATATGTGTTTTATCCCTTCTGAGGGTAAAGTCCTGTTCTCTTTACCCTGAGAGGAAAAAAAAAAAAAACCACCAAAAAATTATTCACAATAAAAAGCTCTCATTTTATATCTAAATGATCTTCCTGAGTGGAAAGCAATACAGTGTAACATTAAAAAAACGTAAAAGACAAGGGAGTTATGAGCCAGGTTGGGCCCACTAACTTTTGTCTGGCCAGCACAATGTTTAAATTTTTAAAAATTAGTTGCCAACATTTAAAAAATTAGGAGATGGGGGAGGTTTTTTTGTTTTTTAAGAGAGGGAGAGAGAGAGGAGAGGGAGAGAGAGGATCCCAAGGCGGCTCCATGCCCAGTCTCACGACCTGAGATTGTGACATGAGCCAAAATCAAGAGTTGGAGGCTTAACCAGGCGCCCCTGTTTTTTGTTTTAAGGAACTTTCAACTAAGAATCTGGATCTCTACCTTCTTGTAAAATTTTGGGAAGAGCTAACAATGCTTGCCCCCACCCGCCCCACCAATCCCAGAGAGCGGGCGCTGGGTAGGGACCGCCCCCTCTGCCAGTTTGCTCCGCCCACCACTGTCAGTCTGCCACTCAGTCTAGTCCTCCGCTGGCCCGGGAGCATCTGATCACCCACGTGCCCTCCCGCAAGTCATTTAGAAAACTCTCTGGGCTGCAGAGCGTGGTTAAGTGCCTGGGTTCTGAATGGCAGCTTTCCCAGAAACGAATGGTATAATCTTGGGCTGCTCACAACTTTTCAGAGTCTCAGGCTACCTATCTGTGCACGGGGGAGCGATACTACTGACCTCAAAAGGTTCTGGTGAAGCGTAGATGTGATCATTTAACACAGTGGCACATAGAAAGGACGTGTTTGCTAATTAGCACATGTTTGCTAATAGAATTTTTCAAGCCAAGTTACTATTGGAACTCAATTCCAATCCAGTTGAAAAATACAGGATACTCTTTCGGAGTTTTGTGTTGGATGTGCAATCCATCATGTTTTGACGACTAAATTCTATTTTTCTTTAAGAAGGCAGAGGCCAGGCAGGAATTGGAGTCTGATAATTTTATCACTGGAGTTTGGTAAACCCCAGATCCCCCTGTGCCCTGGTTCACCTTGTGTTTCTTTGTCTTTTTCTTGCAGGACACCAGTAAGGAACTGGATGAGGGAGAGACCTTCTGGATGCAGAGATGCCGGGGAGGGTGGGGAGGGGCCCAGCCACCTTGGTGACAGGCCCAGGGTGGGAGGGGTCGGGGCCCCTGGAGGGGCAATGGGAAGGTGTGTCTTCTCTCCACTCAGAGAGCAGGGACTAGCAGTAGGACCCCTACTGCTGTGTCCAGCAGCCACTGAACCAGAATTGGAAACGTGCTTGAAACAACCACACAGGACACTTTTCTACGTTGGTGCAAAATGGAATATTTTGTACATTTTTTAAATGTGATTTTTTTGTATATACTTGTATATGTATGCCAATTGGTGCTTTTTGTAAAGGAACTTTTGTATGATAATGCCTGGTCATTGTGTGACCAGCTATTGTTAGAAAGAGGGGAGGGAAGTCAGGCTGACAAAGCTGCCCTTTTCCTTTCCCGAGAGGGAGGGCTGGGGATCACTCACAGGCCTAGAAAGGGATACTGTACCGGAACAGGTGTCAAAGCCCATCGATGAAGTAGGGGATGGCACCTGAGTTTGTGTTACATGTTGTTCAATAAATGCACAGCGCTCTCTTTCTGTTATTATCAAAGAGCTGGGGTTTCATTCAGCCTGTTGTTCTGGAGAGATGAGCTCAGAGCGGATGGACAGATGGCCTGATGAGAAGTGTGCTGTGGGCTTGGTTTCTGCCCCACCAAAGAAGAAATTCTTTAAAATAGCATTTCCCAATGGGAGGGGCACGGAAAACTGACCCTGAGAGGGGGTCCCCAAGAAACAGGTTTAGTGCCTTGTTCTCTGGTTCTCCCAAACACTGGGATGGAAGCAAAGCCTCAATGCTGTAGCCTCGGTGCGATCCCAGGGCAGCCAGAGGAGCGGGAAGTGGCAGCGGGACAAGAAAGCAGGGAAGCAAATGTGACATGGGATGTGGGGCATCACTGAGCCAGCCACAGCATCACCAAGAGACCCCCTGCTGCTTGCTCAGTTCCATGAGATGTTTCTAGCAGGTCATAAAGAACACAGCACTGCTCAAACCAGTTCATCAGAAGGAAGGAGGGAGGGAATTCTGTCTCTGTCTCAGGATATAAGTCTGCCTCCCAGAGTGTTAATTGCCTTGCACTTCTGGGTTTCACTTCCGGTTCCCTCCACCTTGGGGCAGCTGCAGGGGGGGAGGGGTAGGCTAAAAGGCACACCTGACTGCAGGTGTTGGGATGAGCAGAGCCTCCGGGCCCAGTTAGGTTGGACATGGGTGCTGGCTTGACATGGTTGCTGGCGCGGCTGCTACTCTCACCACAGGCTGCCCAAGAGCGGCTCTGTGGGAGCCCAGCCTAATGCAGGGAAGGCCGAGCCAGCCACCAGAGCTAGGGGATGGGTGAGGCAGAGACCAAGGCTGAAATAGCATCCAGGGTCTCCAGGATCAAGGAGCCAAGGGGCCAGTAGAGAGGTGAGGCTGAGCGGATCCACGGAGGGACTTACTGGGTCTGAGATGCTGCAAACTTAGGCATTTGAGAAACACTGCAGAGTCTGTCCCATGTTTTCAACATTGAGAACACAGCAGCAAGGTAAGAGCTCTGAGCAGTCCTGCCATAAAGAAGGCGATTTAACCTTAGACAGTGATTGGTCCATCTAGTTCATGGTGTTTGAAATACCGCCGCTTGATATTTCCTGGTGGATTGAGTATTTAACCCAACATTTCCCAGCTTATTCATTCACGGGATGTCATCCAGAACTAGTATCCTGTGGAGTTCACTTTACAAAAGTGCTTTAAACCCATCACACCTTTGTCCATTCTTATTCTGGGACCAAGGCTCACTCAGTCCCTAACTTTGAATTTTTAAAATTTTCTCTCATTTCTAATCCTTTCTCAAGTTACTATTTTTTTTAACCAGTTATGGTGTCTAAATGGGGTGTATTTCCTGAGAGGATGAGGGCCCCCACATGTGGGGTGACATTGTGTGGAAGTCAGTGGTGCAGGCCGTGACAAGAATTCACCTGAGGCGGGGCATCTGGCTGGCTCAGCTGATAGAGCATGTGACTCTTCCTCCTCCTCCTCTTTTTCTTTTTCTTCTTCTTCTTCTTCTTCTTCAGATTTTATGTACTTATTTGAGAGAGAGAGTGAGCGAGCACAAGCAGGGGTGAGTGACAGAGGGAGAGAGGGAGAAGCAGACTCCCTGCTGAGCAGGGAGCCTGACGTTGATGTCGTTTCCATCCCAGAACCACAAGGTCATGACCTGAGCTGAAAGCAGACTCTTTTTTTTTTTTTTTAAGATTTTATTTATTTATTTGACAGAGAGAGAGGACAAGTAGGCAGAGAGGCAGGCAGAGAGAGAGAGGAGGAAGTAGGCTCCCTGCTGAGCAGAGAGCCCTATGTGGGGCTCAATCCCAGGACCCTGAGATCATGACCTGAGCCGAAGGCAGAGGCTTTAACCCACTGAGCTACCCAGGCGCCCCTGAAGGCAGACTCTTAACCTACTAAATCACCCAGGCACCCTGAGCATGTGACTCTTGATCTCAGGGTCATGAGTTCAAGTCCCACACTGGGCATGGAGCCTACTTTAAAAAAAATAAAAAATCACCTGAGGCAGAATAAAGGAGATAGAAGTTTGCTGAATATACCTGGAAGGGAACAGAGGGCAGGACAGCAGAGGCCAGGCTGTCTGCAAGGAGGCAGGGGCCGCTGCTGTTTATAAAGGAGGAAGGTGAGGCAGTGTGGTGAGGCATGGAACCTTCCCCCTTTTTGGTACTTGTGCCGTGTTATAAGTAGCCCATTGGTTACTTCAGGCCTATGGATATTTTGAGGGGGGATCCCCGTTTGCCTAAAAGCGGCCCCAACACAAAGTAAAAAGTAAACAAAACGGGCTATAGATTTAAGAAACTGCTGCATAATGCTATTCTGAGTTGGGACTGTGCAAGGCAAGGAAGAGAACACTGCCAGCCCCTGGAAGCCCAGGCGGCCCCCTCCTTGGAGGTAGCCACTGTCATGCCTTTTTTAGGTAATCACACACTTGCTTTTCTTTATAGTCCTAAAATATCTTCCGATAGGCCATGACCGATGGAATTTCCGGACAGAAAGAGAAAGGTCTCCATCATTTTGAAATCACAAGAATCAGTATTACAACGTGTCCGCAATCTGACTCCAGGTTGCTGATTACGTGAGAAAAGGCGTAACAGTCCACTATCTTCTGGACTGATCTCTTATCGGAAAGAACAGAGAAGGCAGTCAAAGCTAGTAGACAATGTTTTAGTTCCAGGGAAGTATCTCTTGATTGCAAATGGGAAGGTCTCTACTTGGCCACACAAAGGGCTCTGCTTATTCTCGAAAACCAGAACACTTAAGGGTAGTACGAAAGGCTCTTGATCAAAAACTTCCTTTAAGGGGCCCCTGGGTGACTCAGTGGGTTTAAAGCCTCTGCCTTCGGCTCAGGTCATGATCCCAAGGTCCTGGGATAGAGTCCTGCGTCAGGCTTTCTGCTCAGCCGTAGCCTGCTTCCCCCTACCCCCCACCCCCGCCTGCCTCCCTGCCTATTTGTGATCTCTCTGTCAAATAAATAAATAAGATCTTTAAAACAAACAAACTTCCTTTAAGATCATTGCTGTAAGAAAGAAAAGCTTCAAAGGGGTTATGCCAGTGAATCTTCAATATGGTTCCATAGCCTGCTGCATTTGAATCACCAGAAAAAGTTAAATTTTTTTGATGTTTATTTTTTATTTTTTAAAAGATTTTATTTATGTATTTGAGAGAGAGAGAGATCCCAAGTAGGCAGAGAGGCAAGCAGAGAGAGATAGGGAAGCAGGCTCCCAGCTGAGCAGAGAGCCCGATGCGGGGCTCCATCCCAGGACCCTGAGATCATGACTTGAGCTGAAGGCGGAGGCTTAACCCACTGAGCCACCCAGGTGCCCCAGAAAAAGTTTATTTTTCCCTAAACCTTTAATTTGGGAAAATTTCGAGCATATGGAAAGGTAAAGGGAATAGTATAATGTACCCATCAGTCAGTTCCAACAGTTTTTGACACATTTGTTTCATCTCTATCATTACCCATTCCTAACACTGAGATTATTGGGGTGTAAATCCCAAATATCAAATCATTTTATCTTTCAATACTTTAGGTAAAGGTACTTTTTTTTTTTTATTATTAAAGCTTTATTTATTTGAGAGAGACAGAGGGGAGAGAGCAAGCACAGGTGCTGGAGGGGGAATGGGCAGGGGGAGTGGGGAGAGAGAATCTCAAGCAGACCTTGCTGAGTGTGGAGCCTGGCACGGGGCTCAATCCCACAAGCTTAAGATCATGACCTCAGCCAAATCAAAAGTCAGACACTTAGCAGACTGAGCCACCCAGGTGCCCCTGGAATCTCTATTTTTAAAAATAAAATTCCTTAGGTTGAGGTCTAGGAATTGCTAGGTCATTCCCTTAGGCCTCCTGGCATAAAATAAGGGGACCTAGCACTTTTTCACTGTATCAAAGTCTTGACTGGTCATACTCTTGCAAATCAATTAAAGTACATCTTGGAAAGTATTAATTTAAAGGAAAATTGCCATAAAAGGTTTTTACAAAATGAATACATACATCTGAATCCAACTTATAAATCTGCATCTATTAAGACTTACAATGTGCTCTGAATTGAAGGGAACGAGGGACACAAAAAATATGTTTTTGTTTTTTAAAGATTTTATTTATTTATTTGACAGAGAGATGGCAAGTAGGCAGAGAGGCAGGCAAGGGGTGGGGGGAGCAGGCTCCCCACTGAACTTAGAGCCCGATGCAGGGCTTAATCCCAGGACCCTGGGAGCATGACCTGAGCCAAAGACAGAGGCTTTAACCCACTGAGCCACCCAGGTGCCCCCAAAATATGCTTTTTAAACCGTAAACATTTGCCATCAAATAAGTCATAAGATTCTTTTTTTTTTTTTTTTTAAGATTTCACTTATTCATTTGAGAGAGTGGATAAGTGGGGGGAAGCAGCAGAGCAAGAGGGACAAACAGATTCCACTCCCCACCCCCACCCCCCCACTGAGCAGGAGCCCCATGTGATTCCTGGCTCATTCTGAGGCTGGATCCCAGGACCCTGGGATCATGACCCCAGCCGAAGGCAGACACTTTACCCACTGAGCCACCCAGGTGCCCCAAGTTTTAAGATTCTGATTGAGTTAGTTTGATGCAGCCTTTTGGGAACCTGCATTTTAACACCTTTTCCAGGTAATGCTGGATCTTCTGGTTCTGAGATTATACCAGGAAAACCACAAAGCTTAAGGTAGACCTTTCTCACACTCACTGACCACAGAAGGTGGAAAGGCACTCAGTGGGTACCCAGTCTGGGTAGGCATGGTGCTGCCACCCTCACTCCGCACACCTGGTCTCCAAATAAAGTGACTCTTGTCCAGGAAAGACTGAAGGAACCTCTTTATCCCCAATGGTGTGGGCAAGTAGCTTGCAACTTAAACACTTGTCTACCTGAAGGGACGTAGCCGAGCCATGGTCCCCTAGACCAAGCGTACTGGGAATGATGAAGTGACTGGGCTGAGAGGTCAGCAGTCCAGAGTTTTCTATATAATAGGTCCCTATCAGAGTCCACCCATAAGGCTAGGCCATAAGGTCCCGACACCCGCGCCGAGCCCCAGCGAGAAGACAAAGCTTAAAGTGGGTAGGGCACCAAGCCAACCCAGTTGGGCCAGCTTCTCTGGTGGAACACCGCGTACAGCACCTTCCAGGGGCTTCCGTGAGCGGCGGAAGGGCGGGGAAGGGAGGGGGTTGGTGGTGTCGGTTCTCTGCAGATGGGGACTGCTGCTGAAGGCTACACTGCTCTACGTAGGGGTGGAGATAAAGCTACTCCAGATAGTAATCTAATCGGAGCGGAGGGGAGGAAGAGGCGCAGCTGCGGTGGCTGGGATGGGCCCGTGGGTCACAGCCAGTCCTAAGGAGGGCTCCTGCCCCAGCCCGAGGGTCCGCATACCCCGCCCCCAGGAGACCCCCCCCCCCCGCCCTAGTCTGAGCAGAAGGACGCAGCCAACCCCAGGAGCCTTCAGCCTGAGGGGACAACACACCTAACTTCAGGAGCCACATTCCTGCTCTCAGGGGACTGAAAGCGGATTTCAACAAACCGTGGCCAGCCGAGCGCAGGGGACAGTGCGCGCAGCCGTCGCCTAGTCCTAGTCACGTGGGGTGGGCTCCTCGGGCCCCAGGGGCGCTGAAGACTGGGTGCTCGGGGGCAGCGCCGGGAAAACCTGCGCAGCCGGCCTCCCCTCCCCCTTCCCGGCGGGCTTTTGCACACGACGCGCAGCGAGCGGCTTCACACGGGGTGGCCGGGACAGGATAAAGCGGGCGGGCGCGGGGCGCAGCTGTGGGCGCGGACTGTCTGGAGCGGCCGGAACGGCCGGAGCGGCAGCGGGACGGCCCCCAACGTGGTCCGGGCGGGAGTTGCAGCGCGGAGCAGCAGGCGGGCGGGAGGCGCGGGCGCAGGGGTGCGGGCGCAGGGGCGCGGGGAACGGCGCGCGGAGCCCTCCGGGCAGGTGCGCGCGCGCTGCGCAGCGTCCCGCGCGCAACTTCCAGGGCGCACTGGGCACAGCGGCCGCGCGCCTTCCCGAACCCAGCGCGGGGCATGTGGGGCCTCATGGAGCTCACGGAGAAGCAGCATCTGGTGGACGCCAGGGTGGGAGCCCGGTAAGGCGAGAGTCTGCGGAGCGGCGGGGATTTCAGCGGCTCCGGACGCATCTCCTGGTTTGCCGTTTACAGTGGACGGTTTTGCCGGAGGCTTGAACTGGGACGGCGAAGGAGAGGGAAAAGAGGGAATCGAACCTGGACGCGGGGCGGGGGGGCGGGGGGGGGCTCCCCCGCCCCCGCGGCTGAGCACGGATCCTGACCACTAGTGGGCAGTCGCATGCTTGGAGCCCCGCCCTTGGCCCGACACTTTGCCCCCGGGGCAGCTCTGCCCTGGGAGGCCCTGTGTCCCCAAGTGCGCAAGAGGGGCGTCTGCTCTCCTAGAGCTTGAGTTCTGTTCCTTCTCCGTGCTTGGCTGCACTGGCCTTGCCCCATGGCTGCGTCCCAAGGTCTTTTCCTTCTCCGTCTTTGACCCGGGTGGGGTGGGGGAGGAAGGAACACCCTGGGCCAAGACTGGTCATTTCCCCAGCACCCCACTCCAAACACGAGTTTTTGGTCACTCCTCAGCTTGGAGTACCCTTAGGTATTCCCTGAATTGGACGCGTGGGAACGTTTGCCAAGACCCCAAAGAGGGATGGGACTGGAGTCCGGCCTCCTTGCCCCCAACTCAGAGCTGAGTCGGGCCTCTCCCATCCTCTCTGGCCAGGTCTTACACAGGATCTCTGTGGCAGGAGGGGACTAGCTGGATCCCTCTGCCCCCATCTGGCCTGGACTTGCAGGTGATTGATCTAGTCACTGAGAGTAATCATTACTGTCATGCCCAGAAGGGTCCTGGCAATCACTTCGACCCCAAGAAGGAGCGGGCCCGGCGACAGCTTTATGTGGCCTCTGCCATCTGCTTGGTGTTCATGATTGGGGAAGTGGTTGGTAAGAACTTTTGTGCTAATTAAACGAAATTGGGTGCATGGATAGTCTCATGATCTAAAAGTTTCTTCTCCATGATGTTCCCAGTAATATTAATTAACTAATAGCCTTGGGGCATCTGTCTGGCTCAGCCCAGAGCATGCATGGCTTGATCTCAGGGTCGTGAGTTCAAGCCCCACATTGGGTGTGGGGCCTACTTAATTAAAAAGAACCTACGAATAGCCCCATTTATTTGAACATTCACTATGCTGAGTCTTTTACATGCAGGTTATCTCGTCCCCAGTTCTCATGACACACTAATACTGTCATGGGTGGTGGTCTTATTTTATAGTTGATGAAACGGAGGCAGTTAGGATTAAGTAATCTGCCCAAGATTATGCACAACCAGTGTGTAAGGGATGGCCTGGATGCCGAGAAGGAAAGAGCATTTACTGGTGCCTCCTAGGCTTTACAGGCCCTATTTGAACTTGATTTTCACAATTCCCCTCTCAGTAGATCGTGTCAGTCCCATTTCACAGATAGAAGTTGAGGCTCACAGGAAGTTAGTGACTTGTGCATGGTTACACAGCTCATGGGTGGAGAGGTCCCAAACACATGATTTTTCTCCAGACCCCATGGTTTGCCTGCTGCACACACAGTCTGAGAAGTTGGCTCCATGGGTTGCTGATAAGGCCCCTCCGTCTCGGGTCCTGCCCCTGCAGGTGGGTACCTAGCTCACAGCTTGGCGGTCATGACTGATGCAGCCCACTTGCTCACTGACTTTGCCAGCATGCTGGTCAGCCTCTTTTCTCTCTGGATGTCCTCCCGACCAGCCACCAAGACGATGAACTTCGGCTGGCAGCGAGCTGGTGAGGACCCCGGTTGGGGTGGGAATGGGGTTGGAAGAGGGGGCAGGTCAAGATGTGGGTTCTTTCGTGGCTACAGCAGGTAGATCCCTGAGTGAGGCCGGGAGGGTGACTTGGGGTGGGGAAGAGAATGTCAGTTTTAGCTTCTGTCGTTTGGTAGCTCCCAGTCTGAGGGGAGAGCCCTGGTCCCCTGTTCTCTGGGAACCTCCGGAGGGAACCTACAGGGAAGGAGAGTTCACCTTTCTAAGAAATGAAATGGCCAGACTTCAAGAACAAATGACTATGGCATTAACTCTGTACATAATTGCATGTGGAATAATTTCCGGGGCAGGGAAGGGTCAGCAAAGCCTACTGGAAGATAAAGGCTTTAAGCCCCCTTTAGTTCATCTCTGGGTCACACTATCATTTTCTTCTTGGTGGGAGATGCCCCAGTCTCTCCTCAGAAGCCTCAGTTCTTCAGCTGAGCAATAGGTACATATTTTAGTAAGTCAGTTTCTTCACAAGTAAAACAAAAAGGGTTGGCCTGGGTGACTTAAGTTCCTTCTAGCTCTGACGTCCTCTGAGGGATGAGTGGTGAGGTTGTAAGGCGTGACCATGCCAGCCATACCTTCGGCAGAGCCCAGGTGGCTCCAGACCCTGACTTTACAGGGATGGGGCAGGAGGATTGTGGAGGGCTGGGGAGGCCGCCTCAGTCTTAGGGCCACATGCTAAGATGGGTGTTGGGTTCTTCCTCAGAGATCCTGGGAGCCCTGCTCTCTGTACTGTCCATCTGGGTCGTGACTGGAGTGCTGGTGTTCCTGGCGGTGGAGAGGCTAATCTCTGGGGACTATGAGATCAAAGGGGGGACCATGCTGATCACATCGGGCTGCGCTGTGGCGGTGAATATCATGTGAGTGTCGCTTCCGTTCCCTGTGAGTCCTCCTTCCCACTTTTCACAAACATGTCTGCGTGCCTGCTCTCAGCAGAGGGAGGCCATGCACAGGCCACAGGATGAGAATTTCCCTAGTCTGAGCTCTAGTTTCTGGAATACCTCAGTTCTGCCTTAGGCCTAGGCTGGAGCTGTTGAGAGCTGGGAGTCTGGGGTGGCATCAGCTCGGCCACCTTCCCACCATGTGTGCGGGAATAAACAGAGAGCCTTCATACCTCAAATGGGAAGGGGTCTAGCTCTTACAGGAGCAGATGTCTGTAAGGGCAGAATCCAAGTTCTTTTTCAAGCCGCTGGCCCTAAAAGTGGTGTCAGTGAGAGGCAGAGTATGTGGAACATGGGTGTCTTGTTTGGGCTTCCTCTCCTGGCTCAGTGGTCTTGGGCAAGTCACTTCCCTCCCTAGGCCTCCGTTTCCCCTTCTGTGAAAGGATGGGGGGAACAAAATGACCTCCATGGTGCCCTCCTGTCCTGAGAGTTAGCATCTGTGTGCCCGGATTTAGGCTGGCATTGGAACTGAGCCCATTCTCCCATGGTGCTCTGAACGAAGGCCATGGTGGTTGGGATCCTCACCAGGCACAGGGAACAGGCAGTTTGAAGATTAGGATTTTTGTCCCATAGGCAGGCCAGCCCTACTGGGGGGCTTCTCCCTGCTACGTCAGTGAACCCTTGGCTTTGTCTCTGTTTCTGCAGAATGGGGTTGACTCTTCACCCGTCTGGCCACTGGCACAGCCACGACCCCAGCCAGCAGCAGAACCCCAGTGTCCGAGCTGCCTTTATCCACGTGATTGGAGACTTTCTGCAGAGCATAGGCATCTTGGTGGCAGCCTATATTTTATACTTCAAGGTCAGAGCTGGGGACAAAGGGAGGTAGGCTGGGGGGTGGGGGGAGTGGGCAGGAGAGTATAGATCAAGTGGGGGCTCCTCTCTACACATGGCCCTTCCCAGGTTCTAGCTCCCTCCCCGCTATATGGGGAGAGGAAGGAACATTTTTACCCAGTGCCTACCAAGTGTCAGCACCTCTGATCTTCACAGTAATCCTGAAGAGCAGCTGGTGGTGTTTCTGCAGCTCGGAAAGGTTCAGTGACTTGGATGGTGTCACACAGCTGGGAAATTGTGGAGTCAGATTCAGACCCCCAGGCCTGCAGGCTGCCGATGCATTGCCCACCGCACAGAGGAAGAGTGGTGTAGTGGAAAGAGCCAGGCGTTGGGATTGAAGCCTGGCTCCAGCCCCTGCGAGCGACATGATGGATAGTCCCTTGCACTCACTGATCCTGTTTCTCCACCTATAGAATGAGATGGTGGACCACTGGTATCTAGGATTCCTTTTAGTTTTGTTCACACTTCAGTCCCTTGGGCAAGGAGGAAGGGCCTGTCTTATCCTGAGCTGTGATCTCTCCTGCCTGTTCCTGTGAGCACAGGATAAAAGGCAGAGAACTGGGAGGCAGAGCCCGGGGTGAGGTCTGTGCCCACCCCGCAGAGGGCTCCTCTCCCCACCGCAGCGCTGGGTGGGAAGGGAGAGAGAGGCTGAGGTGTTGGGTGGTGAGCCGCTGCTCTGCCTTCCCCTTTTTCTGTAGCCAGAGTACAAGTACGTAGACCCCATCTGTACCTTCCTCTTCTCCATCCTGGTCTTGGGGACAACCTTGACCATTCTGAGAGATGTGATCCTGGTGCTGATGGAAGGTAACCTGGGCTTGGGTCTCTTTTTGCTCTGGGCTCTCCAGTACTAACAAGTTTGGTGGGGATCAGGGTGGGGGGAGCAGGAGAGTCCTAGCACATTGGCAGGGAGCCATGATCTGGAGCCTTGCACAGGCTGGAAAACCTCCTGGGGCCCCAGGCCAGTCTTGGCATCAACTGGAGCCCTCAGGTGTGACTGTTCCTGGAAATATGACCCTGACCGAACCTTCCCTTCCCTCTAGCCCCAAGGTGTCCCCCTCCCTGCTGGGGTGTGTCCTCCCTGTCTAGTCAGATTAACTTCTAGGTGGTGTATACCAACAGCTGCTCCGCCCCTCCCCCATACACCTCTGCAGTCTCTAGCTGCCTCCCCTTGGGCAGAGAGGGACGAGGATTCTGCCTCCCGTTGCACAGGTGGCAGACTGAGGCTCAGAAAAAAAGGATGGTGGGTGTTGGACAAGACTCCCCAAACCCCTCCAGCTTGTTGACTTCTTTTATGAGGCCTCTGCTCAGGAGCACTTGGCTCAGCTGGGGGCAGGGGGTCTTCTTCTGCACTGGCAAATGGTCCACCCTGAGTTGCCACAGTCACCAGCTTTCTTGTGCCCCAGGGTCATGGGACCCTGGGGCTATGTGTGGCCAGGGTGCAGTCCAAAGTTGGGTGCTGATGTGGAGTCAGCCGGAGTGTTTGGCTGTGATTCAGAGCATTTTCCCCCAGAGTGTGACAGCCCTAGATAAAAGTGATGATGCTGATGGCCCGTGTGGGCGCGGGGGTCCCCTGATGCCCGTCTTTCCTTCTCCTTTCTGTTCGGGAAAACAGTCATTGGGCACTTGCTCTGGGCCAGGTACTGTTCTAGGCACTGAGGATACAGCAGTAAACAAAGCAGACCATCCCGTGCTCGTGGAGTTTCCGTTTTAGAGGGGGACACGAGGAAGCGACTGACAAGGTCATTTCAGACAGTGTCAGGCATGAGGAGGAAAATACAGAAGGGTAGTATGATGGAGATCATCTGGGGTGTGGGGGCAACATCAGATTTGCTGGCCAGGGTGCTCAGCAGAAACCAGCAGGGGCAGGAGGGAGCAGGCTCCTTCAGCCCCTATCCCCGCCCCCCTCAGGGACCCCCAAGGGTGTGGACTTCACGGCTGTCCGGGACCTGCTGCTGTCGGTGGAAGGGGTGGAAGCCTTGCACAGCCTGCACATTTGGGCCCTGACCGTGGCCCAGCCTGTGCTGTCTGTCCACATCGCCATCGGTGAGTGGCCAGGATCCTCAGGGCGGGGTGAGGGACAGAGGCTGCCGGAGGCCTGGGGCCATCCCTGAAGCGCCCGAGGGCCTCACAAATCTGCAGCAATGCGGCTGGTTTTGAACTTGGCCCCACGCGGAGTACTTTATAGACCTTGTTCATTTGGCCATCCCAGTCACGCTTATAGATGAAGAAACGGAGACTGGGGCTTGGGTGGGGGGGTCAGGTCACTTGCCCAGGCTCTGACAGTGCCTAGGTGGCAGGGCCAAGATTCCCAGCCTTAAAGCCAGGGCGGCCCCTGCTCTGGAGGGATGGTACCAGGTGTGGGAACTGGAGGGTAGCCCAGTGCAGGGATGGGACTGGGTGGAGGGGAGGGGTGCTCTCTGATGCCTGTACCATGTCCTGCTGTGGGTAGGGAATGAGCTAGGCTCCTGATCGTTCCTCAGGGCCCGAGTGAGTAAATCATTATCCCAGTGCCTCCCCTGGTGTGTCCTCTCTGCCCCTAGCTCAGAATGCAGATGGCCAGGCTGTGCTGAAGGCAGCCAGCACCCGCCTGCAGGGCAAGTTCCACTTCCACACCGTGACCATCCAGATCGAAGACTACTCGGAGGACATGAAGGACTGTCAGGCATGCCAAGGCCCCTCGGACTGACTGCCTGGCCAGGTGCCAGCAGAGGCATGGACAGGACCTGCAGCCGCTGGGGCTGAGTGTCCCCCAGGCCCAGCTGGGACTCGGGCTCCCCTGGATGTATTATAAAGCGGGTCCCTCTCCTGACCTCTGCTCTGTGTTGAGTGTGAAGGAACCCATCCCCTGCCTCCCCCATCTGACTAGATAGCCAGTTTAAGGATGGAGACGTGGCAAGTGTAAAGCTAGTATGAGCCTGCTCCTCCAACTTCTGGGTTGGTGCCTGGCAGGGCTGGGTTTTGGGCCCCATCCTCATCTAATGCCTTCCTACACCAGCTTCTGGAAAGGCAGGGAAGCACAGTGAGGGGGAACAGAGGGGAGACTGGCTCCAACGTCCCCTTGTCCGCCTGCCTTATTCCTCATGTCAGTCTGGCCTTTGCCTTATGAATCTGTGAATAAGCCCTTCTCCCTCTGCGTCTGACACTGTGGTGTGATTAGGCCTTGGGGGTTGGGAGTTGTGAAGACCCTGCACTCTCCGACCTGTCCCCCTGAGATGGGAAACCAGTGGGCATCTGAGGCCTGCCTGTGCCTTAGTCATTTCAGCTCTGAGCCACATTTCCCTTTCCTGGAGGGAGGAGGCTTCTGACCATGTCAGGATCTGGCCGGCTTCTTTCCTTATTCCCCCAGCCCAGGAAGCCTTGCCCCGGTTGGTTGGGGGGTGGGTGGCAGCCCCACAGCCCCTGGCCCACTTCTCTTGTCCTGATAGAGTCTCAGGGATCTCAGAGCCTGACTTCCGTGGGCCAGCGCTGTGGCTGGTGTGGCCTGACCTGCTCCGTTGGTGGCACAACGGATGGGAGGCACTGGCTTCCTGAGGCGGATGTAGATTCCTGAATTAGGGGCCGCTTGCGTTGGCAAGATACAGAGGGGAGACTTGTCCCTAGTCTCACAGAGAAAGCAGCCACCTGACTCATTAGGTGGCTCTTAGGTCTCAGAGAATGAGAGACTAAGAGTGAACCTACCTCACAGGGTTGTTGTGAGGACTGGAACCAAAGTCTGTTAAGCACCTGGTGTTGTCTGAAGAGTGTGTACTTTGACCATCATGCTGGAAAGGTAGCAGCCTGAGGCCACCTTGCCAAAGAGCCAGGTGGGCTTCTAGCCTCCCCAGGGGCAGCACTGATTTTGTCTTGCCTCTGCCCTGATTCGTGGCAGGATGAGGAAGGCTTGGTCATTTGGCCTTCCTCTGTGCTTCTCTTTTCCCATCTACGAAATAACCTCTTGATGTCTTTCAGGCATTGTCATCCAGGCTTACCTGTGATAAAGGTCAGTGGCTTCTTCAGCCCCTCAAAATCTGTGGGAAGTCATCGGGCCTGGAAGTGTGAGGCAGGGGGTTGCTGATGGCTGTGTTCTGCTCTGCTCCATTCTCTGGGGTATCAAACCCCTTCTCCCCTCCAGGCCCCAGGAGCCTGGATCCTGAGAGGCTATGTTCCTCTCAAGAGGGTCTACTTTTCCAGATGAAAAGACCAAAGCTCAGAGGGGTTGAGTCTCTGAAGTCACATAGCCACTGTGAAGCAGGTCTGGGGTTTCTGCCTCACTCTACAGCAGGAGCTGAAAACCTTCTGGGCTGCATGTTGGTACAGTGTGAGCCCTTGGGCCTGGCAGTGCCCTCCATGGGTAAGGCCATGCCCAGGCAGTTCAGAGCCTGGGTGCCGAAGCTGTGAGTGGGAAGGGGAAGCCTCTTTCTCTTTGCTGGGCCTGGCACTCAGAGCCCTCCCCGCCCTGGGAAGGCTGCCTGGGCCACAGCTGTGTGCTTCCTCACCCACCTTCAGCTGCTCTTGACCCTGGGCCAGAATGCCTTCCCTCCTTTTTAACTCCCAGGCCCCCATCCACCTTAATAAGCTAGCAACCCCATGCTTTCCAAGGGAGAGTCCTCTCTGCACCCCAGCTGTGACTGGTTGCAGGGAGGACCCAAGTCATCCAGGGGCGAGAGGTCAAACTGGACGATGGGGGTGGAAGGCCTTGGAGAAGCCCTGGGGGACGGCATGTTCTGGCTGGCCAGGGTGAGCTAGTCAGGAAAGTTTCCAAAGCGGTGAGGCCGTCAAAGCAGGAAAACACCTGACACCCTGGACCTGGGCTGGACCCAGCACCCCCACTCCCCTGTGAGCCCTGAGTCCCCCACCCCGACACAGCCACTGTAGGAGTTATTTATAGCCTGAGCATGAGGGAGCAAGGACATGCACTTTATTTCGGAAGTGATAATTCTAGTTCCAGGTGGATGAACCCTGGGGAACCCAGCAGCCCTTACCCCACTCCAGAGTCCCCCCCCCCCCCACGGCCCAGGGTGCTCTGGACCACCCCATCTCCCACCCAGCCCACCTAGAAATGGCTTTTTAGTCCAGAGTATGTGGGCCAAAGGAGTGGGACTGTTCTTTCGAATTCCTCCCCAGTTTTCGGACCTCGGGCTGCACCCCATCAACACTCCACAGCCCCTTGCCGGGTCACCCCTTGACCGGAGGGGCGCCAAGAACTCCGTTCCCATTCCCGGAAGAGAGAGCGCGGGGCGGCGCTGACCTCTAGTGGTCATGTTCGGTAATGCAGAGCCCTGGGCTGGGCTGGGCTGGGCTGGGCTGGCAGGCCCCCTGGCGTTCCCGTCTGTCTGCCCCACCCGCCCCTGCTCTGCCAGATTCGGGAGGGAAGCCCGAAACTGGCTTCTCGGCGCCTCTTTGTACGAAGATCGCGCCTGGCAACCCAGGCATCTGCGGGTGGCTGCCTTACTGCCGGACTGAGAACCCTGAAAGGGGCGGGGGAGACAGAGTTTTGTCTCACTTGGCACACTGTCCCCACTCTCGACTGTGGCACAGGGCCAGGCACGCAGTTGAGGTCTTATCTGTTCGTCAAATACTTGTGAAGCACCTGCCAGGCCAGAGAGAAGAGGACATGGCCCTGCCTTCCTGGGGATTCCAGGCTGGTCTTGGGGCTTGACTGTGTACTTTGCAAAGCATCATGAACAGTAGGGAACGCTCGGCTGTACAAGAGCAGAGGAACTGGGTCTGGGATGGGGTTCAGGCAAGTCCGTGGAGGTGGCGGAGATCTGAAAGACAAGTAGAAGTCAGCTCCTGCAGAGAAGCTGGGAAAGGCATTCCAGGCATAAGGTCACAATGGCTGAGGGCACAGTCCGAGAGAGAGGGCCCTGCACTTGTGACCTGCCACAAGCGGTGGGACTGGAGGGTGGGGCGATGCCCCTCAGCTCCGGGCATTGGGGTGATTGGCTAATAGGGACCTGACGTGTTGGCTAACTGGCAGCCTTGATTGCTCTTCAGACGTCCCAAGGGAGGGGGCTGAGCCCCTCCCAACCCTCTGCAGGAGCAGCGCCCCCCAGGAGCCGGATTGGGGGCTGGTCCAAGCTAGGGCTTCTCCAGGCTGCGGTACTTCTTGCGCAGCACCGAGACCGGGTCCTTGAACAGTACTGGGTCCAGACGAAGGCGAGAGGAGACCAGAGGCATGTAGCCAAACTCGGCCACCATCTGATTGATGCAGTCCTGGGCCGGCGGCTGCGGATCTGGGTCCCCAGGCACCTGAGGGGGAGGAACACGCTTTGGAGGTCTCTGTCCTCTAAACCCACCCCCCATGCCCCCGAACCCTGCAGCAAAGAAAGATTGGGGTTAGTGAGAGGGAATCCCTTCCACCGCCAGCGCCCTCCCAGTTCCGACCTGTCCCCCTGGATCCTCACCAGGGGAGGGCTGGCCTCCAGACGCTGCTTCCCATAGGGCACCTTGATAGGGGGCAGCTTGGTGACTGCTGCTACCAGGGAGTTCATCAGGATGTCCACACAGCTGGGTGCTTCATCTGCCAGGGTTCTCAGAGCCTTGGGCAGGGAGTGGGTGAAGAGGGTGTGGTAGTATCTGGGCAAGGGGAGAGGGAGGGGCTGCAGTCAAATTTACCCACTACTTCTCCCTGCCAGGCCCCATTCTCCTCCTGACCTCACTCTCCCTTTAACTTCAATCCCCATGCCTCCTTAGAAAATGCTGCTCGCCCCCCAACCCCACCCAAGCCCTGGCGGCCTCAGAGAGCTCACACCAGAAATACACATCTCTCTCTGCTGTCCTGCACTGTGTGGGTTTGTCTGCAGCACATGGTGTCCTCCCTGCCCCCTCTGTTACAGTTCCATGGGGCCACCATGGAACTGAATTCAGACAGAATGGGGGGAGGGGTGTCAGTTGGTTCCAAGGCCATAAAAAATGGCAGCCCCAAAGACCAGCTTCAGGAAGGTTGTGGATTAACCAGACTGATGCTGCTCAGGGTGAGCCTTGTTCCACGCAGCCTTCTAGAACAACCTAGGCCCACCCTGCAGACCTTAGGGGTAGTCTTCACTCTGCTGAGACTCCCTCGCAGAGCTTCTGGGTAAACCTACTAGAGGTTCCAGGTCACACATATTAGGTTTAAACACATCTACAGAACCCTTCTAAAGGGGCCTTCCAGAATTCAGTCCCTGCCCCAAAGATGGGTGCTTCAGTCAACTTCTGGAAGGCCTGGGGCAGTCCCCAGCCCACCACACACACATTTATAAAGCTTCAGGGTAGGGAGCCTGGGTGGCTCAGTAGATGAAAGCCTCTGCCTTGGGCTTAGGTCATGATCCTAGTCCTGGGATTGAGTCCCACGTTGGGCTCTCTGCTCAGCAGGGAGCCTGCTTCCCTTCCTCTCTCTCTGCCTGCCTCTCTGCCTACTTGAGATCTCTCTCTGTCAAATAAATAAAATCTTTAAAAAAAAAAAATGTCTTCAGGGCCATTCCCTTGCCATCACCATCACCAAATTCAAATCCCTACCCTCTGCCTAGCTCTGTTTAAAATGACACTAGCTACCATTCGTTGGCCACCTGTGTGCCAAGGCCTTCATATGGTTTTCTCATCAGATTATCACATCAGCCCTGTGAGGTGACAAAGAAAGTTGAGGCCTCACAAGAGCTGAGGAGATTTGCCCATCATACGACTCGGGTGTGGTAGATCTGAGCCCAGAACCCGGGTCTCTAGGCCCTAGCTTGATGCGCTCACTCCCACGCTGCCCTGCCCAGGATCAAGGCGGTGGGGGGTGGGGGGCTCTGGCCCTCGGCTCCCAGTGCCAGGCCGGCCATCCGTACCTGTGGTAGAAGGCAGCTGATGTGAGAACCATGGAGAACTCGTTGGCCTTCTCGGCAGTGTGGCCCCAGCCACCCCGGGCCTCATCCCAGAAGTGCCTCCATGTCAGGAAACCCACCATCCGCTCTGGGAAGCTCTGCCACACCACAAAAGCGAAGTCCACCTGGGGAGATACTGAAGTGAGGTATGAGGAGGGACTTCCCGACCAGCGGGGAACATCTAGAGACATGCAGGCCAGGCCAGCCCGGCCGAGGGACTCGGGAGAGGTGCGTGCATGAAAGTTCCCAGGACTGCTGCGCTGGGGTGGGGTGGGGTGGGGTGGGGGTTCCCAAAGGGGAGCTGGAAACAGTGCTTTTTCCCCCTGGGAGCTGAAAACTGTTTTTAAAAGTTTGCTGAAAGCTTCTGCTAGATGACTAAGGAGGAAGCCGACAGGCTCTCGGGGGGTGGTTTCAAAAGCAGGAGGCTGCACCCGGGCGCTGGTCCCAGGCTCCTCACTGCTCTGGGAATCTGAGGTGTCTCTGTCCCCCCTCCACCCTGGGCTCCTCTCCGGCCGTGACCTCACCTCGCTTGTGGTAAGACTGCTCTGTGCGTCGAGGCTGAGGATGGCATCCGTGCTGAGGGCTCGGTGCGGGAAGAAGCGGTCGCTGGCCTGTAGTGGGAGGGAGGTGAGGCCGACTCAGCCGTGGCAACCGTCCCTGGGCTCCTACCGTGACAGTCTACACAGCCACGAAGCAGGAGCCCCGGCACTCAGGTGTAGAAGGCAGGACTTGACAACAGCCGGGCCGCCTGGACCTGGGACCAGGAGCAGATGGGGCAGAAGGTATCCAGGGGCCCCTCCAGTTTCCACCCTTTGGGATTCCTCTTATCACATCACATGCTCGCCTCAACCCTGGGAGGGACTGTCAGACATCCTCTCTTTGAAAGAAACAGGTCCAGAGAGATGAAGGGACTTGCCCAGAGCCACACAGCACGCAGGGGGCTCCCAGCATCCCGGGTTCTCAGAAGCCACCCTCCTCTGGCTCCGTTTGCTGCCATCTGTTCTCATTTCTTCAAGACTCCACGTTTCTCCTCTGGCTCATCCATGGCAGCCAACATATCCCCTCTGCCTTCCCTCATCACATAACACCCCAGCTCTCTGGAGGAGGCACAACCCACAAGGGCCAGGCATGGGAGAGGATCCTCTCTATCGGGCCCGCAGCTGAGACCCACGTCAGACAGCCCACCGTCCACTCCACGGAATTCTGCTGCACCCACACGGCACAAGCAGTCCTCCTGGGGAGATCCTTAAGGGACAAGTGAGGCGCGACTTCCTGACCAGCTTCGGGCCCGACTGGAAGTCCAGATCTGGCTCGGGCTCAAGCAAAGCAGCCATGTGTGCCCTCCCCAGTTCCCAGCATGCGGGGGCTGGAGCCCTCCCTCCCACGCCCCTCCCCCCAACTCCTCACCTTCCTCTGCCCGGCCAGCACTGTCAAGGGCACTGCTGTCTTGGGCCACCTGGAAGGGGGTGGCTTCTCACTGCTCCAGAGAACCAGGATCTAGGAGGAAAAGGGGGTGTTCCTGAAGGCTGGGAGAACAGCTGTATTTCTGAGTTTGGGAGAGTTTACTTGGAGCCAAGGTCCGTCCTTTGCTGCCCTGTTTTTACCTCTGGGCATCAGGAAGGCAGGAATTCTGGTGTGACCTGAAGGTAGCTACCTTCAGCATCGGAACTGGGGACAGTCAGTTGTGGTAGCCCCTAGCCTGGGTCCTGGCCCCTCGTCCCATCCCCATCTTCTCTCAGAGGCTTTTGATCACTTCTGGTCCTTTATCATTCGCTGCCCTGCTCAAATGTCCCCTCTGTGGAGCTGCTCTGTCTGTCCCTGGCCGAGCTAAGGGCTTGCTTCCCCTGTTAAGTCCCCTCAGGAGGCTATGTGGCTTCTCTGGAAGTGACACCTGACAGCGTGTGCCGGAAAGTGCTAACTGAATCTGAATCCAGGGCAGAATCCTTTCCTGCTTTTTCTCGAAGTCCTCAGCATCACCCCCACGGGCTTGGCGCTGAGAAAATCACTGATGGGTGAGTACACGCGTGATCGCCTGTTTACCTCTCCAGTGGCCCCAAGGGGTACCTGCCTTTTACATGATTTCATCAGTTTCATCAGTTTCCTTTGCGGGGGGCGGGGAGAAGGAAAGGAACAAGAATGTTGGGACTTAAAAAAAAGGGCAGTGAAAACCCCTTGAAAACCCCTCCTGTGCCTCCCCTCAAAACATGTGGTTACGCTTGGGGTCTAGATGCCCTTTCCCTCGCCCCCGCCCTGGATCCCAGGGCCCCCACTGGCAAAAGGGACAGACCTGGGCACAATGCTGGGAGCCTGCCACCGCCTGGATGAGCTTCAGTGGGGGCTGGCCTGGGGCCCCCACCCAAATCAGGGCACTGAACCTGCCGGCAGGCCGAGAGCCTAGGGAAATGAGACACAGGCTGTTAGGGGGTGGGAGGGGACAGGACCCCCTAAAGGGTGGCCTGAGCTGGGGACTCCAGGAGCCAGGAGAGATGTGGGTGAATCAGGGAAGGGCATGGCAGGGCTCTGTGGTTGAGGCTGGGACAGACTTGGGAAGAGTTGGTGAGGGGACTTCAAGTTGTCCCATCCCCAGGCATACCCCGCTGTAGGTGGTAGAAGGGGAAGTCCGAGGGGCTTGTAGAAAAAGTGGGCAGGGCCAGGAGGGCGCCTGGAGGGCTGTTCCACAGGAGCGAGGGGTGAGCGGGTGCTCCAAAGATCCGGTCCTGAATAATCTGTGAAATGAGAGAGGGCTGTGCGGGTGTGGTCGTGGTCAGGGTCTGGGGAAGTTCAGATCTGGCATAGCCACGCCCCTCCGCCCCTCCGCCCCTCCCCCTTCAGGTTCCTGGGAGGGCAACAGCTGCATCACTGCATCACTGTCCGAAGGGCTCAGGTGCAGAAGTCCAGAGTAGGGGGCACTCAGTGATGGTGTCCAGAAGTGGCCAGTGATGGTGAACTTGCTGCCTCCTTGTCCTTCCTCACTCAGGGCAGATGTGGCTAACGAGTTGCGAGTGCGACATTCTTTCCGGACCCAGACTCCCCTTTAACACAGCACTGAAGGCAGCCACTGACCATCACCCGGGCTGACACCTTGGCACAGGCTTCGAAATCTATTGGCCAGAGCTATCCCTCTACAGATGGGGGTAAACCGAGGCCAAGACTGGAGAAGGAACTTGTCCAAGAGCTCAGAGTCAAGCCTCAGATTCATCCCAGAAGCCCCTGCAGGGGAGAAGTCCAAACAGCAGGGTAGAAGATGTGTCTGGAGAGAGGGATGTGGAGAGGGAATGGGGATGAGGCAGGAGCCAAGCACCATGGCTCCCATCATGGAAGTCTTCCTCACCTCCAGAGTGGTATGGATGACCTTCTCCACTGAGGAGAAGTAGGCATCCCACAGAAACTGGGTCTGCTGACGCAGGGCAAGGACCCGGGTGGGGGGCATCTTCTGGAGGGCAGCGAGGACCTGAGGTACAGAGGGAGGAAAGGAGAAGGCATGGGGCCTTGTCAGGCTCTGACTGACTCTGAGATGGGACCACCCAGGTTGGAGGTCTGGGAACCAGAAGCCTTCTCCCCACAGTTTTCCAAGCAGCCACCTTTGGCCAAGTCCCAGGTAATAATCAAGGTCACACAGAGTTGAGCCTAAATGCCACTTAATAACTGTGTGACTGTGGACAAACTACTCAACCTCTCTGAGTCTGTGTCCTCATCTGTAAAGTGGGGATAATAACAGTACCTGCCTCATAGGGCGGCTGTGGGAATTAAGCTAGATTATACAGGGGCTCCCGGGTAGCTCAGTCGGTTAAGCAAATGTCTGCCTTCAGCACAGATCATGATCCTGGGGTCCTGGGATCGAGCCCTGCCTCAAGCTCTCTGCTCATCGAGGAGTCTGCTTCTTCCTCTCCCTTTCCTTTTCCTTTCCCCCTCCCCCTACTTGTGTGCTCTCTCATTCTCAAATAAATTTTTTTTAAACGTCTTAAAAATAAATAAATAACTAAGACAATATACGTTAAGTGCTTGGCCTATGGTAGCAGCTCAATGCAGGCAGCTACTGTTACTAACTACCGTACTGTTCTCGCTTCTCAGGAGATTCAAGGCGTACGCAGTTTTCTCATTGTCGGGCAAGCAAAAGTAGTTTCATCAGCTGGGAAAGTCACCGTGCATTTTGCTTTCCCACCCCAACCTCCCTGGAGGCACTCAGATTTTGGATTTTTATGGCTTTCCCTTAAACTGGTCGAGTCATCTCGGCTGGGCCCGTGGAGATCATCTGGTCTAACTTATCCCATTGTACAGATTGGGGAAACTGAGGCTGGAAAAGGCTCAGGACTTGCTCTCAAACTGTCAGGAGTCTCTGCCTCTCTTTGATCCTGTGGGAGCCCCAGAAGCTTGGGGCTTGGAGCAAAATCATGAATATACACATACGGGGAGATACAAACGAGGGATGAGATCAGCCTGGAGGCTGAGATCCCAGGCTTCTCCCACATCCTGGGTTCAGTCCCCACCCTGTGCGCAGGGCCCTGAGCTACCTGAAATGGGAGCCTCTCATCAGCCACGATGGCCGCCTTGGTCCAATCGATGACCTCGGAGAAGGGCAGCTCCCACCGAGGGCTGAGAAGCACAGGGATACAGCCAGCCTGGGGGAAAGGTAGGCACTGGGGAGCCCAGTCACATCCTGCACACACTCCCCCTCCCCCAGTTCCAAATTAGCTGCTGCTTCCGTTGGGGGCAAGGGACCCAGAGGAGAGAAAGGCGGTTTTTTGGGTAGCCGGTTGTTCTACGAGTGTGGGTGTGGGCAGCTCACGGTCCCTTCCCCGGGCCTGGCCGAGAGAGCCTGCCAGCTCAGGAGTGTGGGAGGACAGGGCCAGGGCATGCCCAGGTTGGGGTTGTACCTGCAGGGCTTGGAGGAAGTGCAAGGCGTCAGGTTGGTGGGCAGGGATGAGGCAGAAGGTAGCATTGGGGAGCTTTGCCCCAGGGTGGGTCCTAAGGAGGTACAGGAGGGGTACGCATAGGTGAGGCCTGAGACACCAGCCCCTCACCCCACCGGCTCCCTCAATGCCCCCGCAACCCCCTCAACACTCCCCAGTTCACAGTGTGCAAATCCACCATCTGTGCTTCACATATTAACAAACACTCAAGCACACGCACAGCCACACATGAACACTGACATGAACACAAGCTTCACACCCGCCCCTCACCCATGGTGGGGTGGGAGGCAGGAGCCCTGGGTTCTAGTTCTGCCTCTGCCCTTGGGGTCTCAGGCATCTCCCCCTTCTCATCTCTGGACCTCAGTTTCCTCATTTGCAAAACAGGAGGGGGCGGGACCAGCTGTTTCCAAGGCCTAGTCTGACTGGGAGAGGCACAGGTTTGCACCGCCCCCTGCCTCCCACCGCTCTGCAGATTCTGGGGCAGCCCTCACCTGCGGGAGGCCTCCGTGCCCTGCCTTCCCCCCATCCAGAGAGCCCAGGCCCATGAAAAGCTCCTCTGTCAGGAGGTGGGCTGGGCCCCCAGCCTGGAACCGCACAGGAAGCTGCTGCCCAGAGGCCCCCTCACCCAGAGGACAGGCCTCCTCTGTTCCTCCCATCTTCTCCCCCCAAGCCCAGGACCACACTCAGGTTGTGTGTGTTTGGGGGGGGAGGGGCTTGATTTACAGCCTCCCCAAAGCCACCTCCCTGCGACTGCCCACCCAGGGAAGCCGTGCCCATGACCTAGCTACTGGGAGGCTTGAGGAGGGTGTGGAGGGGCAGGACCTCTGAGCTCACAGGCCTGCTCAGAGTGGGACTGACGAATAGGGCCCAGAGGTCCCAGGACCCTCCTCAGCTACATCCTGTCTGGTCTGAGTCTGAACCACTGAACAGATGGGGAGACTGAGTCTCAGAGAGACCCAAGGACTAGCTTGGGGTCTCAGACAGGGTTAAGGCTGGAAGTAGAACCAAATAGGCTGACTCCTGTCCCTGGGTTATTTCTGCCTCCCCCCCGCCCTTCTGTCTCTACTGCTCAGGCATCCACCGGGTTTCTCCTGGAAGAACTCACACGCTAAACAACAGAACATTCTCTAACAGAAGCTGCCACAGCACCAGCCAGCTACAGCCCTCCTCCCTCTCCAACAAAGCCCTAAGGGACTGAGAAGCCCTAAGTTCAAGGCTTCCGAGAATCCAAAGAGCTTTCTGAATAAACTGTACTTCCCAGTCCTCACTAACCTCTGCTGTTTCCTCCTCTGTGTCTCCATACGTCCTCGCTCAGCCTCCAGCATCCCTCTCTGCCTTACAACCCAAGGGATTCTTCGTACTCGATCTTTTTTTTTCATAATTTTGTTTGTTTGTTTTAAGATTTTATTTATTTATTTGAGAGAGAGAATAGGAGAGAGAGCAGAAGCAGGGGGAGCAGCAGAGGGAGAGGCAGAAGCAGACTCCCCACGGAGGAAGGAGCCCGATGCAGGACCTGGGGTCATGCCCTGAGCCGAAGGCAGACACTTAACTGACTGAGCCACCCAGGTGCCCCTCCTCCTACTCGATCTAAAGGTCTAAACTCAAACCTCACCTTCTCTGGGAAGCCCTCCTTGATCTTTCCAAAGATGGCCCCCTTCTCTCTGCTCTCACAGCCTGTGTGCCCGCAGTAGTAATGAGCCAGCCGACCTTGACTAAGCCCTGTACGAAGTACTTTGGGGCAGTAACTCACTTCATTCTCACAGCACTCCCTCAAAGACAGAAGGTCTGCGCTGCTAGTCCCCTGCTTTACAGATGAAGGAATGGAGGCCTGGAGGGGCTTCACAGCTCAGAAGTCATGGAGTCAGTGAGCAAGGCAGCTTGTACAGCGTCTCTCCGCTTAATGATGTGGGTCCTAACCGGGAACTTGCCTGCCTTTCCTACAAGATGGAGTAGCCTGAGGGCCGTGGCCCACATCTGCACAGCCTGGCAGAGCACCTGGCCGAGACTGGGCACGTAACGGCTGCTCAGTGAACGGATGTGTGATAAATTGACAGACCCAGGAGCCGGGGGCCAGGTATCCAAGATGTCAGTTTCTGCATAAATTCTAATAATGGATTTCGCTGACAGTAGCCGGGGGGGGGGGGGGGTGGCCTAGAGAGATGGTGAGATCCCCGTCGGTAGAGCTAATTAAGCAGAGCTAGATGAGCACCTGCCGCTGTGTGGTGTGTCTGTGTGCGTGTTATGGAGGGGACATCATGGAAACTGCCAACGAGATCTTAGGGTTCTGTGACCCTATAAGGCACTTGCTACAGACTCAGGGCCTCAGTGCCCAAGGATGGAGTCAGTGTGGCTCCCTTGGGCCCTCTTGCGGGCTGGCTATAGGCAGGGCACACTGTGACTTCCATGTGCCATAGGCTCTTTGGCCTTTGGGGTCTCTCTGCCATAGATATTATATATAAATTACATTTGATAATTTCATTGGTATAAAAACAAAAACACTGGGGTGCCTGGCTGGCTCATTTGGTGGGGTGTGCAACTCTTGGTCAAGATTACTTAAAAATAAATGAAAACATTAATATTATATATTAGGGGCATCTGGGTGGCTTAGTCAGTTAAGCATCTGCCTTCAGCTCAGGTCAGGATATCAGGGTCCTGGGATTGAGTCCTGCACAGGGCAGGGGGCGTGGCAGTCCCAGCTCAGCAGGGAGTCTCTTTCTCCTTCTCCCTCTGCCCCACCCCTACCCCTGGCTAGTGCTCTCTCACTGTCAAATAAAATCTTTAAAAACATATATAACAAGGGGCACCTGGGTGGCTCAGCGGGTTAAAGCCTCTGCCTTCGGCTCGGGTCATGATCCCAGGGTCCTGGGATTGAGCCCTGCATTGAGCCCTGCACTGGGCTCTCTGCTCAGCGGGGAGCCTGCTTCCTCCTCTCTCTGCCTGCCTCTCTGCCTACTTGTGATCTCTGTCTGTCAAAAAAAATAAATAAATCTTGGGACGCCTGGGTGGCTCAGTGGGTTAAAGCCTCTGCCTTCGGCTCGGGTCATGATCCCAGGGTCCTGGGATTGAGCCCTGCATTGAGCCCTGCACTGGGCTCTCTGCTCAGCGGGGAGCCTGCTTCCTCCTCTCTCTGCCTGCCTCTCTGCCTCCTTGTGATTTCTGTCTATCAAATAAATAAATAAATCTTTAAAATAAATAAATAAATCTTAAAAACAAAAACAAAAACAAAAAACATATATATCTAAACATTTTCTTCCACTTAAATGTATGGTTTTTTTCTTCTGATTTTTAAAGAAATGAAAATCATTTCATCAAAATAAAAATTTTCTTGGGTCCCTGAAAGTACCACAGGACCTAGGCACTGTGCCTCCTAGATCCAAAGGAAACCTTAAAACATGCATTGAATTTATGTTTAAAAAAAAAAAAAACCCTAAGTGGGAGAGAGCACACACATGCGTTGTTCGTGCACACAGAGTACCTCAGAAAAGAAACTAGAAACGGTGTTTGGCTCCAGGAAGGAAAACTGGGTGGCCAGAGTCAGGGGTGGGAGGGAGATTTACTGTATACCCCTTTTGTGCCTTTGGAATTTTGTAGCCTGTGAATGAATTCCCTATTCATAAAAATAAATAAATAACAATTTTAAAGGGTGGAGGCTTATTCCAAAGCAATAGGAGACTGTTCACCGGAGGTGGAAAAATACGGGTTTTGGGGCCAGAAGTGTAGGGCTGAAGCCCAGCTCCATAGCCGCCCCATCACAAACTCGAGGGAGGCTATGATGAGTCAAGGAGTTCATCACCCAAGGGCCTTGGCTGGCTCCCTCCACCACTCTGAACCTCAGTTTCCTGTTCCCTGAAATGGGAATGAAAATGCTTCCCTTGCAGGGTACTTGAGGGTGAGTGACTTGTGCAAAGGGGCTGGCACAGCACTGGGCTCCACGTGTTCACTTCCTCCCCTCCCCCTCGGCCTCCCTGCCTGCCCAGTGAATGTGGGAAAGTGGCTGTGGGACAGTGGCAGGGACTGTGAATTGCCTCTTTCTCGGGCCAGTGCTTGTTTATTCAGGCCACCTTCGGGGGTTGCCCTGTGGCTGGTGGCCTCCCTCTCTCCTTACTGTCTGGCTGCTTCAGGCAGCTGCCTGACACCTCAGGGAAACTGAGGCTTAACGTTACTCCAGAGATTACAAGGCCTGTTCTCTGCAGGGGGTGGGGGTGGGAGCTGAGGTCAAAGACAGAACTGGGGAAATTGCAGAGGACGGTCAGAGTCTGCCAGGCATTACCCCTTGGAAATAAACTCACCCACCATGCTACCCAGAGGGCGGCCCGCACGGGTGAGAAAGCCTTGGCCAGTTCTGGCCAATTTGGGTTCCATCAGAACACATTCAGCGAGTCCGCAGTTCGCTTCCTGTGTGAAGCTCCCTAATTTCCAGTTTCACAAAGAAGTTCAGACCGAAATAGCTTTCAGATTCACCAGTGCAGTAATTAAAGTCAGCCGAAAGAAGAACTTCTAGGGGCGCCTGGGTGGCTCAGTGGGTTAAAGCCTCTGCCTTCGGCTTAGATCATGGTCCCAGGATCCTGGGATCGAGCCCCACATGGGGCTCTCTGCTTGGCAGGGAGCCTGCTTCCTCCTCTCTATTCCCCTGCCTCTCTGCCTACTTGTGATCTCTGTCTGTCAAACAAATAAATAAAATCTTTAAAAAAAAATCTTCTATAAGCAAGAACAGCTAAAAGTCTAATTAGGAAGGTCAGGCGGGGCCATGGTGAACAAGAGAAACTTGTTCACTGAAGGTAAGCTCTGTCTGAGCTCTGAGCTTCAGGGGCCTGGGGGTGGGGGTGATCCCCGACCTTTCAGATCACTCCGAGGATGGGTCCGGGCAGCAGGGCCTGTGGGCTAAAGAGGCTATTGCATTCCTACCTCTGGCTGTGGGGCTCCTTGGAGGCCGTGTGCCTTGAGGTAGAGGAATTGCATTCCCAGCAGAGCCCTCTGGCTGAGAGAAGCCCCTGAGAGGCAGAGGCAAAAAGGGAGCTTGGCCACGTGAAGAATTCCCGTGGGGGACAGGGGTGGTGAGCTGAGAACAGCCCATGTTGTTCTAGCAGAGAACAGGGAGATACCTGAGGGAGGGAGCAAGGGAAGGACACCAGAGTGACAGGTTCCAACTCGGGTCTGCCCCACGCATGGAGAAGGAACCTGCTGCTGCTCTGGGCCTGGACAACCTCAAAAGGAATGGAATACAGGCCTGCACAACCACTCTTCGGACACTGCCGGCCTCCCAGGGGCGCAGAGGGGTTTGGATACTTAGGGGTTAACTGCTTTATCACCTGAGGCCTGTCACTCCAACTAGCCCAGGGACAGGAGTTTCTGAACAACTCTCCATGTCCCACAGGCCACCACGCCCCTTACATGTCTCCAGGCAGTCGTGCTGGTGGGAAGTTCTTCTGCTGGTCTGACCTCATTCATATTTGCTGTTTCCTTAAGAGATTAATTCCCCAAATTAGACACAGGAGCAGCTTCCATCTGTGACTAGTCCTTAATCTCCACGGCTCTGAGGCATTTGATGGGTTGATCGTTCACCCTTGGTTAAAACTCAGAATTCTAATGCTGAAGGTTTTGGAAACGGGCAACTCTGGATTTCAGCACTGTGCCCTGTCTGTCTGGGTGGCCTCAGACAAATTACTTAACCTCTCTGAGCTTAGTGTCTGGTACACAAACAAATGAAAGCAGTTAGTATTATTTTATTATAACGATTATTTATACTTTAGCACAGACCGAGCCCAACAGACATGTATGTTAAAATATTAGGGAAGGAGGAATTGGAACAAGAGAAAAAGAGTAAGTAGGAGTGAGTCATATTTTTGTGTTTATGGACCCCTAAGGGAGAACCCCCCAAACCTACTTTGGATACCCCGTGTGACAAAGGACCTTCTGAGTGAGGTTTCTCTCGGTCTAACCTGATTCTCCCTCCTGGGGCAGCTGGGGCCAGAGTTCGTCAGGCCTAGCTGGTTCTCCAGTCCCATCTCCATCCGCCCTCTACCCTGGCCTCTGGGCTCACTCCCACTGCAGATCCCTCCCACCCAGCACCCTCCTTACCCACCCCCCACCCCCACCCCGGGGTGGCAGAGGTAAAGGTCCACTTACTGCTCAGGTCCGTGGTCCTGCTCACAGTGCCCATCCCGGGGGCAGGCAGAGGACTCAGTGCCTGCCGTGCGCCACCCGCCCCTCTCCTCTGCCAGGGCTAGCAGGGGCACCCCAGGGTGGGGGCTGTGCTGTCCCAGCTGGCCAGGGGCCCCACCTCGCCATGGGTGGGCTTCGGGGAGAAGCGGGAGGGCCACGTCAAAGCCAGGCCGGAAGGTGTCCACTGTGGGGCTGGCCTTGGCCACCATCGCCTGTCCCAGTTGGAAGGTCTGGGGGCAGAAGTTTGGGTGGAGACCGAGGACCAGATGGTTCCTTCCACCGTTCCACTGCTGGGGCAAGGGGCTGCTCTCCCCAGCTGGGGCTTCCAGGCTGAGGAGGAGGAGGAGGCAGGCCTCCTCGGGGCTGACGGAGCCGAAGCGGGAGCTCTCAATGGAAGCCAGGATCCCACGCTGAGTGTCAGAGATCGGTCCAGCCACTGGGTACGCGAACACCTTGAGACCACCACCCCTGCACTTGGAGACATCAAAGCAAGCTCCCCAGTCGCAGCTGCCACCACGGGGGGCTGGAAGAGGTTGAGGATCATCTTCTGGGAGCTCCCCAGGCTGGGAGAAACTCTGCAGGAGCTCTATGTCCAGCCAGTGGGGCCAGCCTTGGGGGGCACCCGCCCGGGGTCTGGCAGGCACTGCCAGGCGGAGGAGGGGGAAGACTCTCAGAAGGACGAGGAGCCAAGAGGCCGACAGTGCCAGCCAGAGGGACTTTCTTCTCCACGACTGCATGTGGCCACCCGTGGCCAGGGCTGGGGGAAGCAGGAGGAGCAGGGGCTCGAGGCTGAGTCGCTGGAGCTGGGCTCTGCCTTCTAGTTCAGCGCCTTCATTGCACAGATGGGAAGACTGAGGCCCATTGAGAACGGGCGGCCTGAATAAGGTCAAACCGCAAGTCACCAGCCAGGTGCCGGGAAGCCAGGTAGGACCCGACTTTGTGGCCTTGCCTTCTTGCAGTCAGGAATCTGCTTCCTTGGCCTTTGGACAACCAAGCTGGGCTTTGCCCCTGCAGCAGGGCCCCCTGCCCCTGGGCACTGCTCAGGCTGATGCAATCCCCTGACCACACTGCAAGGCCACGTCCTTCTGCCCTCCTGGCTGCACCCCCTGACCTTGGCCTCAGCAGAGAGGCGGGCAGTCTGCCAGGCCATGGGGAACCCGTCAGGGCTCTCGCAGGAGGTGGCTTGGCCAGGGTGCAGGGCTGGACAGAAGGGGGGCTGACCTCTCCAATTCTCCCCTTGCCTGAGCGGCTCCGGAGTAGCCCACTGGCTGGCACTCCTGGGCTGTGGGCCCTGCGGCTGGAGCTAAAATTAGACCCCACACCCCATGTGGGCTATCAGGGTCGGCTGAGGTCGAGGCCTGGGTGCAGCCGGTGCCCCCTGCCTGGGGAGCTGGGAGTTCTCTGGGTCCTAGTCCTCTCCCACTCCGCGGCTGTCCCCTACGCAGGCAGCTCGGTCCCCTCCTCCCCCACCCCTAGCAGCTGGTCCTGCACCCTCTGACTTGGAGCTATCACGGGGCACACACCGAGGACCCTGCCCCACGCCCAGTCCCACCGCCCCCTGCCCAACTGGCGTCTTCTCCCGTTCCCTCTCCGGGCAGCATCTGGCCGGACTGGATCTCTTTCCCAGCCTGGCTCCTCCCCTGCCAGCCCTGATTCGTTCCTGCCTGGGAGGCGGGGTCTCCACTTAACCCTTTCCAAACCAGTTTCCTCCAATGTCAGTAATTCTCACCGGCGGGACCCAAATCTCTCAGATACCTCAAGCTATCCCAGCCCGTCTCTGAATTCACACGTCAAGGCTCCAAAGCAGAGGTTTAGCCGTGTCATGCTTCACAGGGAGAGAAGCAAAACTCAGAGAGAGGTGGTATCTTCCTAAAATGACAAAGATGCGGCAGGGCGGGGACTTTAAACCTTGAACTCCAGGCCCTTCTTCTTAGAGCTCCCCACCGGTCACTGCAGCTGGTGGTGCGAGTGTGTGGAGTCTGTCAGTCAGAGGACGAGGAAGCCCACAGAGGAGGAAAGTGAAGTGTCGAGTGGGGAGAGGGGTAGGTGGGAGCGGGATGGGGTGGGTGGTATTGGGTAAGACGCTCCCACTGATTCCCAGGATTAGCCCCTCCTCCTTCAGCACCGCCCCCCAATCTCTTCTGGCGGCAGGCTTTTCAGGCCCACTCCTGTCACCCCCACTCCTGTCATGGGCTGGTCAGGTGTCTGATGAGGTCTGCCCTCATCAGGAGCCCTAGAGGGAAGGTCTTGAGGCTCACCCTCCAGTCCATATGGAGAGTTCTGCCTGACGAAGAACTTGGCTATCCATTAGTCCACGGCTGTTGAGGGCTTCCCCTGCTTAGTTCCTTGGTCTGTGCTCTGAAAGGGGGGGGGGGGTTTAGGAATGGGGGATGTCACCCACTGAAGTATCGCTGAGGCACAGACCCCTGGCCGCCAGGAGTGCCAGTCTGATGCGGGAGGCCACACTGGACCAGGCTGACGAGAGCAAACTCTGTCTCTTCCTCTCAGCTGGATGATGTGGGACCTCTGTCCCCTCATCTCTACATGGAGGTGAAGATCTTTACCGTGAGAAGGTTGTCAGGTTAAATCCAGGCCTATCCCATGGGGTCCCCCAACAAGTGGCAACCTCTTTTCCTTGCTTGCCTTGCCCTGATCTCAGAGGGCCACTGATCTGACCAGGGAGAATGTTTTGCCCTCTGTGGGAATGTTTTGTCGTCCATGGGCAGCAGGTCTGAGGGAAAAGCACAGTTCATTCACCCAAGTATGTCCTCAAGATGGCCAGCACAGGGGAAACCTGGCCTCTTCGCCTACAGTGTCCATCACTGAGTCCTGGACTGACTTTCCCTGCACGAACAAGGCTTTCCCAAGGGGAGAGGGGCCTTTGCACTTGCTGTTTGCTGCTCCTGACATTCACCTTGCTCAGTGAACCTCCCCTTCCCCACCCCGCCATCCGACAGGAATCAGCTCCCCTCCTACAAGAAGCCTTCCTGACTCTCCTCAGGCTGGGGCTGGGGCTGGGCCCTCCCCTAGGTTCTCATGCCACTTCTTCATCCTTCTATCCCTGTCCTCATTCATTCATTCATTCATCCAACAAGTACTTACTAAGTACTCAGTGTGGGCCGGGTTTTGTGCCAGGCCCTGGAGATAGACCCTGAAGAACAATGACAGCTACCTTTCCTTTAACACTAACTATGTCCCACATGCAACTCCTAAGTGCAAGTGTATTAGCTCATTGGGTCCTCTCCTGGGGGGACTCTGAGGAAGGTATTGTTATTATCCCCATCTTATAGACAGGAAAACAGAGGTCCAGGCAATTTAGGTAAGTCGCCTAAATTCCCAAATATTAGCAAGGATTTGGACCCGGGCAGTCCATTCCGTCACCCATTGCACCATCCTGTCTCCTGAGTGAGACACGTGCACCCCATTCTTTTAATTTAATTTAATTTAATTTATTTATTTGAGAGAGAGAATGAGAGGAGAGGACCAGAGGCAGAAGCAGACTCCCCGCTGAGCTGGGAGCCCAATGCGGGACTTGATCCTGGGACTCCAGGATCATGACCTGAGCCAAAGACAGTCGCTTAACCAACTGAGCCACCCAGGCACCCCCTTTTTTTAAAAAAAAATATTTTATTTAGGTACACCCTCATTCTTACAGAAGGCAGCATCCCTGAGGAACACCAGGATCCTGGCAATTACAGGACAAGGGGGGCGGGGAGGATGGGAGTTCCCCAAGGGGCTGCCTCATGCAGTCATACCTGCCCTAACACTTGAAGGACACAGTATGTTTTTTAGAACCACTGGCTACCTACGTGGAGCAGACAGGAAATGGCAGAAGTGGAGACAGGGACTGCCTTTTTTTAATGACTGTCTCCCCCACAAGTCATTCATTCCCTCATTCCACGACTCTCCTTCCTGAGTCCATACTGTGGGCCAGGTGGGTTCTCAGGGAAGAAAACAAAGCAGACAAAACCTTGCCCTCATGGAGTTCACATTCCTGGGCAGGGACATGGGCAATGAGCAAAATGTAAATAAATTATCTGGTGTTATTTGGCAAGAAAGGCTGTGGAGAAGGGGAGGAGCTGCAGTGTTAGATGGGACAAGTCTGGAGGGACGAGGGGCGCACCGAGGGACGCACTGAGAAGCTGACATTGGAGGTGAGGGAGTGTGTGTGTGTGTGTGTGTGTGTGTGCAAGGTCAGGTCACTTCAGTCGGGTGGGGAGAAGCCAGGGCACAGGTTCTGGGGGGCTGTGGATGTGTGACAACATGGGAGACAAGACCTGACTTGTTTTTGAGGCTCGGCTCGGATTCCAGGGAAGAAGTTGTTGCAGGGGCAGAGACAGAGGGGGGAGCCCTGTTGTCCCGGGGGAGCCATGTATGGGAGCCCTGATGGTGTCTAGGACCAGGTGGCAGGGGCGAAAGGGGCGAAAGTCATTGGATTGTGGGTATGTTCTGAGCTAGGGCAAAAGGACAGATTAGCTGCTGGACTGGATGAGAAGTTCGGCCTGAGCCACAGGACGCTGCATCAATCGAGATGGGGAAGCCGGGTGGGGAGCCGAGGTGGGGGAGGTCAGAGGTCTGGTTATGAGGCTAGGAATTTTGCCTCATTCACCCTTCTCATCCCAGCACTAGGGTAATAAATGGCCAACAAATACTTGTTGAATGAGTGAGTGAGCCGACTGGTGGACAAAGCTGGAAGGGCTAAGAGGCCAAGGCCAGCCGGTGAGGGGCTTGGCAGGGGGCTCCTGCTCCTGCTCCCCCAGCCCTGGGCACCCTGGCTGGCTCCTGCCCGTGTCCACACTTGCATACGCACAAGCCAGCTCCTACCTTCAGCCCTGCCTGGGGAGGCTCCTGGGCCCTGGGTTTGTCTAGTCTGTGATTCACAGGGTTGCCCTGCGGCTTGGATGCAGGAAGAGAAGGCAGGCCGTCCTGGCAGTCAGGGCTGAGCAGGGCTCATTCTAAAAATACATTGCCAGGCTCTGCCAAAAGCTCCCGGGCCTCCATTGTCGAGCTCTTCAGGGCTCATCAAAGCCTCCCTGAGCTCCTATGCTATGCCTGGGCTGGGATCAATGGCCGGCCCAGTAACCCACACTCTGGGGAGAGGAGGTTGAGATAGGGCAGGGAGGAAAGGACCGCAGGAAGAGGGAGGAGGAGGAGGAGAAGGCCAAGGCAAGGGCTCTGGTTCACAGCGGGGAGGCTTCTGGGAGAAGGCAGCCCTCTTGTTTCCCGCAGGGCAGGGTTGAAGCCGCCCCTGAGTGGACTGGACACCAGGAGGTGCTCTGGATGGCATCCCCAGAGCTGGAGTGCTGAAGTGCCTGCTTCGGGGCTATGGTGTGTCCCACTGCCAGGGGGGCTGCCCGGGCCGGGGGTACTCCCTGCCTGAGGTGCCAGGTCTCGTGTTGGCAAGGTGCCCAGGCAGAAAATGGGGACTAACACCACTGTGTTTGATCTGGAGTGTTCCCTCTTTGCACCCTGGTTCTGCCTCCCTCCTGTCTTTCCTTCTCTGGAATGGGCCTGAAATTTCCAGAAGGAATGTATCCAAGAGAAAGGGACCTGGAGCATTAACTCAGGTGCTCTTAAAGCTGTGTGTTCCTGTGCAAGTTACTTCACCTCTCTGTGCTGCTGTTTCCGCCTCTACAAAATGCTGAGTGTAGCACATTCCTGCAACACTTTCTGGGAAGAGGATTCAGTGAGATCATCAAAGGACAACCTTCAACATACTATGCCTGGCACAATGCCAGCACCTAATAAATGCATCCTCTGTTCTCCTCGGACCCCCGGGGAGATGAGCCGGCCTGCCCCAAGCTGTCCATATGGGGTAGATCGGGGTGCAGACTTGGACTTTCTCCCCAGTGCCCATGTTCCTCCTGCTGCACCTCCATTGCTGTTCTGAAAGAAAGACACTTGGCGCTCCAGGAGGTAATCACCATGGCAACCATCTGCTGCTTCTCATCTGCTGCTGTTTTTTCCTCTAGCTCTGAGCTTTCTGGGTGTCTCACTGCAGAATTCACACGTGTGGGGGGCTGGAGGTCATGGTAGGCTCCAGGGTCTCAACTCTCACTTGCCTGAGCACTGATGACCCCCAAGCGGCAGCACATCCCCACAGGGCTGTATGATAGCAACCCAGCTCCAGTCAAAGTGAGTTTCCTCCTGAGCCCCCCCACCCCACAATGCAGAGTGATTTCTGGCCATAGTGGAGAACTCGCACCTGGAACACAGACCTGGGGCAGACCCTGGGGCAGGCCCCGGGGATGGGAGTCAGGGAATGTAGATCTGGCCTCTGCCACTCCCGGTATAGCTGTGTGACCTTGGACAAGTCACATCCTTTCCCTGGACCTTCAGTTTCTCTCCATCACCCTAATATAGTAGCAGGACTACGTTTTCAAGCAAAAAGATCTGAAATTCTTACTGAGAAGTGATTCTGACAGTTTGGAAACCCAATCCTTCCCTTTTTCATCCTGAGAGCACTTGACTTTGTCAGGAGCTGGTCCCCTGAACCAGCTCTGTCATCCTATAGTTTCCTAATGAATGAGAGAAATACAATTTCAACAGGCACTCGCTATGCAGCTGTATGATCATTTTCTTTAAAAACTTGGAAGAGGGCGCCTGGGTGGCTCAGTGGGTTAAGCCTTCAGCTCAGGTCATGGTCTCAGGGTCCAGGGATGGAGCCCCGCATCGGGAATCTCTGCTCAGCAGGGAACCTGCTTCCTCCTCTCTCTCTGCCTGCCTCTCTGCCTACTTGTGATCTGTCAAATAAATAAATAAAATATTTTAAAAAATAAAAAATGAAAACTTGGAAGATTATAATTTGATACCTCAGTGAACCTCATTTTCCTCTTCTGTAAAATTCAAGAGAGGAATTCAAGGGAATTTAAGGGAGGGGCCAGGACATTTGATCCCAGTGCCAGGCACGGACAGAACTCTTTGGATCCATGATTCCATTTAAGCCTCACGGTAAAATCACCCACATGAGTATCTGTTGCAACCATCGAACAGGTGAGATTAGTGAGGTTCCGAGAGGTGACATGATTGTCCAAGGGCTACACAGCTGGTGAGTAACAGGGCCTAGATTTGAGCTGCTCCCTTCTGCTTGGGAGGTTTATTACAAAGCTGGTTGAAGGAGACAACGCGTGGGAAAGGTCTTGGCCAACTGGACGGGCACACGCACGTGTAAATAATTATTGTCCGCCAAGGCTACCTTCTAACCAGCCACACCTAGACACAGCCCAGGCCTGGGTCCCCACCCCTGGGAGGTGGGGCTCTGCTTCTTACACAGTAGGTGTCTCGAAGCTGGAGAAAGCCAGAAGGGATTTGGGTGAGCAGGGCCAACCTCTTACCCACAGGGCACCATCCTTGCCTGAAACTGCAGGCTGAGCTTTCGGCCCTGGCTACTCCTTTGGGGCCTGTATTCCAGGGATCTCAGGGTAGACGCTGGAGGATGGCAGGACCAGACTGGTCAAATAAAGTAAATTTCAAACCCTGGTCCGAGTCATTCTCTTCCCTCCTCCTGAATGTTTCCCTTCAATTAGTCCCTCTCCGAAGGCTCCAAAGCCCGGCCCAGCCTCCTCAAGTTCTTCGATGGTCCCAGATCAGCTCACACCCAGACTCCTCGACCTCAGTCCTGGGTGCCAAGGGGTTAACTGACAGGCCAGTTTGGCAAGTGTTTACATAGCAGTGGAACCCCAGGTAATTAACAGCCTGCTTTTCAAAGCCAAGGCAGGAAGATTTGTTTCTCCTCTCCTCCCTCCCTAGGGATGCCACTTGGCAGAGTAAACACAGCTTTCTGTTGGCTCTTTGAGGAGATGCCCAGCAGAGGAGTGAGAGCTAGGGGCAGGATCAGGCGGGAGATGGGCTTCAAGGAGGAGATGAAGGGGGCTCAGTCCCATCTCTCTGGGAGTCTTGGCCCCACCTCCAAAGCCTGGCTCAGCTGACATTCCTAAAGACACGATGATTATGGCTGTAATCGATTATGGCTGTAATTGATGGGAGCCCATGTGAGGGCTGGGCCCCTTACAGACATGGAGACATTGCCTCATTTAATCCCTGCGATCACATTTTCTATTTTCTCACAGCAGCCAGAGGATCTTGTTAAAGTATAAACCCCATCCCTCCTTGGTAACTCTGTATTAACCACGTCTTTTTATTTTCTGTATTTTGATGCTTTGACATGGGGGAGGGGGTGGCTTGCTGACCCTGGAGGGACTGCCCCTCCCAAGGCTAGCTGGTTCCTGGAGATAATAAGCAAGTGACTCTTGAGCTTGCCTTGAGGCAAGCCGACCAGTCCAGGGCCCATACTCCCAAACACCTCCTGGAGGGCTCAGGGCCACTCTCCCCCTGCCCTATTCACCCCAAGGCCTGTGCTAGACAACAGGGGGGACCGCCCCTCTGTCTCAGAGCCTGCTGACGTTAGTCACACCTTCCCCTACCTTATCCATTCCTCCCACAGAAACCGCAATAAAGGCTCTTGCCCAGGCTTTCCCCCTTGCTCCCTCTGCCTCCTGACGGAGCTGGTGCTTTCCCACGTGATCCCCTGGAGCATGGGATGGCCCCTCCTCTTGGGATCTGGGAATCTGTTGGCTTTGCCATACCTCAATAATAAAACCTTTTTTTTTTTTTTTTTTTTAATAAAACAACCCCTCCCCCCACCACCCTGTGGTTCGCATCACACAGAATAAAATCAGAGCTTCCTTCCATGGCCTAGAACAGGCCGTGTGTGATGTCGTCACTGCCACCCTCCAGGACCTTGTCTCCGGCCCATATCTTGGACTCATCGCACTCCAGCCCGTGGCCTGATTGCTACTTCTCAGACCCAGCAAAGCCACTTCCCACCTTGGGACCTTCCCTTCGCTCTTCTCTCTGCCTCGAACATTCTTCTCCCAGGGTTTAGCAGGGGCTCCCCCATCCAGGGCTCTGTGTACACGTCGCCTTCACGGAGAAGCCTTCTCTGAATCCTGACCATCGCGGAATCATAACAGTAGCACATCTTGGGTGTTTCCCACGTGCCAGATACCATTTCACACTTCCCGTGTTTTCACTCTTTGAATACTCATGGCAAGCCTCTGAAGGGAGGTGTTATTATTATTTCCATTTTGCAAGTGAGGTCACAGGCTCAGAGAGGTTAAGTGACAGGACCCAAGTCTCACAACTAACAGGCAGGAGGGCTGGGACCCGAACGTGGCAGCCCATTTCCAGAGTTCTGGTGCCCTGAACCACAGCACCTTATTTCCTGGGGTGGAGTCAGTTTGTAATTACTCGTTATTGTTGCCATTGTTAACAGAGGCTGAATTTTATGCTCCAATTTTCTTTTTCTTTTTTTAATGTATGCATTTTTTTAAAGATATCAAAAAAGTTTTTTTTATTTTTTATTAACATATAATGTATTATTATTAGCCCCAGGGGTACAGGTCTGTGAATTGTCAGGCTTACACACTTCATAGCACTCACCATAGCACATACCCTCTCCAATGTCCATAACCCCACCATCCTCTCCCTCCCCCCCCCCCCCAGCAACTCTCAGTAAAGATTTTATTTATGTACTTAGAGAGTAGGAGAGAGAGAGCAAGAGAAAGCACAAGGTGGGCCAGGTGCAGAGAGAGAGGGAGAAGCAGGCTCCCCACTGAGCAGGCCCCCATCCCAGGACTCCAAGATCATGAGCTGAGCATGACCTGAGCTGAAGGCAGACACCAACTGAGCCACTTGGGTGCCCCCCCCCATTTTTTGTTTTTAAGTATTTATTTGATTGAGAGAGAGCAAGACTGAGTGTGCGAGTGGCAGGACGGGCAGAGGGCGAGAAAGAGAGAGAAGCAGACCCTGCTAAGCGTGGAGCCCAATGTGGGGCTCCATCTCACAGCCCTGAGATCATGACCTGAGCTGAAATCAAGAGTCCGAGGCTCAACCAACTGAGCCACGCAGGCGTCTCTCTCCTATTTCCTTCCATGGAATTCAAATTCCTTTAGGCAAATCACTCTGTCCAGTTTGCCACCATCATTCCCATTCCACAGCGCCTTACACCAATTTGTTTGACTTGCATAAACCCCGAAGTCATTCGTGTTTCCAACCCCCTGCTCTGGGTGTCTCTTAATCATTCACTCATTCTCTTAAGCAACACCCACTGTGCCCAGCGCTGTGGTAGGCCCACAGAGAGGAATAAGAGGGCATCCTTGCCCTCAAGGAGCCCATGGCCATGTGAGGAGACAGACCTGTCATGGGGATGCCGGTGTGTGTTTGGGAAGCACCAAAGAGCACAGGGGGCTCAATCAGGATCCCCCAGAGGAAGTGATATTTGTCTCTGCTGGGTTTGGAAGGCTGGACAGGAAGCAGATAGGACTGGTGCAGTAGGCACAAATGGAAACAGCATAAATCACATGGAGGTGGCTGAGCACATGCAAGTCTAGGAAGCAGGCAGTCCCTTTGCAGGAGAAGAAAGGGTGAATCTGACTGCCTGAAGGAACTTGATTCAGATCTTGAAGCGCTTCTGGGCTTTCTGGTGAGGATCCTGGGCTTAGTCATGGAGGCTGAAAGCAGTCCTAGAAGAATTTTGAGCAGGGACTGACAAGGCATTACTTATGTTAGTAAAGAATCCATCCCTACACACTCCCATTTTCCCAAAGCTGCCAAGAACTTGGTCCCCACCAGGCCAGCTCGTATTCTGCAGGCTGGCCAGCCTTTACCAGACATTTGATGGGCTTGATGATAACAAGGCTGGGGGCCAGGAAGAAAAGATTGAAAGTGGGAATTTAGGACCTCCTTGGCCTCTGGACATCCCTGAACTGGCCTAGCTTCCAAGAATCATTTTTGATGGGAGGTTCTGGGAAGCAGGCCAATGCCAAGGCCAAGTAAACACCTGAAGGCATAGAAGGAGTCAGGAAATTGAAAGGGTAATGCCTTCAACAGTTTTCCCCTCTCAGGTGGGGTTGGGCAAGATGTTGAGCTTCTTCCTTTGCAGGAAATCCCCTCAGCCTGGACTCTTTCCTCTGGGCTCCACAGTCCTTGCCCCTCTCAGCCGGCGGTCTAGTGACTGCCTTGGGGGCTGTCCCCTTAGCTGCAGAGTTAGGTCTGATAGAGGGGAAATGTCAGGACAACCTCAGAGACCCCAATGCCTACCCGTCCCTCCAGCCAGGTACCACGCATAGGAGCCGAACAGGTAGATCTTGGTTTTGGTCCTGGCTTTGCCAGTCATTAACTGTAAGACCTTGGGAAAATCATCCCACCTCTGTGAACCCTGTTTCCTGACCGGCCAACTGAGAATGGCACTACAGACCTCTCAGAATGATCGTGTCAGTGGAATGAGATCAGTTTGTGGCACTTGGCACAGATGTGATTCTTGTCAGCTCTGGACACTCACAGCTGGAGTTCATCAGGTGGAGGGCGCAGGGATGGGTGAAGGTGGACATTAGATGGACCACAATGGGTGGCCATGGCAGAGGACACAGCACTTGCAAAGACAAAGAGGGTGACGGGGTATGGCCGGATTGGGGAATGCGATGTCCCCAAGCAGTTTGCTTTGCCTGGAACAAGAGGTGGCTGAGAATGAAGAGATTGGACAGGAGCAGGGAAGTTCAAGATGGGAGGGGTGTCAGGTGGGGCTAAAGGGGCTTGGGTTCCATCTTCATTCAGGCTCATTGAAGACGGTGGAATGCGATCCACGTGAACCTGAATTCCAATTCCAGTTCTGCCACTTGGTTGGGTGGCCTTGGGCGAATCACTTAGGCTCTGTCTTAGCTTGAGTCCCCTCAAAAGCAGACCCCTGGGACTTAGGTGCTTGTAGTCTACCTGGGAGGTGATTTCAAGAAGCAGAAATAAAGGCATGGAGAAGATGAGGCCGGGAGAGGAGCTAATATGGGCGGGTGCAATCGTGGGAAGCTTGCTGCCATCAGGCACTGGGTTCAGTCCCCCTGGGGACTCTCTGAGACACAGTGTGAAACGCACCTCAAAATCACCTTGGCTCAGGATGGGGAAGCACAGATTTCCTTGATGGCTGAAGGTTGCCCTTGAGGTGTGGAACATGACACTCTCTCACCCTTCCTGGTTCACAGATGCCCAAGAAAGCCCTTGGGGCAAGGAAGCAAGCAGAAGGAGGAGCCTGAGTGGATGGGCCCTCAGCATGCTGGAAAGTACCACATTGGCAAGGGACCTCAGAGAATGGATGAGGGGAAAAAAGAGGCAGGCATCAACACTCACTCCTATTACCTTTTGAGCCTCTGTTTTTTTTTTTGTCTGAAAAAACAGAAAGACTATGCCATACTTTCCAGAGGGATTAAATGAAGTAAAGTATTTGAAACTTCCTAATGACGTGTCTGACACATAGTAGATAGTCAAGAAATGGTAGGTGTGGTTGGGCTCAGCATAAATGTCAGCTCTTCATAGAATCCTTCCTGGACCATTGTTCTCCATCAAAGCATCCTGTCTGTTTCCTGTAGAGCACTTAATGTAGCGTGTAATTATCTTGGTTATATGTTTGTTTATTATCTGTCTCTCTCAGATAATAAACAGAATGAAAGCACCATGTGGGTAGGAAATTAATTTATCGATTCACCACTTGATCTCCAGTGCTGAACACAGGGCCTGGGACATACCAGGGGCTCAATAATTTTTTTTTAAGATTTTATTTATTTATTTGACAGACAGAAATCACAAGCAGGCAGAGAGGCAGGCAGAGAGAGAGGAGGAAGCAGGCTCTCTGCTGAGCTGAGAGCCCAATGCGGGCTCAATCCCAGGACCCTGGGATCATGACCTGAGCCGAAGGAAGGGGCTTTAACCTACTGAGCCACCCAGGCACCCCTCAATATCTTTTTTGAATGGGAGAAGAATCATTATATTAACAATAAGAGAGAAGGACAGTTACTATTTTTGACCTTTATGAAGCATATACTGCATCCGTTTACAGGACATTAGACCTTGCTGGATTCATTCGGACTCCAGCTAGGGCCCAAGGCTGAAAAGAGTAGATGTGGCTGTATTCAAAGTAGGACCCATCAATTCCTCCTACATGAGCCCACTAACTTCCAGGCTGTAAGACAAGAAAGAGCTGAGAGTATTCAAGCAGATCTCAGCCAGGGCAAGGGTATTTGGGGAGAGCTTGTTTGAAGGCAGTGATTTGAAAAGAATGAAGCTATTGCATAATTTTGCCTCTTCCCAAGGTCAGAGTTGTAGAGAATGTAATGAAGTTTAAGCTTTCAAGTCATTTCCGAGGCCCTGGAAGGGGACCTAGCAACGTGTGCACGTGGCCACGTGTTTTACAATGTTTGGAAAAGTACGACATTGAAAATTCTTTTTTTGTTTAAAGGGGGTCTCCCCAAATTGGATAAACACCTAGCCTCACAAAACCTGGATCCTCTTCTGACAACCGTCAGATCCATGCCATTTAAGTAACCAGTGATCCGTGCATGAGCTCACTTGTTCCTTGCGTCAACTCTATAACGTAGATGCTATTGTTGTCCTCGTTTACAAATGAGCGAACTGAGGCCCAGATCTCAGTTAGTGAGTGGCACATCTGGGATTTAAAGTTCGTAGCCAGGGCACCTGGGTGGTTCAATGGGTTAAGCGTCCAGCTCTTGGTTTTGGCTCAGGTCATGATCAAGTCCTGCGTCAGGCTCTGCACTCAGTGGGGAGTCTGCTTGAGGATTCTGCCTCTCCCCCTTCTGCCCACTTGCATTCTTACTCTCTCTCTCTAAAATAAATAAATAAATCTTAAGAGAAAAAGCTTCATAGCCTATCTCCAGGGCTCAGTGCTTTCCAGTGGTCTATATTCGTGCTTTTGCCCGTTTTTCCTACCAGCCATGAGGTCCCTAAAGACACGATGGCAAGTAATTTCTATACACCCAGCACACAGCCCAGAGCAAACATCAACAAATGTTGGTATATAAGGAAGAAGAAAGCAGCCCCTGACCTCCAGGACCTGTTCTGGGACTCATAGTTCTGTTCCTAAGCTGAATGGAAACAATTTCACAAGAACATTGACATCAGTGGGACCACTATGTCCGTGATGGGTCAAGATACAAACAGGACCTTGGCACCTGGGTGGTTCAATCAGTTACGCGGCTGACTTCAGCTCATGATCCCGGGGTCCTGGGATCGAGCCCCACATCAGGTTCCCTGTTCAATGGGGAGTCTGCTTCTCCCTCTCCTTCAGCTGCTCCCCCTGCTTGTGCTTGTTCTCTCTGTCAAATAAATCTTTTTAAAAAGATGCAAACAGGAAAATTCCATAATCACCTCTGAATATAGACAAAATGAACATTGAACATTGTCCAAGCTACAAGAAACACCAACCATCCCCTATCCTGGCTAATAAAAGAGACTATTGCTTCTTACTAACAACAGCTGTCACCTTAGTGTTCTTCCCTCCTTCTAGATAAAATTAAGATCCCCAAGTCATAGAACTACCCCTACTTTTGGATAGCATCCAATCCAGAGCAAAGCCCTGCTTCCTTTAATAGTCCCCGAAATCATCTAACAAAAGCCCCAATTCCAAGTCTTTTCTGATACCCTTTGTGAGATGGCCCACAGTTCTCGATCATGTCTGCTCTCCCTCACTGCAATGAGTACCCAATTTATTCAATTACAGCTCTGTTTCTGGTGTTCTTTTACTGCACTGGCATTAACACAAGTATCACCCATTGATGGGTCATTGAGCGTAAAACATCACTGTCAGAAGTTCCAAAGTGTTGCTCACCCAAAACTAGTTGGTAACGATAGGAAAAGAGTGGCTCCCTCTGGGGGATGAGCGGTTATTAACAGGGAAGGGACATGAGGAAACCATTCAAAGTACTGGAAACATTCCACATTTCAAACTAAGTGATGATTACACCTCTTTTTTTTTTTTTAAGATTTATTTATTTTAGAGAGAGAGAGAGAGTGCTGGGACAAGGAATGGCAGAGGGAGAGGGAGAGAGGGAATCTCAAGCAGAGTGCCCACTGAACACAGATTCCTGATTCTCTTTGGGGGCTCAATCCCAGGAGTCCAAGATCATGGTCCAAGTCAGAACCAAGAGGTGGATACTCAACCAACTGAGCCACCCAGGCGCCCCTATTTATTTATTTGAGAGAAAGAGAGAGCTTGTGTGTACGTGAGGCGGGAAGGGGCAGAGGGAGAGAACGAGGGACAAGCCGACTCCAAGCTGAGTGCAGAGCTTAACTTGGATTCAATCTCATGACCCTGAGATCATGACCTCAACTGAGACCAAGAATCAGACACCCAACTGACTGTGCCATCCAGGTGTCCCAACCTACGTCAAATATTTTTTTAAAAAGATTAAGCTGTCCACTTACTAGTAGTGCACTTTACATACTTTATTGTGTGTGTGTGTGTGTGTGTGTGTGTGTGTGTATAACAGTTTGATTTTAAAAAGTATTGTCCAACAATTTTGGCAGGTAGTGCATAGAATAGGAGATCCAAACTGGTCACTTAAATATCAAGTTAGTAACTTAGCAACAAGGAGAAGGCTGGAGTGGGATGGCAACCAACTGGAAGGGAACCTTGGGCTGTTGGAGGGCAGGATTTATGCTGAAAGCCTGGAACATCAGCTGCTTGCTAAAAATTTAAAGCATTTGGGTTGTTTATCTCCAAAAAAGACGAGACTGGAAGGAAATGCAATTGAACTTGAGCATTCTATTTTGCCACAGGAGTTTGGGCCCAAGACAGATCTTCAGTGACAAAGTCAGTGACAAAGGAGGTAAAGGAGGCTGTGATGTCCCTGTCCCTGGGTGCCCAGCAAATACCCTCATCGTAGGCTGGTCTGGGAGTAGGAGACAGAGGAATGACCCCAGCTGCTCCTTTCATGACAGGACTCTGGTTAATCCTTGGTGTTCTGGGCCAGGTGCAGAGCACCAATTAATTAATGCCAAGGAGAGCATTCTCCGATGTGTGCTACGCTTTTCTCATTCTGCTGTCAACGCCACTAACCACAGCTTTAATTAAATCCGGGGCTTAATTACCACAGTGCAGTGCTGCCGTCACTCTTTCCTGACGACTTTATCGTGGCTCCCGGAAGGATGGTGGCATTGACAGAGTCAGGAGCAGGGGTGAACCTAAAAAAGACCAGAACAGGAACTCTGGACACTTGAGGGTATGTGAGGTGGGGGTGGGCGGGGATCGCCTGTAGGACTCAGCACCTGACCTCAGAGACTCACAATTTCTTGCTAAGCCCCTACATGAGAGGTGTGCACAAATATCCCAGCAACTGAGCAGGGCAGAGGTCCTTTGAGACGTGAGGAATCAGGGAAGCTTCATGGGGAGGAGCGCCTAGCAGGATCAGACCAGCCACCTGGCAGCATCTAGTGGAGGAAAGAGCATGAATGAAGGTGTCGAGGGAACAACAAAACCCAGATGCATCTCGAGAATGGCAGGAGGTGAAGGTAGCTAGAGGCAGAGCAGAAGAGAGGACATCCCTGTCAGAGTGAGCGACACTTCTGGGGAAGTAGTGGGGGGCCAGGTTGAGGAGGACCTCCAATGCCAAGCCGAGGCACGGAAACTGAAGGGATCCCATGAGAGAAAAAGCTGTTTTTTGTTTTTGTTTTTCTTCCTTTGTTCCTTTTTGGGCTTCTATTCTTGCTAGACCTGCACCCTTGCCCTACACATGCCTTATTGTATGTATGTCCTCCTTGTAAGGGACATACATACTTTGTCCCTTGTAAGGGACAAAGAGTTAATGATATATTTGGAGCCTTCCAGCACAATAGATAATATCTAAGGAACTACTAGGCAGAGCCATCTTGTGCATATTCCAAATCCCTGGTGCTAGAAATCTCAACACCAAGACCCCTAACTCTGAGGAGTTCGTGACCTGGGACCTTGTCCTTGTTTTGACCAGTTCCTGGATGCCTGAGAGGACACGTGCATGGTACCATGATTGTCTGCAAATCCCCCAGACCCCAAGCAAAGATGAGACTCGGGCTCTCTTCCTTTCTGAGTCTCCCAGACGCTTTGCCTATATCTGCTGTTTCTATAACCTCAACAAACCTCGTTTGTTGTTGAAATTGGGACCTCGTTCGGTAGGTAGTTGGAAGGTGTTGACAGTTTTTAAATCGCTTGAATGATCCAAATGTCTTACAGAAGTTTATAAGACTCGAGGACGTGGCTCTATCTACCTCCTCAGGTGTCTCTCCACTCCCTCCCTCACACTCCTGTGCTCCATCCCGCCTGAATCTAAGGCATTCTTCACAATCCCCTTCCCGGCTAAGTCTAAATCCCTCAATTCTCAGTTTTAGCGTCTTTCTAAGATCTCTAAGAAGCCTTCTGTCACTGTTCCATTTTCCCGAAGCCTGCGCAAGTGCCTCCTTTCAGGGTTCCCACAACCCCTCTGTTTCCCCTATTAAGAGCACGTATCGCTGGTGGTGTACTTCATCTGCCGGGATCCTCCGCTAGATTGTGATTTCATTTGAAGCTAGGGACAGTATCTTGTTCACCACCGTGTCCCTAAGAACCAGCACAGGGGCTGCAAAGGAATGACGGCTGAAGGGGATGGGCTGGAGGGGTGGGGCAGTGATCCCTCCGGGTTCTTCCTGTTTTCTGTCGGTGAGTTTCTGAAGAAGGACAATGGAAAATCCCAAGTGTCAACAAGTATCGGTTGGTAGAAAATGTGCGCTTAACTTGAATGATCAGTTTCATATTCTCACAGAGTGCAAAGTAGGGGTAAATCAAAAAAAGGGCCAAAACTTCCCGAAAACCCCACACTCCCTAAGAATAAGACGAAGCCATGGGTATTTGTAGGCACGCCCAGGAATTATTTGAGAAATGGTGAGGCGGAGGGTTACTAACCGGAACTATAAGCGGTAACCCTCCGCTCGAGTCTTGTAATGGTGGAGGCGACGCCTCAGACCGCCAGGGGGAGGAATCGCGCCGTACCCCGAGACTTGGGCGGTATCATTCAACAATGAGGGGACGCGTGGAACTCTGGGGATTGTAGTTTTAAGGGTCGCAATGCGCGTCTTGAGCGATGCACATCGGAAGTTGTAGTTCTAGGCGGAGAGGAGGGGAGTGCTTTTAAGGGCCAATGATGAGTTCTGAAAACTACACCTACCCAAGGGCCACGGGGTTCGGAGTAGATTCTGGTTTCGGTGGAGTTGACCTTCTTGGTTACTTCTGAGGGGTCAACTTGGCTGGGTAAGTTGGCTTGGAGAAAGCTCTTGTTCTGAGCTGAGCTATTAACCGGTTTCTCATTCTCCAGCCGGGTTTGGGGGCTGCTTGTCTCAATCCCAGTAACTCTGGGATTAATCCTTCATTCTTTCCTGTTTCCTCTTAAGACACTTCCAGTATCTACCCTCACCCTTAATGCTCCCACTATCATCTCGCACCTCCCGGCGCCCCTGGAATCCCACCCTGAGCTCTGGTGGTAGGACCCAGCCCCCCCCACAGCCCCATCCGCAGCACACAACGTGACGTCCCCGAAAACTGGGCGTCTTTATGCCCCACGCCTCCTGTGTGCTTCTCTCTTCCTTCACTTACCGCTGTTTCATGCTCGTGGAAGAAAAGTCGCCATTCCCTCTTGTCACTGTGGAAGAGCCCTGGACGCAGCCGACCCAAGATCTGCCCGTCCCCCCGCAGCTCACTCGCTTTGTGACCTTGGATCTTGGGCAAATCAAGCAATCTCCCTGGGACTCCCGCTCTTCGTTTACAAAATGGAAATGGCAATTGCTCTGTCAGTCTTAGGGTGAGGCTCTTCGGTGGAGCCAATAAGCTAATATGTGTGAAAGGGCTTTTAAAACTGTAACGCTTCCATAAGCCAGAGAGGTTATTTTTATTAGAATTATTAATGCTCTGGAACACTCTTATCTTGGTGTGTGTGGGGGGTGTTTTTTTTTTTTTTTTTAGATTTTATTTATTTATTTGACAGACAGAGATCACAGGTAGGCAGAGAGGCAGGCAGAGAGAGAGAGAGGAAGGGAAGCGGGCTCCCCGCTGAGCAGAGAGCCGGATGCTGGGCTGGGGCTGGATCCCAGGACTCGGATCATGACTTAAGCCAAAGGCAGAGGCTTTAACCCACTGAGCCCAGGCGTCCCTTTATCTTGGGTTCTTTTCTCTCTCTGCCCCCTTGTTGCTCAAGCTAACCCCTTGAATGCTTGGTGTCTCCATTCTCTAAGAGCAGGATATTTCCTCACTTCCTCCAGAGACCAAAGGTCAGATGAGCTTTAAGTCCCCAGAGAGCTTTGTCTGAAAGGAAGCCACAGAGAACTGCTTCTCTTGGACTCTGTCCTGAAATAGCCAGTGATGAAAAGTCCACACAGCTGGCAAAAGGGTGGCTGGTTTCTGCTCACTGGAAACAGGATCCCAGCAGGAGATAGGACAGCTGCATTGTAGGAACCATCCATCTCCTGGGCTCTTGTGGGCATTTTAGTACACTCTGATTTTTGCTGGGGTGTTTCAGACTCAAGAAGGCTGGGAGAGGGCACCTGGGTGGCTCAGTGGGTTAAGCCGCTGCCTTCAGCTCAGGTCATGATCTCAGGGTCCTGGGATCGAGGCCCACATCGGGCTCTCTGCTCAGCAGGGAGCCTGCTTCCCTCTCTCTCTCTCTCTCTCTGCCTGCCTGCCTCTCTATCTACTTGTGATTTCTCTCTGTCAAGTAAATAAATAAAATCTTAAAAAAAAAAAAAAAGGCTGGGAGAAAGGTTTCACTTTGCCAAAGGGTTTAATACAGAAAAGATGAAAGAGACCTTGACCCCTTGGCCAGGTATGATGAAATAGCATTGTTAATTAATTTTTAACATTTTGTGAGCACTTAAAATGTACCAAGCCTTAGGCAAGATAGCACTTTTCTTATTTATGTATTTTTTCAAATTTGTATATATTTTCTCAATTTTCTTATTTAAATTTAACTTTTGAAGTGGCTTCATTTTACTTATAAAGAACTTGGGCTTAGAGAGGTCATGCTGTAGTAATTACTGTAGTTAGAGTTACCATCTCTGTTTATAGTGCCTTCTACATGTCAGGTGTTTTATATTCATTATTTAATCATTGACAACCTCATGAGTGCTGTTATTTCTGCCGTATAGGATAAATTCTCAGAGGCTTAGAATTTAAGGATCTTGCTCAAGATCGCAGCCATTTAAGAACTGGAAGACTGTCACCAAAGCCTTTCTTTTTACACCTTAAGACTGTCACCAAAGCCTTTCTTTTTACACTATGCCATATAGCCTTATTTTTGGATTAAAAAAAAAAAAAGAATTGAGTGGTTTTAAATCAAAGCCAAGTAAAGGAGCATTTAGTGGGTCCTTACTACATAAGGAAAGCATTAGGGTACATGGTTTGGCCTACAAAGAAGTATAAAACACAGCCTTTGTATAGTATGTATATCCAAAGAAGTGAGGCATAAGTTGTGTAAAAATTAAGTCAGATTCATTGGATAAGTTAATTATTGAGACCAGTTTTATGCAAGGCACTGCATTAAGCCTTGTGATTGGCAGGAACATGGTTCTAGGTAGCCACAGGGATTGAACCCAGTGAAATCCATGGTCATTTCATTACCATAAAATGGTGGGCTAGAACATCGTATACTCTCAGCAGGTGTTTGTTGCGTGGGTGCATCTCTGAATAAAAAGTCCTTTGTGTCATCTGGGCCAGAGGTTCTCAAACCTTGCTGATGAGAAACATGGGAAGCTTTTAAAAATTGACCTCTGGGGGCGCCTGGGTGGCTCAGTGGTTTAAGCCTCTGCCTTCGGCTCAGGTCATAATCCCAGGGTCCTGGAATCAAGCCCTGAATCAGGCTCTCTCTGCTCACTGGAGAGCCTGCTTTCCTTCCTCTCTCTCTCTGCCTGCCTCTCTGCCTACTTGTGATCTCTCTATCTCTGTGTCAAAAAATAAATAAAACCTTAAAACAAAAATAAAAACAAACAAACAAAAAAATTGACCTCTGGGGGCACCTGGGTAGCTCAGTGAATAAGCGTCTGCCTTCGACTCAGGTCATGATCCCAGGGTTCTGGGATCAAGCCCCACATTGGGCTCCTTGCTCAGCGGGGAGCCTGCTTCTCCCTCTCCCACTCACCCTGCTTGTATTCCCTCTCTCACTGTGTCAAATAAGTAAATAAAATCTTAAAAAAAAACTGACCTCTGGGAATGAGGACCCTAAAATCTGTATCTTTGAAAGTTTCCCAGGTGACTGTGACAGTAGACTCAGGAACCTCTGAACTCGGTTCTACTTGGGCCACTTGTAGGCAAATCACTGATTGAAAACTGCTAGAATAGGTAATTACCCAAGAGCTATCCTAAGGTGCCCGTGATTGGTTAGCAGGTGAGGGATGCGGACAATGCTTAGAGTGGAGAGGAGGGCAGGTGAAAGGACTTGTTAAAGCACAGAGAACCAGAGATTTCTGTGGGCCCTCCTGGATGGGGCAGGCTTGCATGGGTGGAGAGGCTTCTAGACGGGCACCATCATGAATTGTGCGGATGAGCTGAACAAAAGAAGGTAGACACACCTGGGCCGATTTCCTTGGAAAATCACATGACATTTATTAGAAAGGAGATACTGTGGATGGGTGTCTCTTGGGCAAAATAGGATTTTCCCATCTCCCTACTTCCTTGGGCATCAGTTAATGTGAGCCCAGAGAACGCAGATTCATTTTTGTGTATGCCTCACTCTGGCCAGTTAGCTTTAGTTTGTATTTATTTCCAAACTTAGTTAAGATTCTCCCAGAAACTTTCCAGGACTACTAGAGAGTTCTAGTCCTGTCTGTTCAGCAGTTTTTAACTCTTCTCATCCTGATTTCTATCCCAAGCGCTCTTCTCTATATGGGATAAGACTGAAAGGTCTTCACGTAAGAAGTTACTCTCATTCTGGTCACCCAGTCCTGAAACCCGACTCCTCTTTGGCTCATCTATCTTCCTTGCCTCGCCAAATCCACTCATTTGCCAGATCCGATGTTGCTACTTTCCACTCAGTCAACAAGTACTTCCTGGATACTTCGAGAGAGCCAGGTACTATCAAGGTGTTCTAAATGCATTATTTCATTTCACCTCCCTAGCAACCCTACGAGGATGGATAGTTTTCCATTGTACCCGTGGGGAATCAGACTCGGTGAGATCAGAGGATCTGCCCAAAGTAAAAAACCTACGCAGCAAGGGAGCTGGGCTCAAACTTGGCTCCTTCAGACTTAATATCACTCATTTGAGGAGTAGATTCAAGCTCCTTAGTCTAGCACTAGAGAGACCGCTACCTTCCATGTCCATTGTACCTTTCTCTTCTCCCATGTGCTTTCTTACCCCTGTGCCTTAGCTCAAGCACTTTCTTCTACTTGAAAAGTCAACCTTTGCCATCTTCCTCTGCCCTCTGCTGCCAAGCTACAGAAATGTGCTTTTTTCTCAGAACTCCTGCATCAGATCTTCTTTTTTTTTTTTTTTAAAGATTATTTATTTATTTATTTGACAAAGAGAAATTACAAGTACACTGAGAGGCAGGCAGAGAGAGAGAAGGAAGCAGGCTCCCTGCTAAGCAGAGCCCGATGCGGGACTTGATCCCAGGACCCTGAGATCATGACCTGAGCCGAAGGCAGCAGCTTAACCTACTGAGCCACCCAGGCGCCCTGCATCAGATCTTCTTATCTGACCCTCTTTTCTGGCAGCTAGAACTCGGAGCTGCTTCATTGTCATGTGCTCTGTGTCATATGTCCCTGCCTATGTCTTCCGTGTGTGCCCTCAGCAGCGAGGGGGAAAAGGTCAGGGTGCGAGACTAAGTAACACATACTCAGCTTCTCTGGCTAGCCAGTCCACTGACTGCATCCGGACCTCAGTTCCTTCCTTCTTTTCTTTCTTTCTTTTTTAAGATTTTATTTATTTGAGAGAGGGCAAGAGAGCACAAGCAGAGGGAGAGGGAGAAGCAGGCTCCCTGCTTAGCACGGAGCCTGATGCAGGGCTCGATCCCAGGGTCCTGGGGTCATGACCCAAGCCTCAGGCAGATGCTTAACCCACTGAGCCACCCTGGCGCCCTGAGCTTAGTTTCTTTTTAAAAAGAACTGCATTCCACCACTACTGAGTAGTAGAAAGAAAATCATTTGTTATATTCCTACATTAAGCAGAATGACATTCAGATTTTTGGTTATTTGGGGTTTGCCATTGGACCAGACATTTGGAAGTTGGCAGCCAGGAGTTGTATGTGTGATAATAGTTCTGCTTGCGACGTGCAGCTCGCTTAATTTCTGAGGATCTGTATGTAGTGGGGAGGGTGGGAGATGACTGTGGCAAGGATTGATAGAAGTAGCTTATAAGGTCTCTTTTTGCCCAGACACACTTGGATTTGAACTTTCTGATCCATCCCAGAATGTCTTAAAAAAAGCAGAATAGTGTAGTGACAAAAAAATGTGAGTCTGGGACTCAGTGTATTGGTTTAGATGCTTTTGGTTCAGGCAATCGAAATCTAAAGTCATTTGGTTTTAACAAAAAAGGGACTTACTGACTCATGTAACTAGAAAGTCCAGAAGCCGGTCAGGTTTTTCAGGTAGTGTCTGATCTAGAGATTCTTAATGTCTTCACAGATATGACTCCATTTGTCTGATTCTCTCTGTGCTGCTGTCCTCCATGGGTAGCTTCATCCTCAAGGTAGCAAAGTGGCCGCAACATTTCAAGGCTTCATACCTGCTTATCACTGTAGTTCAGGACAAGAAAGAACATTTCCATCTTCAACCATCAAGGTCCTGGGCTTTTCTCTAAATGGACCAATTATATCATGTGCCCACTCTTCATCCAGAGACGGACCAGGGGACACCAAGGACTGATCGGTTCAGGTCAACTAAGGCCCAAATCTAGAAGTTAGGGAAGGGGTGTCAGACCCACCCAAGCCACCCAAGCCACAGGGATACTGCATAGGAGGGCAGGATAGAATGGATATGGAGAAGTTTGGCCATATTCTCCACTGTTAACAGCCATGTTGCCCCTGATCAAATTCTGGCTCTGTTAGCTAGATGTTCTTAGAGAAGTTACCGAACTTTGCCAAGCATTGGTTTCCTCATCTCAGTTTTTCAATTAATGATGTATTAAAGCACATAGTATAATTCCTGGCACTCCGTAAGTGTCGTGAGGATGATGATGCTGGGGATGATGAGATTGAAGAGGGAGAGAGCAACGGCATTGACCCCAATTTAGGGAGCAGCCAAGTTACAGGAATGTTTGCTATTTAGGAACACGCTCACCTGCTTGATGAGGCTGCTGCTTGATCTGCTGCCTCGTCCTGCTCTTCTCTGTCTCTGCCCTTATGTCCTGTGTAGGAATGCTTTCCTTCCTCTAAATCTACCTCAAGGCACAGCCCAATTGCTACTTTTTAAAAAAATATATTTTTTTGATAGAGACATCACAAGCAGACAGAGAGAGGGAAGGAAGCAGGCTCCCCACTGAGCAGAGAGCCCGATGCGGGGCTCGATCCCAGGACCCTGAGATCATGACCTGAGCTGAAGGCAGAGGCTTAACCCGCTGAGCCACCCGGGTACCCTCCAAGTACTACTTTTATAGTAGTTTAGGTCTGTGTTTGTGTAGACAGGTAACTGAGTCTCCCCCATGAGCAGGATCAGTAGATCCAAGTAGACCTAAGAGCTTAGGTCTGGATTAGACAGACCTGGTTTTGCGGCCGGGAAGCAGGATCACTTGGGAAAGTTATTCAGCCGGTTTCCTCATCTGTAAACAGGGTCTTCATAGGCCCTTCTTCGGAGAGTAGTGGAGAGAATGAAATAATGTACTATATGGAAGGAGCTTAGCTCAGTGCTGACACAGAGCGACTAACGCATCTTATCCTGGCCTCATGAGGTCACGGTCTGGGTTACAGTCTCTGAAGAAGTTACTGCCATGCTGGGCACATAGTAGGTGCTGAGTAAATACTTGGCAGTGGGTTTCGTTGTTTTTTGTTTTTAAGAATTTTTTATTTATTTGAGAGCTAGAGTGCGAGTGAGGGGAGGGGACAGGAAGAGGGAGAGAATCTTATTTATTTATTTATTTATTTGCCAGAGATCACAAGGGAGGCAGAGAGGGAAGGGGAAGGGCAGGTTCCTTGCTGAGCAGAGAGCCTGATGTGGGGCTCGATCCCAGGACCCAGGGATCATGACCTGAGCTGAAGACAGAGGCTTTAAACCCACTGGGCCACCCAGGCGCCCTGAGGGAGAGAATGTAAGCAGACTCCTTGCTGAGTGTGGAGCCTGACAAGAGGCTTAATCTCATGACCCTGGAACTATGACCTGAGCTGAAACCAAGAGTTGGACCCTCCTGTGACTGAGCCACCCAGGCGTCCCCTTGTGAGTGGGTTTTGGGGAGCATGGGGGCTCTTTTTCCCCAGCTGTCCCTTCACCCTGCTCCCAGCAACAACAAAGCAGCCCTTAAACCTTGGTGAAGTCAGTGTAGCAAAGTAGATGACGTGGAAGACGGAGTGAGTCCCTGGCAGGGAGATGGGGTGATAAGAAGCGTGGGACACGGGTGACAGATAACACATAGAAGCAACAGGAAGCTAAAAGGAAACCAGCAAGAGGCTGTTCTGTGTTCTGCCCTCAGCCATCAAGTCCGGCTCTGCCCAGGTCGTTGTTTGTTTCAACTGGTGATAAAATGGGGGTGAACCAGTCCGTGGGCTTCCCGCCTGTCACAGGACCCCACCTCGTGGGCTGCGGGGATGTGATGGAGGGACAGGGTCGCCAGGTAAGTGCTTCAGCTCCATCCCCGCACATCCCCCTCCCTTCTGTGCCCTGTCAATAGCCAACCTAACAGAGGTGGTTCTCAGCAGGGGAAACAAGAGTTAGAGCTGGATTTGCTGATAGAGCCCAGGTCCGTCTTTCCTGACCTTTTTCTTCTTCTTTCCTGTTAGAAAGCTCTCAGTAGCCAGAGATGGATTCTTTTGCCAGCTAGGAGGAAGGCAGGGGCTCCAGCTCCAAAGGCAGCTCTCAGATCCCCTGCTCAGTCTTGAGAGCAGATGCCGGATCTGGAAAGGTTTCCAGTCTCGTCCCAACCTGAGGGTGTGAGGGGGGAGCAGTGGACCGTGTGCTGTTGGCCTTTTACTCTCCAAACTGGGTAGGAAGACCTGCTCCTCCTCCTCCTCTACTGCCTTTATCCTTTTTCCCTCCTGCTTTGGTTCTGGACTTTCCATCCACCAGTTCCCAAGTGCTTCTCTGCCAGTCCTTGGACTCCCCCTTTCCCTTCTGAGAGGCACATACTTCGTGTTGACCTGTCACCCACTCCCATGTGAAACAGTTGTGTTGCTGCTTCCTAAGGGCCAGCCTCGAGAACGGGTCTGGGTAACCCCCAGATGCTGCCCCCCCCAGCATGAGGGCTAATCTCATTCCCAGGGCTCCTCCGGGCCTGGGCTCAGGGTCAGATTTAAATCTCTCTGATCCAAGCACTGAAAATATTTCAGTGCCCCCCAGATGTCATTAAAAATATAGTCGGCTATTTGAAATAACATAAGCCTTACGTGTATGCTAAAAATAAAACTGCTACTTTCCGGATTTTCTGGATGAAAAATTCAGGTATATGGATGGACGCTTAAGTGCCCCATTTTGCTGGCCTGCTTTGCTGGTACCCCACATACCCCCTGAGTGTGCCTGTAGAGAAATCTCACCAGGCTTGGATTCTTGCTCTGAGCAGTTGCTGTCTTCTTTCCTACAGGGAAGCTTCTTTCGACTCTTCTACCCCTGCCAAGAGGCAGAAGAGACTCCAGAGCAGCCACTTTGGATTCCCCGCTATGAGTACTGCACGGGCCTGGCCGATTACCTGCGCTTTAACAAGCGCTGGGGTGGGTTGCTGTTCAGCTTGGGTGTGGGTAAGTGCTGCCCCCCCCCCCACATTCCCAGCTTTTTAGTTCTGTTCCTAGGAGATCCCTCGGCAGGCAAAGTACTGTTAAAGCTGGCATCGTCCAGCCCTCTTGTAGTGGGGCATGCATGAGCCAATGTGGTGTGGAGAGTTAGGAGAGGATTACATACATTGGTTACAGAGCTATGTTGTCCTGGGTTCAAATCCACACTTCATCATTGAAAGTTTCTCCTTAGCTCTCCTCTCTCTGGGTAAAGTCATGTTGAATCATCTACTTCCCCCAAAGGCCCCACCATGAGGAACTCTAGTTAACTGCCTTGGCATCTCAGGGGTTTACCCCATAGTTGTTTGGTACTTCTTTGCATTTATCTTCCCATATTCTATCATATTTGTACTTTCTAAGGAAGAAAGGGGGAAAGCAGAGGTGATTGATTGCCCTGGACTGCTCAGGGGTAAAGGTGCTTCTGTGCTTCTCCAGTGAGGAGGGCACATGTCCCCACCCATGCCTTTGCCCAGACTGCCTCTGGGATTCCGGCTTCAGGGCAGCCGGAGGTAACATAGGCCCTGTCTCTGCTAGGATCTTGTCGCCTGCCTGTTAGCTGGAATGGCCCCTTTAAGACAAAGGACTCCGGATATCCTCTGATCATCTTCTCCCATGGCATGGGAGCCTTCAGGTAAGAGCTTCTGTCCCTCAGACCTTGTCATAGCCCTTAACTCATGGCAGCTGCTGAGTCTTGACTTACTCTCAGGGGGCTGAGAGACAGACATTTCCATCTGCCAGCACTGGGTCCACCGTCCCATGAAGGCCGTCCCTAAGCCTCTGTCGCCTGGTGGGGTCTTTCTGCAGGCTTCCCATCCTTTACTTCTCGTGGTCCTGCATGGATAAATGAATAAGCAGACATAATTGATTACATGTTTATATTATATTTAAAAATAAAGAAACATTTATAAATAAACACTTCTAGCTCTCTTCCTATATACACAGCACAGAAGTCTTAGAAGGAGCTGGAGTGTTACAGCCAGACTTGTTCCCTCAGTGCCTGTGGAGGGACAGCTCTGCCATGGCACCAACGTGGCGGTGACACGGGCCCACTCCCTGCACGCCTGCAGTGCAGGGCCCAACCTGGGAGGCTGTGCCCCATGGCAGCGCAGGACAGCCATAGAACTCTCGGGGCCCTGATATCCTCTGCGTGGTGTGTGAGGGTTCAGTTAGGCCGGCACCTAGCAAGCGTGCACACACAGTGCTCGCTCTCTGTGTGGAGGACACGGGCTGGGGAACTGTAAGGTCTCTTACCAGATTCGGGAAACTCTGCCTGATGTTTGTAAGGCAGTATCCATTCAGAAGTCTTCCTGTGGAGCCTGATTTCCCCACCTTGCTGTGTTGGGTAGCTTTTTTTTTTTTTTTTAAGATTATTTATTTATTTGACAGGGATCACAAGTAGGCAGAGAGGCAGGCAGAGAGAGAGGGGGGAGGCAGGCTCCCTGCTGAGCAGAGAGTCCGATGCAGGGCTCAATCCCAGGACCCTGAGACCATGACCCGTTCCAAAGGCAGAGGCTTAACCCACTGAGCCACCCAAGTGCCCCTGTGTTAAGTAGCTTAATAACCGTAATTCATATGTTGCTGTTTAATTTTGTGACTATTCTGTCTCTATGTTCATTATCAACATGTAAGTCTAGTTTATGTCCTAGAGTGTCACACGTCATAAAGGTGTCTGTTTTTGCCTTCCCACTCCCCAAACCATTTTCCATACTGTAGCCAGGGAGATCTGTTTGTTTTGTTTTTTATTTTTATTTTATTTATTTGACAGAGAGAGAGACGGCAAGAGAGGGAACACAAGCAGGGGAACAGGGAGAGGGAGAAGCAGGCTCCCCGCTGAGCAAGGAGCCTGATGCAGGGCTCGATCCCAGGACCATGGGATCACAACCTGAGCTGAAGGCAAGCACTTTAATGACTAAGCCACCCAGGCGCCCCTTGTTTTGTTTTTTAAAGATGTATCCATTTATTTGAGAGAGAGGGAGACTGAGCATGAGCAGGGGAGGGGCAGAGAGAGAGGGAACGAGAGAATCTCAAGCAGGCTCCCTGCTGAATGTGGAGCCCGAGGTGGGGCTTGATCCTAGCACCCTGAAATCATGACTTGAGTCCAACCAGCTGAGCCACCCAGGTGCTCTGGGGGAGATCTGTTTTAAAAGCAAATATGACCTTTAATTTCAGCACCTAGAACAGTGCCTGGCAGAGAGTAGGTGCTCAGTAAATAGTTGTTGAATAAATGAATGAATGTCGCTTCCCTATTTCGTCTTTACAGTAGCCTTTGAACTTACTTCAGCTCCTGTCATTGTCTTACCTGGATGCATGTCCCCAATAGTCTCCAGCCTTGTTTCTTACTACTTGCCCCACTCCAACTCTCTAGACACACTGACCTTCTTTCACTTACATAAAGGTACTACGTTATTTTCTGCTTCAGAGTTTTTATCTGTTCTGTGCTTTGTGGTTCTTCCCTTTGCCTGGAATATTTGCTGTTCTGCTCCTTGCTTCCTCCTGTGCTCCCCACCCCTTCACCTTTGTCTGGCTAATTCCAGATCTCCCTCAAGGTCTTAGTTTGGATGTGGCTTTCTTAGGGACACCCATCCCTTAAACATTAGTTCACGTTTTTCCGTAATATGCTTTCATTAGATAACCTGTACTTTCCAATATTTAACACAATTGCAGTGAAGGAATTACACATGTGATTATTCTTTAAGGTCTGTCTTTCCTACTGGATTGTAAGCTCCATGAAGGCAAGAACCGTATCTGCCTTCTCTCTCTTTTGGTACCTAGGACAATACCTGGAAAGTAGTAGTTTCTCAAAGAATATTTATTAAGTGAATGCAAGGGCTATGTTTTGCTAGGTTTTCATTCATTTAGCAAGTACATGGCATAAGAAGTCCTCTGGAGATCAGTCAAGGAATTGCATTTCCTCGGGGAGCCCAAACATGGTCTCTCATAACTGTAGCCCGTGGCAGGAGAGTGAATGCAGAGATGAGGCCGTAAGGCAAGTGGATGGTTTTCAGTGTCGCTTTCTTATTCAGCAAATTTAGTACCTGCCATATGCTGGGCCTGTGCTGGGGTTTTTTACTCATTAGTGAGTAAGATAGAGTCCCTTCCGTCAGAAGGACTATAGTCTAGCAGGAAAAAGAAGTCAGAAACATTCTCTCCTAAGTTCACAGGTATTTTATACAGAGAGCGGGTGAGCACATGACTTTGGAGAGTGGTCTTTTAAGAATCGGTATTGAGACTTCACACCTCAGTCGACCTGGGTGACCCATTTATAAATACTCTTCATTCGCCAGAATGAAACTCCAAGTCAAAGGGCAGGGAGGGAAAGGGGCTGGTTTCCTCCTGTTGCGTGTGTGGTTAATTCAGGATCTGAAATCCTTCCAGACCTATGTGTCCCCACCCCAGGGAGCAGTATATGCATTTAAACGTTCCCTGCTTGCAATGTGCTATTGTTCCTTTGGTTTCCACACAGCCCCGTGAGGTAGGCAGTGGGGGTGTGTACCTTACAGATGACCAAACGGGCTCTGAAAGGCGGACTTGCTGAAGGTTACACAGTCTGAACTGAGAAGGGATCAGAGATCTCTCTGGTTCTGCCTCCCTTGGAAAAGTGAGAGAAGGTGAAAGGAAATGTAATGTCTCTCCTTCCTGACTTTTCTGAATCAGTTAAGATCCAGGCAAATTGTAATAATAGAAAAACCGCCAACAGTAGTGGCCGAAGCAATAGGAAATGTGTTTCTTGCTCAGCTCAAAGAACGCTAGTGGTAGACAGAGATGATATGGTACTTTCACAGAGTTACTGGAACTTCTTTTATCATGCTCTGCCCCATGTGGCTTCCATCTCTAAGGCTGTCTAATGACGTCAGGGGGCTGCTGTAGCTCCTGCCATTCATCTACATTCCAGGCAATAGGAAGGGAGAACTCTCCTGAGATCTTTTTTTTCCCCCCTGAAAGTTCTATCGAGCACAGTCGGTTACGTCCCAATGACTGGAGCTGCTCTGTTCATTTTAGTAGCTTTTAGCGACGTGTGGCTGTTGAACGTAGCAAATATCGCTGGTGTAAACTAAGATGTGCTGAATTATAAGATCCTGGATTTCAAAGACTTCATATGGGAAAAAAGAGCTAAATAAAATATTTCATTAATTCCACATTTCTTTTTTTTAAAGATTTTATTTTCATTTATTTGGCAGAGGAGATCACAAGTAGGCAGAGAGGCAGGCGGAGAGAGAGATAGGAGGAAGCAGGCTCCCCGCTGAGCAGAGAGCCCCATGCGGGGCTCGATCCCAGGACCCTGAGATCATGACCTAAGTCGAAGGCAGTGGCTTAACCCACTGAGCCACCCAGGCGCCCCCCATATCTCTTTTTTAAAGTAATCTCTATACCCAATGTTGGTCTCGAACTCATGACCTCGAGATCAAGAATCAGGTGCTCTACCGACTGCGCCAGCCAGGCTCCCCTAACTCAGACATTTTGATTATATGTTAAAATGATAATGTTTTGGCTCTGTTAAATTAAATAAAATATATTATTCAGATTAATTCCACCTTTTTTTTTTTAACTTTAAAAAATATATCTACTAGAGAATTTCAATTACTTATGAGGGCAGCATTATATTTCTGTTGCTGGGCTGGAACTTAATCACATAGATCAACCTGGCTGCAAGGAAGGCCACAAATGTCATACTGATATCTGTATCTTCAGCTGATAATCAGGTTCTGCTACTAAGGAGGACAGAAAAATAAGTGTTTAGGCAGTTGACAGTGTCTGCCGTATTCCTTTTTTTCTAGGAAGTTGGAGGCTGGACAAATTGACATGCTAAATTACAGGTGCATATTTGCATATTACAGAAAGGGCCAGAGTGCCTGTCTCCAGGGATCTGACCTGCTAATTTGGGAGACCTACAAGAATACGTAGACAATAAAAATGCAATTGTTGGAGTAGCCAGACTATATTGGGGGTGGGTGGAGAGGAATCAGGGTTTGTGTGGGGTTGAAAACACCATGGATGGATTTACACATGCTTCATGGAGCCTTGGGGAGACGAGTGCTCTGCTAACCAGAGAGAGCACCTTGAAGAGGGAGGGTTGCTGCAGGTGAAACTTCCTCTCTTCAGTCTTTTGAGATGGTCACCAGCAGAGCATGGTTGGAATGGGGGCTGCAGGGGGCCGTTCTTCTGAGCGCTCCTCTTGTCTCTCGCAACTCTAGGACGCTGTATTCAGCCTTCTGCATGGAGCTGGCCTCCCACGGCTTTGTGGTTGCTGTCCCGGAGCACAGGTGAGGGGTGAAGGCCATAATGAACTCTTGGATTGGCAGCCGCCAGTGGGCTGGGACAGAGGCTAGTCCCTTACCCGTATATTATTTCTAATCTTCACAATGACCATGCAAGGCGGGTATTCTACTCAATTTCAAGACAAGGAAACCAAAGTTCAAAGGTTTACTTGCTGGAAGGGACACAGCTGAGTTGGGGCCCAAGTCCAAGTCAGTCTTTAAAATCAATGTTTTTTTTCTACTCTCCTGTGTATGGCCCCAGATCTTTCTCCCTGCTAGCCAAAAGATGACCTAGAGTGTCTTGGCGGAAATGGAGGATTTGGCAAAGGGAAAAAATAAGCTCAAGGGTGTCCTCTAGTTTCTCCAGCGGCACGTGTATTTCAGGGATGGGTCCGCCGCGACCACCTGTTTCTGCAAGCAGGCCCCGGGGGAGAACCAGCAAGCTCCCGAGCTGCTGGAGGAAGAATGGATCCCTTACCGTCAGATTGAGGAAGGGGAGAAAGAGTTCTATGTCCGGAATTGCCAGGTAGGCTTGTGCCTGTTGGGGAGGGGGAGTTCATAAGCCTGTCCTCCTGACACTAACAGTCCCTAAGAAGACTGAACTAAGAAGACTTTGATCTCCTGTCCTGAGATCTCACTCAGAGTGGGTCTGAGCTTACCATGGCAGAGAAAGGGGGTAGTAATCAAGACTCTTCACAATTGTAGGTGACAGAAACTTAATTTAATCTTGGTAGGCAAACCAGAGAATTGACCGGCTTATACAGGCTGCATGTAAGGGGCAGGACCACTGGAGCCCGATACCATCAAGATGTTTTTTCCTTCTCTGTCTCCTCTGCTGGTTGGTCTTATCTGCAGACTGCCTTAGAACCACAAGGTTAAAACCACAGCTCTGGACAGACTGAGTTTGCTTATACTTGGCCTCACCACTGGAGAGAATAGGGCTCTTTGGAGGGTCGTCCCCCAGTTGTCACACCTGCCTCAAGCTGCAGAATGAAAAATCCTGGAGGGAGGCTTCTGGGCCCAGGAGAAGTACCCAAATGGGAAATTTTCATCAGAAATAGGTCGACAGATTTGAGGGGGTCACAGTCCTCAAATGTGAGGGGTAGTGGGTGAATTGGGGATAGGTGAGCGCTAGGCAGATGAAAACAATAGATGTATGCTATAAATAGGGAAGTCAAATCCAGTACTGGGTTGATTAAAAAAAAAAACACTCTTATTTCTTTTGTGTTCAGGGTGCTTTCCTATATGTTGTCTTATTAGGTCCTCCTGATGCCCCATGGGGAGGGGGGCAGTGTGAAGGGCCGTGCTGACTCCAGTGGACCGTTAGGTGGCGCTTGTATGGAGCTGCTGGGAGGTTGCCGAGCCTTTCTCAGGCCATGGAGCCCACGGTGCTTGCTGAGCACTAGGTGGGCATGCTCTCCCCACACCCTCCCTCGGCTCTGTCAGAGAGTGAGGTTCTTGCCGAACGGTGTGCCGTGTTCTGTTCCCGCCCCCACCACGACTCTGTGTTGTAGGTGCATCAGAGGGTGAGCGAGTGTACTCGGGTGTTGAGGATCCTGCAAGAGGTCACTGCTGGGCAGATCGTCCTCAATATCTTGCCCGACGGGCTGGATCTGAAGACCTTGAAGGTATGGCAGCAATTAGTGTCACCTGGAGCACATGTGTTCATCAGGACCTTGGGGTCTGTTCTGTTCCACATAACAAAAACCTAACTCATTGGCTTAAACTAGAAGAGAATTTGTTGGCTCTGATAAGTGAAGAAGACCAAACGCAGACTGGCTTTAGGCCAGATCCAGGGTCTCAGACATTGTCATCAAGGCTCTGGCACTCTCTCTTCTTCTCCTGGCTCCCTTCCACTCCATGTGTGGGCTTCATTCTCACCGGACTCTCCCCATTAGGCAGGAACCCTGGTTGCTGGCAGCCCAAGCCTATATTTCAATGCAGCTTCAAATTTAAAAGGAAAAGAGATTCTCGTGGTTTCCACTGTTCTGAGAAGGCTGTGGCCCTGCTTGGGTTACATGTCCCTTCCAGACCAGTCACTGTACGAGAGGGACAGGGTGTTCTGATTGGCCTGCCTACATTATACACCCACTTCTGGGTCAGGGGAACCTGAGCGCCAGGACTGGCATCCCTACAGGGCCACGTGGATAAGGGAAAGATGTCTCGTTCCCCAAAGGAAGGGCTGTTGAGCAACGAACAACCTGTGTTCTTTTCTAATTCTTTCCTTTGAGGGAATCCCAAAAATCCTTCCAGGAGGATAGAAACTGTCCCAGCTCTGGAATCTGGTTCCTATGCAGATACATTCCCAGCACCCCGCACCCCCCCATCTTTCCCACCTGAGTTCAAAAGTAGCTCAGGCTCTATTTAGAGAACCAAGAAATCACACAAAAGCATAAAGAAAAAAAGCTTTTCTTTTTGCATATTGACGTTTGTCTTTCCAGTTCCTTTAAAACGCGTAACACATGTTTATGTTTTTAAAAACAATAATGTTATTATTTAATACATGCTGTTTTGTGGCCCTTTTTTTCAGTTAGCATACTAGTCTGAATGTCTTCTTATGCCAGTTAATATTTTTCTATGGCATGATTTTTTGATAGCCATGTAGTATGCCATTGCACAAATGAGAATGGGGTGTGTGTGTGTGTTTGTATATGTACATACATACATACGTATATATAAATTAACAACTACTGTTGTATGAGTACTTAAAATGATAAGAGCCCCTTATAGAAACTTATGCAGCAAGCATTATTAGCTCTTTACATAAAAAGAAACCAAGGATCAAAGAGGCTAAGAATCTACCCAAGGTTACACAGTCAAGTAAGTGGTAGAGTCAGACTTCAAACTGGGGCCTTTTGATACCAAAGCCTGTGCTGTGTGCCCCACAGACTTACTAGCAAATGCCTTTTAAAGGCTCTGGTCGAGTCAAGGCCAGCCAGGGCACGGTATCTGCCTGGAGGGCAGCTGGGAGCCGACATCTGAAGCACTTCTCCAGCAGAGCGCTGTGTGCTGCCGGCCCCTAGCAGACAGAAAGGGTTCCAGGCACTGAAGTACAGGGTTGTGTGCCTCTGAGCCTGCGACAGGCCTTGGGCAGGCTGGAGTTGAGTTGGATTATCATTGGGGGAAATACGGCATAAAAACAGCTAAGAACACTTTCACCTAGCAGAGTAAGTTCTAAAAATTGATTACTCACTCTTGTTGGCAAAGCTCTGGGGAAGCAGATACTGTGCTGGGTTGCCCGTGAGAGTACAGATTGCCCCACGCAGAGCAGTTTGGCAATAGCTATCAGCAGTACAAGCGGGCATATTCTTTGACCTAGCGATGTCCAGTTCTAGGAATGGATTCTGTAGATATCTACACGTGCAGCTTGATAATATGTACAAGGTTATTCGTTCCACTGCTGTTGGTAATGGCAAAAGACTGGTCATATCCTAAGTGTTCTCCAGTAAGGGAAGTCCTTGAATAGATTATGGGACAATGGATATTAGTTTTGATAATGCTAATTGCTGTAACTACTAAGTCCCAGACCTCAGTAGCTTAATGCAATACAAATTTACTTCTCTCCCACGCCAAGTTGCAAATAGGTGCTCCTCTTGCAAGGGGTGACTCAGGGATCCAGGCTCCTTTTAGCTTATAGCTCTAGCCTCTTCCACTTGTGAAACCCAAGGCCACTGTGTGCATTAAGCCAGGAGCCGGGAAGGGCATGGAGATTTATATAAAACACTTTTTTATGGGCCAGGCCTGGAAGTGGAGATACTGCTTTCATGCTCCTGTTGGCTGGAACTCAGTCCCAAGGCCACATCCAGCTGCTGGGAAACAGAGTCCAGCTGTATGTTGGGAAAGAAGAAAGACAGATTTGGTGATCAGCCAGCCATCTATGCCATGGGGAAACCAGATGTAGCTATAAGAAAGGATAAGGAAGGTCTTTCTGTAACTAATATTATTATACACAAAGTAGCTATAAGAAAGGATAAGGAAGGTCTTTCTGTAACTAATATATTATGCACAAAGGTAAGTTTTGTGTAAAGAGTGGGGATATAGAGATTCGCATTTACCTGTGTGTGCGTAAGTAAGCTCTCCAAAGACACTGAAGAAACTGACCCGTTTGGGGATATGTGTTGGGCCACTATGTGGAAAGGGAATGTGATACGTGGGTGACTTCTTTATATGCTCCTGATTTTCCGCATATATAAATATATTAACCTGTGAAAAAAAGCAGAAGCGGCCATCAACCAAGTTGTTGGTCTGAAAGTACTAAGCAAAGGGAGAGAATTTAGGTACAGGGCCTCAGGATGGAAACTGGGGAGAGCAGAGGAGAGCACAGGTTCAGGGCACAGCCTGGGCCACAATGGCTAGAGAGATTTCCCAAACCCCTCGGCAGGCAGCTGCAGTGGCTTCTTACATAACCGTGCCCTAGAGGCTTCTGGGGACAACTTGAAATAGATATTTGCAGAGCAGGAAGAGCAAGCCGACTCATTCTGCCCGATCAAAGTCAGGACAGATACCCAAAGGAAGTAGAAGCCGGCTTTGTTTCTACACAAGCAGCCCTTGCCTTCAGAGGGACATGGAGGAAGCAGGAGCTTTCCGTTCTGTCCCCCGACTTGGCTCCTGTGTCACCCTTTGGACTGGCTGTAAGGCAGGGATCTAGGGGTTGGAGACGGTTCTCATTCCTAACGTGCTTGCACGGATGGATCTGTGTGGAATCCATCATTTAGGCCCAGTCATTTCTTCACGTATATTTAGCTGTCTCCCTGGTCCAGGCATCACAGGTGGTATGCTTACAAAAATGAAGATGAGGGGCGCCTGAGTGGCTCAGTGGGTTAAAGCCTCTGCCTTCGGCTCAGGTCATGATCCCAGGGTCCTGGGATCGAGCCCCACATCAGGCTCTCTGCTCAGCAGGGAGCCTGCTTCCTCCTCTCTCTCTCTGCCTGCCTCTCTGCCTACTTGTGATCTCTGTCAAATAAATAAATAAAATCTTAAAAAAAAAAAAAAAACGAAGATGAAGAACATAGTTTTCAGAATTCCTGACTGCAGGAAGTTGTCTGGTCTGGGGATTGGCTGACTGGTCGCTCTCCGTTGAGCACGAGGTTCCTGCCCTACAGGCAGGACCTCATCCACTGTACAGTGCTTCTGCCTCATTGTCTCACTCTCTGCCTCCTGTCTCTGAAGAATTCCTGGAAAAGCAGCCCCACATTTCTGATTTGGTTCAGTTCTCTGCTTTCCTCAGGGCAGCATCAACATGAGCCGCGTGGCTGTGATGGGACATTCATTTGGCGGGGCCACAGCTGTCTTGGCTTTGGCCAAGGAGACCCAGTTTCGGTGAGTGTCCTAGCGACGCTGCTGTTGAGCTCTGCGCACTGTTCCGTCATTCAGCAAGTATTTGTCACACGAGCGTTATGTGCTAGGTACTGGTTTGGGAGCTGGGGATTCAGTGGCGAACAAGAAAATAAGGTCTCTGATTTCATGGAATTACGTTATTGTGGGAGGAGACGGATGAGTAAACAAGCTAACAGCCAAATCCCCAGCACTCAGGTACAGTGAAGAAAATAAACAAGGCTGATACGCCAGAGTAACTGGAGGCTTCTTTCAGGAAGTGACGTAAGCCAAGACTTCAGAAGCCAACCGTGTGAAGGTCTAGGGAAGGATCATTCTAGGCAGAGGGAACAGGTAATGCAAACACCCTGAGGTAGAAGGAAGCTTGCCGTGTCAGTGTGGGAATGGCACAGTGAGTGAGGGGGAAGTGGTTCAAGATAATGATCAGAGAGATAAACAGGTTAGATCACACGGCCTTTTGGCCAGAGTGAAGAGAGTTCAATTTTATTCTAAGTACGATGGGAAACCATTAAGGGTTTTAAGCAGAGAAAAATATTTTAAGTTTTTATTTATTCATTTAACTAATCACTACACCCAACGTGGGGCTCAAACTCACAACCCCGAGATCAAGAGTTGCAAATTCTTTTAACTGAGCCAGCCAGGCACCCTGAGAAAAATCTTACTTACATGTTAAAGTATTAAGAATACAGTGCTGATAGTTCCAGGAAAAATCAGTGGATTAAGTGTCTAACTTGATCTCAGCCCAAGTCCTGATGTCAGGGTCCTGAGTTCAAGCCCTGTGTTGGGTTCCACACTAGGTATGGAGCCTACTTTAAAAAAAATAAAAATAAATAAATTAAAAATTAAAAAAAAAAAAAAAGATCCCTCTGGCTACTGTATGGCTACTCTACTGTATGAAGAGTAGATGGTTGAAGACAAGACTGAAAACCAAGAGGCCGGTTAGAGGAAGGCTGTTTTAGAGTCAAAGTCAGAGGTGATGGATTGGCATTCAGATGGAGGAGGCAGGATGGAGAGATGCGAATTGAGTCAGGATATGTTTTAGAATTTGAGTGGGGGAGATGATTGTCCTTTATTGAGATGGAGAAGACTGGAGGAACTCTGGGTAGGGGAAAGGAGCTAATCTTAGGGCCTTAGTTTTGCCCCAGGGGACAGATTACTGGACACACTGGCCATGTCTTTGAGCTCTGGCACCACAGAGGCTTTTCCTGACCTCCTGTGCTGTGCACACTGTGGGCTCACATAGCTCCACGTGCAGTCAGGGCACTAAGCTCTATTTTGTTCCCTTGTCTGTTCTGTCTCCCCTTGATCCTTAAGAACAAGAACTGTGTTATGTGTCTCTGTATCCACAGCATGGGGCTAAGCACATAGTAGGTACTCAGTGTTGAATGAATGGCCTTTGAGTAACCCAGGTCAGCTGCCTGAGAGTAGACCCAGGAAAAGGTCTGATCCTTGCTGTCAGGGACTTTAAAATCTAGAAGGATCTGGGGTGTCTAGCTGGCTCATTGAGTAGAGCATCCAAATCTTGACCTCAGGTTGTGAATTCAAATTCTGCATTGGGCATGGAGGCTATTCTAAAATAAATATAAACAAACAAACAAACAAAACCTAGAAGCATCTTTGGTGACAGGTAAAAGGGATGTCTATCCAAGATCCTAACTGAAGGGTCTGGGCCCTGGTACCCCCTTCCTGGCTTTCTGAGCCTTCCTCCCACTGAAGGGAAGAACCCTGTCCCGCCCCAACTGGCCTGACTATCCTTGCCTGGGTTTCTGCACAGCAGTTCCAAATGTCTGGTCCTGTCGCAGGTGTGCTGTGGCTCTGGACGCTTGGATGTTTCCTCTGGAACATGACTTTTACCCCAAAGCCCGAGGCCCTGTGTTCTTTATCAATGCTGAGAAATTCCAGACAGTGGAGAGTGTCAACTTGATGAAGAAGATATGTGCCCAGCACGAACAGTCCAGGATCATAACTGTCCTGTGAGTAAGCCCCAGGGTCTTGATCAGGATCCCCAGTGTCCTCTCCATTTGCTACTTGGTGATGGCTCTCTTAATTTCTTATAAATTATCTGTAAGTTCTACCCATTAATACAATACTTAAATACTTCCTGAAATGCAAAGTGTTAATTCCTTTAGGACTTCCGGTCTGTCCTCCTTCATCTAGCTCTACCTACAGCAGTTCCTTTCCTACTTTATATGACCCGATGATGGGATTTACCTCTTGGCTTCTGGAAGAAGAGTATTGTGGGATTGTGAGTTGGAGAGGGAAGGTATGGGTCGATGGACTCCAGAGATCTCTAACCTCATTTGGGAATTTTATTGAGTCTTTTGAAGAGTGTAACTACAACAGACCCTTGACATTCACGAGATAGACTTTTGGAGACCTTGAATACCTCAATTCAGATATCGCCCATAAACCATCTATATTCTCCCCAAGAGAAACCACATTCACTTCCATTACTAGCACCCTCAGGTGGTTTTCTCACGGGAGCCACTTATCACAGAAAGAACATTTTGAGTGACCTTTAGATTTTGTAGCATAGATCAGAAGTGGCACAGAGTTCAGGTGCAGGGCTGAGGGCTCATGGACAAGTCTCCCAACTTGCTTCTGCCCTGCACTCGAGCCTAACAGAGCCTGACCACATATGCCACAAGGGTCCCAGGTCCTAGTTCAGCAAAACGACAACGAACTACATGTCCCAGGCTTCTGGAATCACTTGGGTAGTTGAAATCCTAAATCCAAAGCCCTGGAATGCTGGGAGTCCTGTAGTCAATGCTTCTTCCCATGCTTCTCTTGGCTAGGCTGTCTTCCTTAGGGCCAGCGCTCCCCGTCCTTCAGATCTCATGGCTGCAGAGGACTGCTTGACAGTTTCCCCAGCCAGTCAGATGGAGGATAATAGTGACCTCTGGAGGGAAAGGATAATAGTGACCTCCGGAGGGAAAGGAGGCGAGAGCAGTTGGCAAGGAGAACCCAAGGGCGGACTATCGGCACTGTATTCTTAAACCGAGTGTTGGGTACCCAAGTGTCCATTATATTATTCTTTCCACTTTTCATCTGCCTTAAACAATACATTTTTAAAAACAAGTCAGGTTTTCTGCATGATGTCAACTAAAGTTTAGCGTTTAGATTTTTTTCCCTCATTGAATTGACTAGTAAATACTTAGCTGTGAGTCATAGCCCAAAATGAACCTAGTGGGCATTTCACTTTTGAATTAAATGTATTTGATAGCTAGGAACTTAAATTCTAATCCAAAAGCCTTTTTTTATAGGTGTTTGCCCTTACTTTTCTGATTACTCCAATAAAGGCAGGTGATTCCTTCTCCTGTTTACTTTGTGGCACTGTTCTGATGAAGAAGGAGCTGATATGTTTTGTGACCATTCAAACATCACCAGGGAAAAGCCACAGTGGTTTATAATGACAGTGGAATGACATTACGGCAGGCCTTGCCTCCTCGCCGCCTCGCCCTGCACCTGCCCTACTGCACTCTACTTAACTCAGCCTTTCAGACATGGTCTGGGGGTTGAGGCAGCTTTTAAGCCAGACACACCTGCATTCAAGTCCTAGCTCTCTTCCTTCCTGGCTGTGTGACCTTGGGCAGATCATTTCCTCTGATTCTATCCCAAGGAAAATGCTTCCCTTCCGAGACTGTGGTGAAAAGTCAGAGGTGGTGCACATAAAGCCTCTTGCCCGTGGTAGGTGCTTAGCAAATATTCGTGTGCTCTCACCTCCAGACCTGTACCAGTTACTCATTTCTCTTTGCCTCTAGTGGGTCTGTTCATCGGAGTCAAACTGACTTTGCTTTTGTGGCTGGTAACTGGATCGGTAAATTCTTCTCCGCACAAACTCGTGGGAGCTTGGACCCGTATGAAGGTCAGGAGGTTATGGTGAGGGCCATGTTGGCCTTCCTGCAGAAGCACCTAGGTAAGGAGAGAACGGGGGTTTGTGGGCAGCCCTGGGGGTCCCTTAGATTTCCTTACCCAGTGGCCTATCCTGACATGTCCCAGGTCAGGCAGATGTATGGCAAAAGGAAAAATCTGAGTGAAGGAGAGAGCTGCGTAGAGTTGCAGAGAGAATGCTTAGCTGTAAGTTTGCAGACCCTAACTCTTTTCTCTTACTCCCCAAATGACCTTGGCCTAGTCATTTTACTTCTGAGCCTCGGTTTCCTCACTGTAAATGGCACTTTCACCTTTCTCTCTCTCTCTCTCTCTCTCTTCCATTACCTGTGTCCTAACTCATTCTCACTCCCCTCATCTGTACCGCAGAGGAGGTTATGACGCTACATGGGCTAAGTTTGTAGACATACTTTTTTTTTTTTTTAAGATTTTGTTTATTTATTTGACAGAGAGAGATCACTAGTAGGCAGAGAGGTAGGCAGAGAGAGAGAGGAGGAAGCAGGCTCCCTGCTGAGCAGAGAGCCCGATGCAGGACTCGATCCCAGGACCCTGAGATCATGACCTGAGCCGAAGGCAGTGGCTTAACCCACTGAGCCACCCAAGCGCCCTGTAGACATACTTTAAACAAAACAAAGCATGGAAGGCTTATGACCAGTGTCATCCGTCACTGACCAGTTAAGTGGCAAGGCCTGTAGAGGTCTTTGGTGCAGCCTTCCACCCAGGGCGCGTCTCCTCTCCCTTCGTCCCACCACAGAGTCAGGCAGCATGGAGAGTGCGCCACTACGAGGGTCGGCCCCCTCTGCCTCTCCATTTTCAGACTGATATTCTAGTTAGGCTCCTTTGGGTTATGAGGAATGGAGAGTCCATCATTTACCTGGAGAAAAAAAGGTGAGTTTGTTTATGAAAGTACATCTGGCCACGTGGGAAGTGAAGAGTTAGGGGAACCGAGGTGGCTTAGCAGGACTGACCGCTCTCTCTCTGGTCTCTCTCACGGGCTCAGTCTCTCTGTCTCTTCTTCTAATGACATCTGTTTCTCTTACCTCTGGTCTGTTTTCTTCTTTTCTACTCTGGTTTTTCTCTTGCTGATAGCATCTCCTTATTCATAGGTAACTATGTTCCTCACAGCTTCGGTTGGCTCAAACCACGGCTTGATCTCCCAACTTCATGGCATCCTTTTCCTCTGTGGCTCTCAGTCCTCACTGCCGTATTTTCTTGGGTTTCTTCGACCAGATTCCCAAGGGAGACAGCTTGATTCTCCTGGCTCACCTTTACTTAGCAGCACGATACATCGTGCAGTGGGGCCAGTGCCCCACTGAGGCCTGGAGCTCTCTTGACTGATGTCTTTTTCTAATCTAGCCAGCATAGAGGAGGTGAGGGGCTGGGTGGCTCAGTCGGTTAAGTATCTGCCTTTGGCTGAGGTCATGATCTCAGCTTCTTGGGATGGAGCCGCGCATTGGGCTGTCTGCTTAGTGGTGAGTCTCCTTCTCCCTCTCCCTCTGATCTCTCTTGCTTTCACACTCTCTCAAATAAATAAAATCTTTAAAAAAAAAAAAAAAAGAAAGAAATAAAGAATGGAGGGGGCCACCACTGTGTGCCCTAGACTGAGCCCTCAGTGGTGTTGTACACAGTACAGTTTCCTCAGAAGGGAGCCAGGCCACCCCGAGTGTCCAGGGTCACCTCACTCTAGCCTAAGACCGAGATCTGATCCTTTCTGACTCCTCTTTGCTTGGCCTGGTCATCCCCTCGAGGGCCACCCAGCGAAGCTGCAGACCCTTTGCACATGGCAGCTATTTAGGTATTCAAAGTCCCCAGTGGTGTCTTCTCTGCGTTTTCTGTTCGGTAAGCTCGATGTCCGTGGTACCTCCCACCTGTTCCCCAATGCTTCCCCATGGTTCCCCATGTCGCCATTTATTATCCCCTCTGGATGCACTGTTTGTCAGGATGCCTTTTGACGTGTGGTGCCCTGACTTCAACCTGACATGCTGGATGTGGTACATAGAGTAGGATGGTCACCTCTGTGCTCTGGACACTAGACATCTAGTTGTGTGGCCTGAGTGCCTAAAAAATTTGGTGTGAATTCACTTTGCTTTCTTTTTTTAAAAAATATTTTATTTATTGACTTGAGAGAGATAGAGTGAGTGAGAGAGAGCACAAGCAAGGTGAAGGGCAGAGGGAGAAGCAGATTCCCTGCTGAGCAGGGAGCCCGGTGTGAGACTTGATCCCAGGATCCTGGGATTTGGGATCTGAGCTGAAGGCAGATGCTTAACCAGCTGAGCCACCCAGGTGCCCACGGATTCAGTTTGCTTTTAAAATATATTTGTTCTGTTATGAATGTATTGACTCTCTTAACCGGAATTTACATATGTACATACATGTTCATTTCATCTTGCTCCTGTGAACCATGATGCCCCCTGGGTTTAGAGACCTTAGGGTTAATACTTTAAAGCAGCACTCTATCACCTCATGGGAGAGGGAATGGATCCGTGACCCTAGACTGCGGTGAGGACTGACTACATGGTCCTCGGCCCACTCTCCCTGGTCACTCTTAGCATCGTGTCATTAGCTAAAGAGTGAAAGACGGCAGCGGAGACCACAGTGGCGTAGTCTGGCTGCCTTTAGGAACTAAGATGTTGAGCTAAGACGCTCATTACTGGAGACCAACAGAAGAGCTGGGAAGGAGAGTCTTAGACCGTAGGGAGATTATCCAGAACTTGCTTTACGCCAGGCCTTCACTAAGTACTCAGATTCACCATCACATGTAATCCCGAAGACGGCCCTCTCTGGTAGGTACTCGTTTTATTAACGCCATTTTATAGATGAAGAAATGAAGCTTTGGAAAGTTAAGTAATTTGTCCGTAGTTATCTGGTTATGAAGTGGCAAGGCCAGAAGGCACCTAAATTGCCTGATTCCAAAGCCCACATACTTAGCGGATGCCCTGTCCTGTCAGCGACTTCAATGACCAGGGTGTAGCCTCAGTCTTGAGGAGACACAGAGAGCAGGCACCAAACTGATGGAAAGGAAAGGACAGCCAGGAGAGGAGGCTCCCCAGACAAAGTGATCCGCGTCTTTAACCTTAACAGAGGAGTCTGGTTCACCAGGGAAGGGGCCCATGGCTTGTCAACAGAAGGCACAGAGGCTTGTGCGATCGGTTTGGAGAAACTGGGTTTAGTGTGCCTGGTGCCCGGGAGAGTGAATTGGCAGAACTTAAAGGCAGAGAAGTGGGCAGAAGCCAAGTGTAAAAGCCACGTATTTGCTGGAATGAGTGTGGATTTTAGTCCTTTGGCAAGGTAATGTCACGAATAGACGTGTGTGGGCTGTCCAGCTGCATCATGGAGGACGGGCGGTGGGCCTGTCTGAGAGGCTGAGGGTCCTACTCCGAGGCTCTGGTGTCACTAGGCGAGAAGAGATGGGACAGAGTCTGAAAAGGCAAAGCCTCTCCGTTTGGGGCAATTAGCTTTGCAAAGAAGAGAAAAGCATTTTGGTGGCCACATGGTGCATGTCACACAGGAAACCAAAGTGGGTTGCAGTGAGCTGTACCTCTCCCTGCTCCTAAAAATGCCTCTGGGAGCACATCTGCCACTGACCCAGGGATATTCTTTCTCTTTTATTAAGAAGATTGGGGCTTCTGTCCTATGAGCTGTAGGCAGCTTCTGTCTCTGCTCTTCCACTCTCCCTTCTCCTTTCTCTGCAGACCTCTGACACCCTCCCCTCCCCTGTCTCTGAGCTGATGAACTTGGCCTCCCAGGTCACGGAGAGAATGGAAGTAGCCGGTACTTCCTTGAAATCCCAGCACCTCATCCACACGCCTTTGTGTGATGCTCTGCTCCATGCCTGGCCACTAGCTCCCAGTCTGTTCTCTAAGGCCAGCCCCACCACCCACACACAACACGTTCCCTTCTCTCCCCCGTGGGTTCAAGGTGATTGTGACAACAGGTTTTTCCTTTTATCTGCAGATGTCAATCTGCCCCTCTTGATCTGGTTCATTTCACCCTGAGATTTCTCTCTCTCTCTTATTTTTAAAGATATTATTTATTTATTTGGGAGAGAGAGTGAGAGGGAGAGAGAGAGAGGCCGCACAAGTAGGGGGAGAGGCAGGAGAGGGAGAAGCAGACTCCCCGCTGAGCAGGGAGCCTGATGCAGGACTCGATCCCAGGAGCTTGGGCTCATGACCTGAGCTGAAGGCAGATGTTTAACCAACTGAGCTGCCCAGGTACCCCTCACCCTAAAATTTCTGTTAAAAGATACCTACTTGACCCCACCTTCCCCTCCAGTTAGCGCCCCATTTCCCTGTTCCTCCTAACAAAACTCCTTGAAAGAATGTCCGTCTTTACGTTCTCTGGCTCTTCTCTCCGCGTTCTCTCTTAAGCCCACTCTAGTGAGGCATTTGCATCCCAGTTCCCTGTGACAATTGCTTTTGTCAACATGGCCAGTGACCGTCACAGCCCTCAGCCGGGTGGCGAGTTCTCCTTCCTCATCTGCTGCCGTGCTCAGCTTCTTTTTTTCTTTTTTCTTTTTTTTTCTTTTGGTCAGAGAGAGCGAGCACAGGCAGACAGAGTGGCAGGCAGAGGCAGAGGCAGAGGGAGAATCAGGCTTCCTGCTGAGCAAGGAGCCCAATGTGGGACTTGATCCCAGGACGCTGGGATCATGACCTGAGCCGAAGGCAGCCGCTTAACCAACTGAGCCACCCAGGCGTCCCTGTGCTCAGCTTCTGAGAGAGCTGGTGACGCCCTCCTCCGTGAAACCCCATGTTCACTTCCAGAATACTCCACTGTGGGTGTTCTCCTGTCTGGACGTCTACTCCTTCTCCGTCTGCGTTACTGCTTCTGGTGCTCAGGGCTTGGACCTTGTCTCTGTATCCCCTCACGTTATCTCTCCACGCTCGTGGGTAGGTCTTAGGCTGACAACACCCCACTTTATGTCTCCAGTTCGATCTCTCGAGCATCAGATCCGTATAACCCATCACTCAGGGCTTCTCCACCCAGTAGACATCCCCGACCAAACCCGATTCCGAGTTACTCAAGCTGATGTCTTCATTCTTGTCTCTGCTCCCCTTTCCGATCCCTCAGAAATCCTCTTGGCTCTACCTTTCGACTACATGTGGAACCTCGTCACATGCCCTCACCCCCGTGACTGTCACCCTGTCCAAGTTGTCTCTCCCTGCCCTTGCCTCCCCACACGGTCTTTTCTTAATCGAGTGGCCAGAGTGAACCTGATAGAAATTAAGTCCAGTCTCTCACACCCCTCTTCCGAATCCTCCGTGGCTCCCCATTTCTCTGAGAGTCAAAGCCAATGTCCAGTGTCCTGCTGGCCCCGTATGATGTGGCCCTCGGTCCCTCCTGACCCCGCTCCCTGCTGCTCCTCCCCAGGCCGCCTTCAGTGTTGCTGCGCAAGCCTCCGGCACTCCAGGCACACACCCACTTCGGGGTCTTTGCGCTGCTGTTCCCGCTGTCTGGGACACTGTTCCGTTCGGTCCCGTGGCTTCTTCCCATCTCCTTTAGGTCTTTGTGCAGATCTCTCCAGTGAGGCACACCCTGACCACCCTTTTATTTCTTTTTATTTTTTTAAGTTATTTTATTTTATTTTAAAGATTTTATTTATTTGTTTGACAGACAGAGATTATAAGTAGACAGAGAGGCAGGCAGAGAGAGAGAGGAGGAAGCAGGCTCCCCGCTGAGCAGGGAGCCGGATCGCTGAGCAGGGAGCCCAATGCGGGGCTCGATTCTAGAACCCTGGGACCATGACCTGAGCTGAAGGCAGAGGCTTTAATCCCCTTAGCCACCCAGGTGCCCCTTAAGTTACTTTATTTAAGTAATCTCTATACCCAGTGTGGGGCTAGAACTCATGACCCTGAGATCAAGAGTCATATATTCTTCTAACAGAGTCACCCAGGCACCCCTGATCCCCCTTGTTACGCCCCTGTACCTTCCCTTCCTCGCCTCACCCCCATCTCCCAGGCACCACCACTGCGTCTCTTATCCGCTCTGTTTTTTCCCCATAGTACTTACCACCTTTTCCCACGCAATATAATTTATTGTGTTTGTTGTTATCTCTGCCTATTAGATTATGAGCTCTATGAGGATAAGGGTTTCTGTTTTTGTGTGGTATTTTTAGCACCAAGAACAGATTGGCCCATCATGGGTGTGCTTGATAGTTTCTGAATTGATGAATATGTAACACTTCCTTGTTGAGGAACTCTTCCCTGCCAGGTTCGCGGCAGGGCACTGGGGATCCAGAGATGAAGAAGAGTGGTCCCTGCCTTCTGTCCCAGCTTTTGTTTGTTTGGAACAAAAGCACCATTTGCCTGTTTAGCTGTGCCCTGCTCCCTCCACCTGAGGCCTTCGTCCCTTTTTTACTGTTCTTGCTATGGTAGACCCATCTGCCTGCGACCCCAGGGCCCTCTCTGGAATCCTATCCGGTATTGGGCTGCCTCATGATGTTGCCGTCTAGTTCTCTCCCGCTTGTCATGGAAGTCCCCCAGCTGACGTGCAAAGATCCCTTCCTTCCCGCTCAACGGCTTCCCTGGGCTTTCCATTTTCTCATGCCTTTGACCCAGGTTTGAATTCTGTCTCTACCACTTCTCCGTTGGAATGACCTCGGGTGAATCGGGTAGCTTCTCTGAGCCTCAGTTTCCTCCGCTATAAAATAGCTAATACAGGACTTCCTGCATAGGGAGATTGTGAAAATTACATGAATCGGTGCGTGTCTGGCCCAGTTTCTAGGATGCATTACCCTTCAGTAAATGCTGGCTTCTATTATTACCCTTACTGGGTTGTTCCGGGTCAAGCAAGTCATTTATGAAGCACACTGATAAAACATTCAGTGGACACTAGTTACCATACTGCTCTCACCGTCACACCCACCATAACCAGTCCTTTCCGTATCCCTGGTGCTCCTCTCCAGGATGACCCCCGAAATCCACGGTAGCTACTCCTTGAACTAACCTTACAAAGATTTCCCTAACCTTCCTGTTTTTTTTCCCACACAGACCTACAAGAGGACTATGACCAGTGGAACAGCCTCATTGAAGGCATTGGACCATCGCTCACCCCAGGGGCCCCACACCATCTGTCCAGCCTGTAGGCACAACCGGCCGTTTGTGAAAGGTCACTGAGCTGAGTTCCCATTTGGGGCCTGCCCAGGGACACGTAGCCTCCTATCAGGAAGTGGCTGATGTGACCCTCACAGATTAAGAGGATGTAATTGTGCTGCTGATTGGATAACTGGATACTTTGATCTTGGACTTGCTGATCTTAAACTCACGCTGGGACTTGGATCACTTACTGATTGGCAAATTGACTTCCTGGGAACTGAACACTGATGGTGTGGGGACTAAGCAGTGGGGTAGAGCTGGGGGGGCGGGGGACGGGGGTTGCTTCAAGCTTTAAGCTGAACAGTATTAACCCAGAGGCCTACTCCCTCCCCTTGGGCCATTGTATCTTCTGCCATGGAAGAAATGAAACCAAAGGATGGAGTGAAATTCCCACCTTCAGGACCTCTAGCCCAGCTTAGCACTACCTCTTCCTACCTCTCAGCCTTTCCCTCCCCAGGGCCATTTGGTAAGTTCTGAGCACTTTAGGTAACTTTCTAGGACGTGGACCACCATCAAGATTCTCCATTTATTTTCTTGTTCCATGAAACATGGTCAGGACTCAGACTTGTGAGCCCAAGGAGGAGGGCGGGAGTAGTGTCCTCACGGCATAGGGAGAGAAGCTGAGGTCCAGAGTGGTATCACAGAAGCTCTGGGTGTCATGGAGGTTTGCCAGAAATGTACCTTGACAGGGACCCACACAAGTTGGTGGAGATGGAGAATGTAGGTTAACACCATTAAGTGGCTGTTTGAACAGGTCCTTGCCACAGGAGGGAGATGTTTTGGTTGGTTATAATTTAGCCCTCCCCCCCACCCCCCCAGAGATATCTAGGAACACTTTGGTCTTTCTCTTACCTCAGGTATCAGGAGCCTCCAACATGCCCAGAATCAGGGCACTATAATTGTCTGTTTTCCGGCTCTGAGGCCCTAGCCTCAACTGTATGTCAAGATATAGACTGAATTTCCATTCTGTTCCATTTATAATATGAATGATATTAATACTCATGTTTGCCTAATGATACATTGGAATATTTTCTTTATTTAATCTACATTAGAGCAAGATGGCGAGCCATCTGGAAGTAACTTTTCCTTCTGTCTTTCTTTGTTCGCTTACCACTTATGCCCATGTGGGAAAAAAAAAAAACTTTAAAAGGAAAGGAAATCTTCCTGGAGATCTAACTCAAAGTTGTCCGGGAACATCATCCTGAAACTGTCCTCTCCACTCCTCTAGACGTCATGCCTCAGCCCAGGTAGGGGACCCCAGAGGAGGCAGGAGCAAAAAGGGTCTACACAGTAGACCCAAGGTCAGTGCCACCAAAGCAAGCAGGGACCATGTCTCCCATCTCAACAGCTGTTCTTTCTAAGACACGAAATACCGGATCCACTGAGACTTGGGAGGATCTTGGGAATTCTGGCAAGACAGAGTATAAAGAGAATATCCTTTATTAAAGCCCTGGGCTCTAGAATTTTGTATCCTGGTTTTGAGTCCCGGCTCTACCGCCACTGTGTAAATTCGAGCAAATTGTGTTCTCTTTCCATTCTTAGTTCCTGACTTTCTAAAACGGGGATCTGCACCATGAATTGTTCAGCAGATAAAGTGTAAGGATGTGTGACCCATGGGTTATTTTAAAAGTATGTTTCCTACTTTCCAAATATGTGAGATTTTTTAAACTATCTTACAGCTTTTGTTTTCTGGCTTGATTGTTTGTGGTCAAAGAAAATAACCCTATGGTCTTCATCCTTCAACATTTGTTGAAACTTGCTTTTTGGCCCACTGGAAGATCAGTTTTATAAATATTCCATATATGATTTAAAAGACTGTATATTTTGAAGTTTGGGACTTGCTGGTTTACTCAACAACACATTATGGACGACTTCTAGGAGAGTGCATACAAGTATTTTAGAGAGCCTGCCAACCCCGTACGGGGACCAGAGCCCGTCTGCACTCACAGAACCAGCAGATGCCACTTCTTGTGCCTGGGGCTGGTCCTGCAGGTGCTGGGGGCCAGTGCTGGCCGCATTAGCCCAGGAGACCCAGCAAATATGTCCCATGTCTATGTAGGTATCATTCAGAAGGTACTCAGAAACTGGACCCACCTCCCCCATTCGGTTCGTGATCTGGTAATGACTCATTTATCTGGCAATACTGGAGTAGGGGAATCTTCATATAACTGAAAATTATCCTTTAAGCTACAAAACACAATACTGACTATTTTGAGTGGCAATCTACCAAAAAGATAATGCACACATTTGCCTAATGTGAGCCGACCTCTGACATTTTAGGATGTTTCTGTTAAGATAAACTAGATTATGTAGCTGCTAACAAGCAGTCCCCAAAGGTAACAGGTGTATTTCTTGCCCATGTCCTTGATCTCTGTCGGTTGGGGAAGCTCTGCCTGGTGGCATCTTTATCTGCATTTGGGGACCCAGGCTGGCTGAAAGCGTTTGCTGCCAGCTGTCGTGATGGAGCGCCTGCTAGCGCTTGAACCTTCTGCCCAGAAGGGCCGCTCCCTGTTTCCATTCACATTTCATTAGCCAGAGCAAGTCATCTGGCCATACCTAGTACCCCACACCGCCCCCAGGAGAGCTGACCTATATCGGTGGGCAGGTCTGAGGTCTGAGCAGCGGTACCCTCTGGTCTGCAAAGATGTGGAGAGCTGTTTGCTTCGACCGTCTGCAGCCCCAGTGGCTGTCCTTGGAGCTCTCTTGATTGCTTTTCAGAGTCCTGCTGTCTTCCTTGTGGTCGGACTGCCAGCTCTCACTCCTCTTTGCCTTAATGGCAGTCTTCCCTGATCCCTTCAAGTCTGTGACCTCTGATCAGCCACCTTACTTAACAATTGTCTAAAGTAAAAGCAGGTAGTCAGAGAGGGCGTTAGAGACTCTCCTGCAGTGAAAATGCACTGCCTTTAGCGCTTGGACTTTGTAATCCTTTGCTCAGGAGGGATGTCACAAGGCCTTTGGTCCTTTGTCCTGAGTTGTGGGTTTTTTTGTTGTTGTTTTTTAAGGTTTTCTTTTTTCTTTTTTTTTTAAATTTTTTCAATTTATTTATTTTCAGAAAAACAGTATTCATTATTTTTTCACCACACCCAGTGCTCCATGCAATCCGTGTCCTCTATAATACCCACCACCTGGTACCCCAACCTCCCACCCCCCCGCCACTTCAAACCCCTCAGATTGTTTTTCAGAGTTTTTTAAGGTTATTTATTTATTTATTTGACAGAGATCACAAGCAGGCCGAAAGGCAGGCAGAGAGAGGGGGAAGCAGGATCCCTGCTGAGCAGAGAGCCTGATGCGTGGCTAGATGCCAGGACCCTGGGATCATGACCTGAGTGGAAGGCAGAGGCTTTAACCCATAGAGCCACCCAGGCGCCCCTCTTTGTCCTGGTTTTTTGTTCGCTTCCAGGGGATTGAAAGATACCAGCTAATTGGGCCTTTAGGTAAATAAGGTAATTGTGCATATTGTTTGTCATTTGCTGGTAAGTAACCTTCTGGTAAATTACCTTTCCAAAAGCTAAGAAGAGGTTTGGGGTTTCTTTTTTTTTTTTTTAATTTTTAGAAAAGATTTTATTTATTTATTTGACACAGAGAGAGAGATCACAAGTAGGCAGAGAGAGGGGGGGAAGCAGGCTCCACGCTGAGCAGAGAGCCCGATGCAGTGCTCAATCCCAGGACCCTGGATCATGACTGGAGCCGAAGACAGAGGCATAGCCCACTGAGCCACCCAGGCACCCCTTGGGTTCTTCTGCATCTTGTTCCCCATCCCATTCTGGGACTATACCTAGGGAAGCCTCCTAGTGGTACATGGTGAAGCTTCCGTGCATGGGATGCCACGTGAGGGAATTTCAGTCAACACAGATTGGAATGAGATTCCTCATCCCTTCCCCTTCCCGGATTTGTCACACTGAGGCCGATCGGGTTCTTGCTGTGCCCCCAACACAGTCCCCAGGTGCCTTTCCTATGTATGTCCTGACATGGCTGCCTCCTTGCCCATCCTCAGGAGGACTACGGGGCTCTTGAAGAAACATCAGTGGACTTCAGCTGCGTGTCTGGGCCTTGTGGGGGTCCTATATCTGCTCCCCTTTTCTTCTGGGGTCCCTGGGCCTGCCGAGTGACAGAGGGACAGGAGAGCCTGCACTCTATACTCAGGACCCATGCTCATTAGGAAGATTACTTCCTGTCCTGTCACAACCACATGCAGATGCCCAGTGTCCCCAGCCGGTGCCGCATGGTGAAGGGACCAAGATGATGATCGCCACAGCCTCTGTTTACTGGCCCTTCCTGGGAGTCAAGGATTCCACTTGGCTTCACACGCATCATCTCGCTTGCTTCTCACCTGAACCCCCTGAGCTCAGGTGCTGTTGGCCTCATTTTATGTATGAGGAACTAGAGCCCTAGAGAAGTGACTCGATCAAGAGATCACAGGAAGAGTTTGGCAAAGCTGGCATTTCGGCATCAAAATCCAAGCTCCCAGTGAGCCGTACTGTTGGTTACACAGTCTCAGTTTTGCATCTTCCTCTGTCTCTAAACTGTCAGGATAAGAAAAATGTAATTTCATCTATGGACTCTGAAAAACAATCTGAGGGGTTTGAAGCGGCGGGGGGGGGTGGTGGGAGGTTGGGGTACCAGGTGGTGGGTATTATAGAGGGCACGGATTGCATGGAGCACTGGGTGTGGTGAAAAAAATAATGAATACTGAAAATAAATAAATTGAAAAAATTTTAAAAAAAAGTAATTTCATGAGGAATGGAATCAAAAACAGCACATTCTATGGGGTGCCTGGCTGGCTCAGTCCCTGGATGGAGCAGGCAACTCTTGATCTTGGGGCTGTAAGTTCGAGCCCCACATTGGGCATAGAGCTCACTTAAGAATAAAATCCTTTTAAAAAAAAGTCAAGACTCCAGCAATTTTCTGTAGGACTATTTAGACTCAGTGACACCCCAGCATTATCGAGAGATGGGTTGGGGAGGGAAGTGCACCTCTTCAAGGACTGTGGCTCAGGTGTTTGGTTGGTATAAGCTCTATGACTTCAGGCTGTTCGTGAACTTCGGTTTCCTCGTTTGCCAAGTGAGAATTCTAGTAGTATTTCCCTCTGCGAGCTGTTGGAACAATTAGATGAGGTACTGTGTGTAAAGCCCTTAAGTCTGCTAAGGGCTTCATCAGCACTAGCTGTGACCAATGCTGTATTCTTCGGTCCTCCTGACATGCCTATACGGTCAGGTGTCGCTTGCCCTTCCCTGAGTGGACCCCGGTGGCCCTGGCCTCAGCTCTTACTGCAGCTTCTCTGGTTTCCCGGGTATTTCCGTCACAAGAAGCCGCCCCCTGCCACCCAGCTGCTCTCACTGTGCAAGGGAGGAGCTAGATGAAGACAGTTTTTCTGTTCTCTTGGCTCTGATTTCCGGCTCCTCACATCAAAACTCAAGACCCACCCCACAGTTCTAGCCTGGTAGGCTGTCTTCCCCACCAGGAAGGGTCTATGCTCTTAGGTTCTGGTCTGGGTTTTAGTTTCACTCCTGATCATCCAAGCACACGTGTCTATGCAGCAGATAGAACCTGGAGGTCCTAAAATGTTGAGTGGGAAACTCACAGGCCTGTTTAGATGGTCGGAGGGAGGAGGACCTGGAGGCGGGGAGTGTGTAGTGGTTGTAGTGTTTTCTGCTGCCTCTGAGGTGGGCAAAAGGGGTTCAAATGCCCCGTGACCTCCTCAGGAGACACCCCTGAGGCCTGACAAGGGTCCGCGAATGACCTCAGCTCTCCCCGTCGCTGCTGGCTCTGATTTCCCACCAGCTCCGCTGTGCCCTCCCCGATGCTGGTTTCCGGGTCCTTTGAGGCCAGTCTGACCAGCAGCTTACCCCTGGACTAATCCCTTTCCCCCCGGCGTCTTGCTGCCAAATCTGCCCTACAACACTCCTTTTGTATCAAAATGCCAGTCTGGCAAGGTGGTCTGATGGGAAGAGGACCAAACTGCTGGTCTGGAGCCAGGGTACACGTCTCATCTCTGTCATGGTCTCTCTTGCTCCGTGACCTTGTGTAGGTGCTTTCCCTCCGGTGACTTCGGTCTCTCTATCTGTATATCGGGCTTTGGGGTTGTGGTTGTTGATCTGGCTGATCCCTGAGGCCCCTTAGGTTCTGCCATTCCAGGGCTCTGGCCTGGAGTTGTCAGGGACCTGCAGGACTCCCTTTTCCCTGTAGGATGGCATCTCGCCTCCCCACTCCATCTGGTCTTGCCCTATCCCTCCTGTCCTCTGCTTCTTACCACGTACTCTTTTTCCCCAGTCCCCCTAACGTGCCCACCCAGTTCCCCAAACGAACATGCATGCCCTTTCTCATGATGTTTCTTGCTTGGAGGCGGGGAGGGCTCCCAGCCCTCTTCCTGTACTTCCAAGTACTACTAATTCTTTAGGCCCCTTTCGAGTTCCCCTCTTCTCTGAAAGCCTTCTTGATTAGATTCAACCAACATTTGATCCCTTGGCCTCTTGCTCCCCAGGAGAAACACATCCGTGCCATACTTAGTGTTGGGCTGGATTACATTATTTCAGGAGCAAGACCCATCTGTTGCATGGGAAAGCACCCCCCTGTTGACTGACACAGGGAGCAGGGATCAACTGTCCCCTCCCTGCTTGTCCCCTTCTTGTTCCCCAGCCAGACTTGGGAACAGCTGGTGTTCACCCAGCCCTCTGATGGCTCCAGCTGCCCCTGCTTCCCTTCCTTTTGGTTTTCTCAGACCCCAGCTGTGGGGCCTGGGGCAGAGCCAGTGACGACACGGCCCAGGGCAGCTGGAGTGAACAGAGATACAGGGACGAGGGGCGCCCAAGAGTTAGAAGGAAAGCAAAACTGAGCACAGATCACACTGATACTGAAAACGAGGGAAAGTTTGCCAGCTTATTTTCCCCATCTTGCTTTCGTCTAAAAAAAGAAGCTGCTCCAAAATCCAGTCCTCCTCAGCCTGCGAAGCCAGATGGTCCCTACATGCTCAGCCTGCCAAGTGTGCGCGTATAATTACTCATTTGCATGGTATCACACCCAGGTCTGAAGCCAGACACACTTTTTTGCCATTTGATCTGGAGCCAGTGAACCCTTCCGAGCCTTCCTTTTCTGTAAAATGGGGTCACTGATGCCTGCCATGCCCACCTCAGGATTGGGGTGGAGGGAAGGTTTCAGTGTCAGATGTAAGAGCGGCTTTGTAATTTGCAAGGCACTAGACAAATATATATCGCTATTAATAACAGAAGTGCCATATTTTGTTTTTGCCAGCGTGCCGCTACATAATGAGCACTTGTTTCGGGCCAGATTCTATGCTAAGTGTTGCACATACATTGTATCATTTAAGCCTAACGACATCCCTGCAAGGTAGTGTGTGTTCTCCCCATACCGTAGCTCTGGAAAATGAGGTTCAGAAAGATGTCCTGGCTCAGCCACAGTCACCAGCATGTGATAAAGTCCTGGAGCCAGGACTTGAACCTAAATTGTCGGGTTCTAAGGCCAGTGCTCTGAATTTCTGAGCATTCCCATCTCACAAAAAGAAAGCAGCTCTTTACCCTATGTGGGCAAAAATCACCCATGATTTGCTTTCCAGTAAATGCCCTCAATGGTCGGATCATACAAAGAGACATTTTTGTTGATAATCCAACTGGGTCCTGATAGTGCACCTGGAACGCTTTTCTAGCAGTTTCCAGCAGTCGAGGTGGGCTGGTTCCAACAGTCCATCTGTCATTTGTCCACCGCACAGAAAGTGAACAGTTCAGAGAACAAAACTATGGGGCTGACCAACTGGCAGGAAAAAAATCTCTGACATACAGGGTAGATCAATGATTCTCAGCTCTAGACACACATCTGAATTGCTTTGGAACTTTGTACAAATACGGATGCCCTGGCCATGTCTCCAGAGACCCAGAGAAGCTGATTCAGAAAGTAGAGGGTGGGCTTTAGGAGTGTGTGTGTGTGTGTGTGTGTGTGTAATAAGCTTGAGGGGTATTCCTGATAAGCAGCCTAGCTTGAGAACCCCTGCTATGGTTTAACATTACTAGCCTATTTTTCTCTTCTTCTTCTTCTTTTTTTTTTTTTAAGATTTTATTTATTTATTTGACAGATCACAAGTAGGCAGAGAGGCAGGCAGAGAGAGGGGGGAAGCAGGCTCCCCGCTGAGCAGAGAGCCCGATGCGGGGCTTGATCCCAGGACCCCTAGATCATGACCTAAGCCGAAGGCAGAGGCCCAACCCACTGAGCCACCCAGGGGCACCCTATTTTTCCCTTCTTTATGGAACAAGAGAACTAGCTGAAAATATAGAATCATTAAATTTTAGAATGGGAAGAGCCTTTTGATGCATGAGGAAACCAAAGCTCGGAGAAGTTCCTCAAGAAGTTGGGTAGAGAATTAAAATCCATATCTCGGGCTGCCGGGGTGGCTCAGTCTGTTAAGTGTCTGATTCTTGGTCTCAGCTCAGGTCTTTATCTCGGGTGAAGCCCTGTGTTGGGTTCCACCCTGGGCATGGGACATACTTAAAAAAATCAAATCCAATCCAGATCTGACTTCCATTCTAGTGCTCTAAATGCTTCCAGAGATGCCAGGGTTTTATTGGATTTATGAAGAAAATCCTAAGGACCCACTCACCATGACATCCATGGTTTCCAACAGTCCAACCTTGGAGTTTTTGTGCAGAAAAGAAGCCTGGGCTAAAAGATCTGTGAGAATCAACTCAGATGGCCTTTCTCACATGTGTTCATGTACTCTCAATGGATGGCCCCGTCCTCATGAAACTGAATCTAGAGGGCAATAAAGGCCAACAGTTAGGCTCTGTGTCACGAGCACTGAACCAGAGGCTATCTGAGGCTCTGAAGGGGCACAGGGTGATGAGTTCAACTTCAGCAGAGGAGAAAAGTTCTCAGTATTATATACTTGAGCTAGGCATTTGTATTAGTCATCACAGCATAATAACCCCAAATTTAACAGCTTAGAACAACAAACATTATCTCACACTTTACGGCTCAGGAATTCTGGAGTGGCTTAGCTGGGTGGTTCTGGCTTAACATCTCTCTTGGGGCCGCAGTCAGGATGTCGGCTGGGATTACTGTCATCTGAAGGCTTGACAAAGATTGGAGGATCCATTTCCGGGCTGGCTCACTCACATGGGCGCTACCAGGAGGCCTTACCTCACGGAGAGCTCCATGGGGCTGCTGCTCAAGACATGGCTGCTGGCTTCTCCCAAAGCAAGGGATCCAGGAGAGAGTAAGATGGAAGCTGCAGTGTCTGTTATGACCCATCCTTGGAACTCTCATTCCATTGTATCCATAATATCCTGTTATTTTTCGGGCCAGGCCTGTTCAGTAGGGGAGGGGATTTTACAAGGGTGTGACTACCAGGATGTGGAGATTACTGGGGGGGGGGGGGTGTCATCATGGAGGGTGGCTGCCACAGAATTGAGGACGGATGGAATTTTCCAGATGGCTAAGGGAGAAGGCCTTCTGAGCCCAAGAAATAACATGTAAAGATCCAGAAATATAAATAGCAAGGCATAACATATTCAGGACATTGTAACTGGTTTGGAGAAAATAAGTGAAAAATGGGAATATAGGGAAGCTTACCGAAGAAATCAAGGCCTTTTGTGTCAAGTGAAGGAGTTAAGCCTTTAACATTTGGCCAGTGGTTTTCAGATGTTTCCACACGTATTGGAATCATGTGAGAAGATTTTAAGACTTCCAATGCCAAAGCCACACCCATATCTAGTAAGAATCTCTAGGAGTGGACCCAGATATTAGTAGTTTTAAAAAATGTCTCAGGTGAAGGATGCCTGGCTGACTCAGTCAGTGGAGCACGTGACTCTTGATCTTGAAGTCATGAGTTCAAGCCCCACATTGGGCATGGAGCCTACTTAAAAAAAATAAAATAAAAAAGTTTCTTAGGTGACTATAATATGCAGCCAAGTTAGAAAACCAGTGCTGTAGGCCACATGAAGTAACCAAAAAGCTTGAAGCAGGAGAGTTAGGTGACCAGACTTCCAGATTCTTCTAGACTCTTCTCAGGGGTGAGGAAGTGAAGCTGTACTTTCCCTCTCGGCTCACCTCGAAAGTTACCGGTAGAATTAGAAAGGCTCCATCCTCTGCCCTCACCCCTCACTCAGGTAGTCCATGGGTCATCCTCTTTACGACCAAAAATGGAGCAAAAGTATCTAAACTTTAGCAGCCCCGAGTAACTTCTCATCATCCTAAATTGCCTATTTATAAATTTCCAAACCTGGTGCGGATGCCAACTTTCTTACATTAACATAATCACTCTTGAGGATTTTTTTCCCACCTGCTTCACACTTTCATATATCCATTTGTCTATCTCTGCATGGTCCTCCCGTCCAACAGGGGCATGTGAGTGAGGGCGGGAGTCTTCTCGGTCAGATGGACCTCTGGATTGGAGTCCTGATGTCATCCCTTATTAACGTGTTGGGTGACTGAACCTCTCAGGGCTTGAGCTAACTCATTTGAAAAATGCAATCTTATCTGCCTCAGAAGATGCTTGAGGATATCAGAGGAGGTCCTGCACGTTAAGACCTCTCCTTGGTGCCCGGCACACAGCACACCATCAACATTCACTACCGTTCAGCATTCCAAACGACACTTTAATTTTCCGTTGCATCAAACACACCACCCTCCCGTTTGGGTCTACTTAGCAGCTCTACCCCTTGCCAGGGTTTTGAGCCATTTTTAGTTGTTTTTACAACTCTGCTATTTTACATTTCTTTGTATAAATTGGTGGGATTTCTCTTTAACGTTCTTTCCCTAATGTTTGAAATGTAGAAATTGAAAATTGGAGAGAGGAGGTAACTTGTCAAACGAAGGTCTTTCTGCTTGTTAGTGTCAGAACCAGGACGAGGGCCAGGTCCCAGATACCCTGAGGCTTACCCTGTGTTCTTTCTCCCCTGCCACCCACACCCCGTACTCACTGGAGACTTGAAGACTGGCCCTTCTTGCCTTCTCTTCTCCAGGCTCTGTGATTCGATCTCCCAGTGTGCCCTCTGAGATGCCCTCTCCCACCCTTTCATCATCCTAGAGGCCCCTCATCAATTTCATCAATCCCCTCTAATTGGAGCAGCAGCCCTGCTGGTCCCCTGGGGGGTGGGAGCAGACGATGACTAATGCTTTGGAGACCTGGACTCCTCTCTCGGCGCCTCTGGATCTCTGTTGGTTGATGTTGTGCAGTCAGATGGGGATGGGGATCTGTCTGACTCACACCTCTCTCTCCTACTTGGAACACGGTCTGCTTTCATCAAATCCACCTTTCCAGAACAGTGGAGCGTAAAGGAACCATAGAGATGGTGCTCTAACTAGTACCTGTTATCTACACAAGGAGGAGACAGACTTGGTGGTGCAGAGTGATCAGCAGCAGATCTGGGACTGGGACCCAGGCCAAGAGACTCCCAGCGTGGTGGTGGGGAGAGGGCTCTGGAGCTGGGCAGGCCTGGCTATGAGTGAGTCCCAGCAGTGTGAGCTTGGGCAACAGAGTTAAACGATGCCCAATTTCCTCTTCTGTAAGATGGTGATGCCCAGCTCAGGGATTCAATAAGGAGTGAATGAAGTAATGTTGAGTGTGGAGCACTGTGGTCCATAAATGGTGCACAGCCAGTAGAGCACAGGGGTTAAGAGTCTGGGCTTTGAAATCAGGGAACTGTTCAAATCCTAGACACCCACTCATGAGTTGAGCTGTGCGATCTTGAAGGACTTATTTAACAAGAGCTGATACTTAGTGAATTTACTTGTTCCAGGAATTATGCCAAACACCTTAGAGATATTATTTCATGTAATGTTCACCATACTTTATGAGATAGGTGCCGTCAATATCCCTGATTGTACAACTGGGGACACTGAGGCATGCACCAATTTAGTAATTTTACCTTTCTGGTTATTCTCGACTTTAAATTCTTTTCTGCCAAGCACACCCATCTTCTTCCGTGAATGACGAAGAATTTTCTCTTGCTTTTGAGCTTTGAAACAGGCTGTAGTCTCTTCTATGCCCTCCCTCCTCTTCTCTTCATCAGATTCGGTTCCTCCCCTCTGTTCCAGTGTTGCCATGGACTTTTCTCTGGAAAAACCCAGCCTGCAAACCTCACACAAGCTGCTCCCCCATCTTCTTGCCCCTGCCTGCTGCCAGCACCCAGGGCCTACTCCTCGGGCTGTTAGCTTCTCCCAGCCAGGTCCTCATGCACACTGGCTCCCCCGTTACACAAAGGACCCCGTGAAGGACAGGCATCCCTGGCCAGTTCAGTTCAACCAACGTCATACTTGCTTGTGTTACTGCTGGACCAGATGTCAGGCACTCTCCCGATGGTTCAGATGGTTCAGCCAGGCTGACAGAGCCCCGTCTGCTCATCCCTACTCTGTAAAAATGAAACTCAAATTTCACACCACAAATGCGGAAGTCTGAAAACACGAATGCCAGCAAAAATGTGGAACTGGGGGGAATACTCACGGGGAATATTCACGTCCTTCTGGTGGCACACCAGTCAGTTGGTGCAACCACTTTGGAAATATCTTCCAGAGTCGAAGATGCACATACCCGACGAGCAGCAAGTCTACTCCCAGACAAACCCAAAGAAACAAACAAACAAACAAAAAACCCCAAAGCATAAACAAAAACAAAAAACACCACATATAGAATCACACATACACCACAAAAATCACACATACACAAAAAAATCACACAGACACAACAAAACATCACATACAGATTTGTTTTTCTTGTAGCACACGAATCTTTCTTCATTGCAAAAGTTATTATTTCCCCAAAAACTCCTAAAAAAAAAGAAAGAAAATCTTGAATTTTTTTTAAAAAATCACATTTCCTTTAAAAAAAGTTTATTGTAAAATATACATAACGTGAAATTTACCCCTTTAATCCCTCTTAGGTGTACAGGTCTGTGGTGTTAAATGCATTCATATTGCATAACCTAAAAATCCCATGTTTCTTGAGGAGCACAGGTTTAAATACCTAGATGGTACGACCTAGTGAATTAGGAACCACCTATGTTGTCAACAAAGCATTAAATAAACTATGTTTTAATTTATCCTAGCATTTAACTGCCCCCTTTTCTTATTGACACGAAATTAAATGTGCTGCCTAATTTTCTTCTTCCTGATTCTTGTGCTTCTAATTTTTCCCCAACTTTGTGTTATGAAAAACTTCAAACATAGAGAAAAGTCAAAATCATAGTACAAAGAACCCCTCCTGTAAACCCACCACTGGATTCAATAATTTGAGACTCTTTACTCATGTAGTTCCTAAAACATCGCCATCACGTGTCTCTTGGGTTGGTCCTCTGTTTCCTGTATCCCATTTGGGTCCATTTCTTTCCTGACTTCCTTTTCCCTTTTGCGTGAGTATGCATACTGCTTTGAATGGTTGTGTGACAGGGAAACGTGGAGTCCTTTAGGATCTCAGATGTGTATGTTAATTTGGCTGAGGAGAAGATTCTAGGTACAAATTCATTTTTTTCCCACAGACCTTTGAAGACCTCACTCCTTTGTCTTGCAGCATACAGTACTGTTGGTAAGAGACCTGATGCCAGTTCAAGTCTTGATCCTTTATCTCTGGGAACTCTAGAGGCCAACTTCTATCCTCAGAGGTCAGGCACTACACCAATATGTGCCTGGGTATGTATCTCTTTTTGATTGAAAGACATTTATGAATAAATACTTGGTTGATTAGTGTAGACAGACAGCTGGTGTGGGTTCCTCTGAAGCTTGGGAGGTATTTTTTCACAGGGGATCACTTTTTTCCCATGGGAGGTCTGATTATATGGGCTCTGAGAATAAGGGCCTGTCAATAAGCAAGCCTCCCATCAGACAATCTTAGGATTCCCAAAGTTCTAAAATAAGAAGTGGAACAGTGTGTTAGTGGTCTGTTAATTGCAATGGACAGAAAACAGGCATGATCCCACTTAAGCAAAGACAATTCATTGGCTTAGGAAGTTTGACTAGGGTTGCTGACTATCTGCATGGTGGCAAGATGGCTGCCAGCAGCCCCACACTGCCATCATCTTTATAGTCCACAATCCCAGAGGAAGATCCTAGAGTGTTCTCTCCCAGGCACCATATTATTAGACCTGTGGAAGGAGGCTGACTCTGCTTGGTTTCTGTACCTTCGTCTTAGACCACTCGCTGTGGACAGGAGATAGGTACTAGAATTGGCCAGGCTTGAGCCGTGGCCCACTTCTGTTGCCTGGGGCAGGCAGGACACTGAGACTGTTTACCAGAACCACATGGGATGGCAGAAGGGCGGGCAGCCCCGCAAAGGGCCGAACTCCAGGCAGGCAGACCACCTATATCCTCAGAAGGATTCGAGGGTTTTTCATTCCCGGATGGAGCTCTTTTTCCCTTCTGGGACCTCTGGCTTTTTCACCTGAGAACCAGCCCTCCCTGAGATCTCTAGCTTTGTTTAGAAATCACTTCCAATACCTTTAGCAGATTTAAAAGTGGCCATTCAGGGGCGCCTGGGTGGCTCAGTGGGTTAAAGCCTCTGCCTTCAGCTCAGGTCATGGTCTCAGGGTCCTGGGATCCAGCCTCCTATGGAGCTCTCTGCTCAGCAGGGAGCCTGCTTCCCCCCTCTCTCTCTCTGCCTGCCTCTCTGCCTACTTGTGATCTCTGTCTGTCAAATAAATAAATAAATAAATAAAATCTTTAGATAAAATAAAAGTGGCCATTCAGCCCTGGAATGCATCGGCACAGCACTGTTCATATGAGGTCTTCTACCCTAAAAACCGAATCATTAAATTTATAACCTTTTTTTTCTGTCAAGCTATACAGGCAAAGCAGACATCCTCACTTCCCCTCCGAGCCCCGCCCAATGCCAGCTCTCACTTCCGAAAGTCAGGAATGATCTGCAGTGGAGAAGCGGTCAGAGAATAGTAGAAATCAGGAATGGAGTCAAGGTTGGATGTGGAATTAGAGGGGGAAGAGGAGGGTCTGTGAGAAAGTAAGGGTTGGAAAGGTCTTTCAGAAGTTACTTGGTGCTTTTTAAAAAATTTTTCTATTTTGACTCAGTTCTACCAAAATGTCCCCCATATCGAATTGGCTTCGCCCAACTGCCCTGCTCTGAGGCCCAGTTGGAATGAGACTCAGATCAGCTGACTCCCCAGGCCAGTACTCTTAGCAGATGGTGTACAGTCTCCTTGCAGGAAAGTCCCAGACACAGACAGGGCAGATTCCTGACAATTCCTGAGGCTCTGCTCTCATTTGTCTCCCGTGGGTTTCTGCCTGAGCAGATGCTCCACCCATCCTGTGTCCCGCTCCCCACAGCCCCTTCCTCTTCCTCCTGGGTTCAGATCAGGAAGGTGAGTGTGGAACGGGCAAGGGTCAGCTAACTGGTGGCTCCCACTTTCTAACCCCTGCCCTTCTAGTCTCTCCGGCCTCCTTGTCTTTCATCATTGAAGGTTGAGGCCCAGAGGATGCCCTCACTTCCTGTTCCCCCCTGTTCGCAACCAGAGCTCCAGAGCCTGGAGACTCCCTCCACACCTCGGCGGTACCTGGGAAAGCCATAGGCCTTGGTGGTCCCCACAGCCCTGGAGTACTGGGGCAGACAGATCAATTGTTTCCCAGGGGACAGTCCCTCTTCATGGTGGGGTCTCAACCTTGAGTGAAAACTTTTGGTATTTAATTTTGTTTCTCTTCCCTTCTTCCTCTCTTGTATTCCCACCATCCCCCAACACACACACACACCCGCCACCCCCATTCTTTGAGTAAGAGATACTCTCCTCTTAACTTGGGCTGCCATAGCAAAATATCACAGACTGAGGTGCTTAGACAACAGGCATTTGTTTCCCACAGTGTTGGAGGCTAGGAAGTCCCAAAACAAAGGTGCCAGCTTATTTGGTTCTTGGGTCACTCTGCGTGGCCTGCAGACAGTTGCCTTCTCCCTATGTCTTCACAGGACCTAGGGAGAGCAGTCTCTTTCTCTTGGTCTTCCATTCCTCTAGAACCACTGAATCCATCATGAGGACGCCACGCTCAATCCCATCGGAACTCTATTACCTCCCAAGGGCACCGCTTCTCAATGCTATCACATTCCCAGTTAGAACTTCAATGTATGAATTTTAGGGGGACATAAATATTTGGTCCATGTTGAAGATGCAGCAAGATGCCCGCCTCCGAACCTGGAGAGGGGCTCTCACCAGACATGTTATCTGCCGGCGCCTTCAGCTTGGACTTTCCAGCATCTAGAACTGTGAGAAGGAAACATTTGTTTTTTAAACCACCCACTTGCTGGTGTTTTGTTATAGCAACCTGAACAGACTGAGGCTGTTACCATTGGGGAAACCTAGGCGAAAGGTATAGACAATCTCTCAATATTACCTCTTATAACTCCATGTTAATCTAAAAATTAACCCAAGGGGTGACTGGGTGGCAGCATTCGGTTGAGCGTCCGACTCTTGGTTTTGGCTCGGGTCGTGATCTTGGGGTCATGAGATCGAGCCCCATGTTGAGATTCCATCTCCCTCTCACCCTCCCCCTGCTCATGCGTGAGCCTGCTCTCTCTCTCTCAAATAAATAAATCTTTAAAAAATAAATAAATAAAAATGAACACAAAATAAAAAGTTTTAAGGAATGTATTATAGTGGACATCTTCTGGATGTACCTGTATATCTCAACTTCTAAGTACTTCCTTTAGGTTGATTGCTATGAGAGAAATTATTCATTAAAACTATTCATTTCAGGGCACCTGGGTGGCTCAGTGGGTTAAAGCCTCTGCCTTCAGCTCAGGTCATGATCCCAGGGTCCTGGGATGGAGCCCCGCGTCGGGCTCTCGGCTCTAAGAGGAGCCTGCTTCGTCCTCTCGTTCTGCCTGCCTCTCTGCCTACTTGTATCTCTCTCTGTCAAATAAATAAATTAAATCTTTAAAAAGAAAAAAACTATTCATTTCCACTCATTAGCAGAAAAGAAGAGCTCTGGATTTCAGCACACTGGGGCTTTCTGGCTTTCACCCAAGAAGCCTTGTGGGCATAGAAAATTGATCTGGATGTCGGCAGAGGAGGAGGGGTTAGCCATACTCACAGATTGTTCTATTAAACCCAGAATTCTAGCTCACTATTTACAATGAGAAACGTTAGCTAAGGGGACCAGACTCCCGGTCTCTTGGCCAGAGATTTCACTCCTTGTAGGCCCTCCACTGGCAGAGTCAGGGGAATTAGGTGACGTGATTCAGATGTTAAAGATACCAAACTACACACATTTCCATAGTAGGACTAAACCATTGTCACCAGGGACAGATGAATAGGTTCTTGGCCCTGGACATTCCTCCCTAAGCAATGCTTGAATAGGGACAGCCTGTATTTGCCATTTCTGTGCTCCCAAGGTTGATTAACCCCTGTTCCAGTTAACACATTGTTTCTTTAGGTATATGATTATATTCTAGTGAATTACAGCCAGATCTTGTTGACCTTGGAGCCCTTCTATCTCATTAAAGCACTTTTTCTTAACCCCTTATTCAGTAGAGCTGGAAGGCTCTAGAAGGCTCCTAGCCCCTGTGAAATTGTCTGCAGAATTTTGACATTTGACAGAAATTTGACATAGTCAAACATAGGGGGTGTGTTCATTTATCAGATTTTCAGAAGTGGATATCAGTTTAATAGTGAACATCCATGGCTCCCATGTTCCAGATCTTGTACTCAGGGTTTCACATACATTATCTCATGTTATCCCCACTGAGTCAAGAAACTCAACCCAAAGTTACCAATTTAGGCAAGTTCTTCCTTCCTTCCTTTCTTCCTCCCCCCACCCTTTCTTTTTTTCCTTCTTTCTTTCTCTTTTATAAAGGTTTATTTATATATTTGAGAGAGAGACAGAGACAGAGAACCCAGTGGGGAGGGGCAGAGAGAGAGAATCTTAAGCAAACTCCCAATGCAGGGCTTGATCTCCAGATCCTGAGATCAGGGCCTGAGCTGAAAACCAAGAGTCAGAGGATTGACCGACTGTACTGCTCCGGCACCCCAAAGAACCACTGCTTTCAAGTGACTCTGAATCCTTTCTCCGGTGTACAGTTGATGTCTGTCCTACAGGGAAGTCTTACTCCCACCCCGCCTCCACCTTTTTTTATCTTCCTAAATGAAGAAAGAGTTATTGGCAGCAGCACACCCATGTCCCATGCCAGATGAGGCTTTGGAATGGCTTTGTTGATTCTTCCTAGAGACTGAGCCCCACTGTCTGTCCCAGCATCTCTGGTTACCTGTTTTATTCTCTTATTCACAGATCCCTGTGCGCGCTCCAGTTAGCTAGGGAACTAGCGCCTCGTGTCTGCGACTCGCCCACCTTGGTCTCTTGGATAGCACCTTCTGTGATCCTTTCTTCCCAAAGGCAGGCTCGCTATCTTTTTACTCTCCCTTTTACTCCATCAGAGTCTAGAAACTTCAGATTTTCCAAAAAACCACTGGGTTGCTTTTTATCAAAAGCGGTGGGCGGGGCACCTGGGTGGCTCAGTGGGTTAAGCCGCTGCCTTCGGATCAGGTCATGATCTCAGGGTCCTGGGATGGAGTCCCGCGTCGGGCTCTCTGCTCAGCAGGGAGCCTGCTTCCCCCCCCCCCCTCTCTCTCTGCCTGCCTCTCTGCATACTTGTGATCTCTGTCAAATAAATAAATAAAATTTAAAAAAAAAGTGGTGGGCATTTCAATGTTAGTTTTCCAGTAGAAAGCCAGGCAAGAGGCTTTTCAACCTTTATTTATTTGCTAGATATTCCTTAGTCTTCGAGGTACTGTTCTAGGCCCTACAGATATGGATAAACATCTTTGCCTTCGTGAAGCCTAGGTTTTAGGGGAAGAAAACAGATAGTAAAAAAACTAAGTAAAAATATAGTAGGTCAGATGCTTTTCGGTGTTGAGCAGCGGAAGAAGATAGGGGCAGAGCATAGAGAGTGCCAGGGACGGGGCTCTGCATTTTTGTTTTGGGGGGTCAAGGAAGACCTTGCTGAGAAGTAACAAGTGAGCAAAGGCCCCTGTGGTGTCTTGGAGAAAATGTGGATTTTGCTGCAAGACAGGCCAAGTTCAAATCCCAAGTCTCCACTTTTAACTCTGTGGCCCTGGGCTAGACCTTTGCTAGACCCAGCTTTAGTTCCTTCCCAGCATGCAGATCCAAGGACCTACTTCATGAGAATGCTGTAGGATTGGAACCAAAAATATCTATAAAATGTCTGGCACCGAATACATGAATGGAAACTACTGTCCTAGCTTTTGTACATGATCCTGAGGGTCCTTCCAGTCCAAGGTCCTCTTAGTTTCGGAGGAAGGTCTTACTTGGATCCAGAGTTCTCAGGGGGAAGGTCTAGAGTCTCCTCCTTTCTTGAATGCGGCACCAAGAGAAGGTCTGAACCTTCTCTAGTGATGATTTGGATGCAGGCCGGTCTGCAGCAGTAACATGAACACTCCTTCCTGAAAAGAGAGGCTTTTTGTTCTTAAGGAATAGTCCATATTTCTCTCTTCTCCCTGCCTGACAAGGGTGTGGTCTGCCATCCGTTCCCTGATTGCACTGATTCCACACCCTTGATCTATTTCCATCTCTCTAGCACTTGTTTAAAATAAGGAGCTCATTGCTATTCTGCCCACGGCTGCGTCTAAATCATAACTGGGCTGGAAGTTGAATACATTTTTCTGTCTTCTGCTAAATACCACTTTTATCTTTCCGAGCCCGCAAGCCCTCGGACGACAGTCCGCTTTAGCAGTCCAGGCGAGGGCCCGAGGACCCCTCCCCAGCTCAGAGTGAGCCTCCCCGCCCATGACCTGTGCGTCTCCCCCTAAAAATCCTCCTGCACCAAGAGCTAGCCAAAGCCATCTTCCAAGCTATCCCCTCCTGTTTTTGCTGTCCTTCACTCCTTGGCGGGCGTGGGCGCTCTGTGAGCCTGTGAGTCTCCCGTCTGTCCTGTGAAGGCTTGAGCCTCAGCACCCTCTGGTCTCCCGCCTCCCCCCTTTTTGGACTCCTGTTACAGGAGGTAGGAGACTGGCAAAAATGAGGGATCCAGGGAACTCCAAAAAGCAATTTGATAAACACGACTTAAAGGCCACTTCTGATTCTGAGAAGAAATGATGTCATACTCTAAATTCAGCCTGAAACTCGTGCTTTTTCATCTCTAATCTTTTCCCTTCTAAGCCTTAACTCCTCCCACGTACCTCTTCTTCCTTCCCACGAGAAGGGTCAGCATTATTATCATCATTTTATAGACCATCAAATCAACCCCCCTGGGGAGGGAGGCCGTGGCGTGGCCCAGATTAGGATGTGAGGCTCCCCCGAGGACAGACGAGCCTGGAGTGTCCCTCCACTGCCTCATTATTTTCATCGTTATGAATTTTTCCGTATTACAAGTCCCCGTGCACTTGTGATAAGAAACCCTTGTCCCCACCGCTGCAATCATGGGGTCTAAGGAAGAAGGATAAGTGCCCCGTTCTGCTGTTGGGAAAACAGAGAGTCACTGGGAAAACAAAGAGCAAAGGCCCCAGAGAGAGTTAGGAAGACCAGATAGAGGCTCAGGACCGGGCTCTGCCTCAGCTGCAGAAATGGCCTTCCAAAGGAAAGACTGCCCCAGCAGGGGTGGTGGGTGGCCGGGTACAGGCTCTGAAGCTAGTCAGCCTCTGTTCAGTCCTGTCTCTGCTCTTTCCCGGCTGTGTCACCCTGGACAAGCTATCTGGCCTTTCTGAGCCTCAATTTCCCCATCTGTAAAATGGGAATCATTACATTTCTTCCTTCAGATATTGTTGTAAGGATTACACGAGAGGAAAAGCAAAAAAGTACGTAGCACAGTGTGTGACCACCAGTAGCTGTAATTATTAGATGCCTTCAGTGCACTGGGCGCTGTGCCAGTCACCGGAAATACATGAATAAGGTGGATTCCTCGCCTTTGAGGAGTTGACCGTCTGGTGGACAGTAGAAGAGGCCAGCAAACATGTACCACACTGGGCATTGGGAGTGGCACTGTTTACAGCAGGGACAAGAGTTCTCTGTCTCTAAGCAAAATTGTATGTTGAGGACAGAGACTGAACCCATGACCTTAATAGTGGACATGTAAAAAAATAATAACAACAGCAAGTAGCAACTGGCCATTTCCGGGGAGAGGGTGTAAAATGTCACAGCGGCCTGTGATTATCATTTCCTCCTCGGTGGGTCTGGTGATGAGTGATGGAAGCACTGAGCGTGGCTTTTCTAGGACCTTAATAAAAGTAATCGTGCCTCAGGTCAGAACTGGTATGGTACGGGCTCCCCACCCACCTCTTGGAGGGGAAAATAAGTGGCAAAATGGCCAGAGGGCGATTTGGGAAGAGGCTGCTGGCCAGAACCTGGGAAAGTCTACGAGGCAGATCACCAGGGCCGAGGGTAGGGCAGGCGTAGGGCTGGCTCAGTGGAGAGAGCGTGCAACTCTTGATCTCGGGGATGTAAGTCTGAGCCCCATGTTGGGTGTGGCCATTACTTAAAAATAAATAAATAGGGGTGCCTGGGTGGCTCAGTGGTTTGGGCTGCTGCCTTCGGCTCGGGTCATGATCTCAGGGTCCTGGGATCGAGCCCTGCATCGGGCTCTCTGCTCCGCAGGAAGCCTGCTTCTCTCAATCTCTCTCTCTCTCTCTCTCTCTCTCTCTGCCTGCCTCTCTGCCTACTTGTGATCTCTGTCTGTCAAATAAATAAATAAAGTCTTTAAAATAAATAAATAAATAAATAAATAAATAAAGTGATGGCAAAGTAAGCAGATGGTTTTTCTGAGGTCAAGGAATTTAGGAAAACCTCTTTTTGCAGGTTTAGGTTAAAGTGGAACCCTCTCCACATGCTTCCCTCGGTTACCCACAAGCATGGCAGGAGAGGTGGGAATGATACGACAGAGGGCAGTTGACCCTGGCGCCCTGCCAGCGGCTTCTGCCCACACACAGGGCTGCATCTGAGGGCATGTTCCTGCGCGAGCTCAGACTTGAGGTCTTGTCCACCATGCTTTGTTTGCCCTGTCAGTTTTGTTTTTCCCCTCACATGAGTATGATACTTTAACAGGGCAGGAATTCTTTTCAGCTCTGGAAACCCACAGATTCTGTAACACCTCTGTGAAGCAAGTACTTGTCATTTCTTAGGAAACTGAGGCTCAGAGAAAGTAAACAACTTATCCAAGATGAAATCGCTAGAATATGGAAATTCCCAATCTGGAACCCAACTCTGTTGGCTGTGCGCCCGGTGCTTCCGCAGTTCTAGATGCTTCCTTCCCTAGGGCCGTGGGTTTGGGCTTTTGCTAAGAAGGAGAGGGTCCTGCAAAGGGCTGAAGATCAGTGTGGCCTCAAAGCTCCCTTCCTTTTCTCCATACCCCCTTTCATGTGGGAGGTCACAGGGACATCAGGAAGCCAATGGTGTGTGTGTGTGTGTGTGTGTGTGTGTGGAATGAGCCCCAGCTTCAGAAGCAGGAGGTCAGAGCTTTCCTCCAACTCTAAGCCATCTCTCCTGTGACCTTGAGCACATCACTGCCCTTCTCAGAGTCTTGGGGTCCTTCTCTCCTGTGGGGAGTCTGTGCCCTCTCCCTGCCTACCTTGGGTATGGCGAGAATCAAAATAACTAGTAACATCAGAACTGCTTTGAGAGTATGAAAAGCGTGGTAACAAGTGCCAGACACGATTCTGAACATCTTCATACGAACATGAGGTCTGGAGGCCCTCAGACTGTTTGCCTCCTGCATTTGCTCAGTGCTAGAAAAAAAAAAAAATGCTTATAGAATCCTTCCCCTGGGCCAGACACTGAGACACTGTGTTCAGTACTGGAGACCTGAGGAAATCTCCAGGCTCTGGGGAATGCAAAGGGAGAAGAGACAGTTCTAGACAAAGAATGATGGAACCTAGACGTGAGGAGTTTAAAAGGATGTCCACAGGCAAGACCTCTCACTGAGGTGTCCCGAGGTGCTGTGGGAATTAGAAAGGGGTGTGGTGAGCACCAGTTGGGACCAGAGAAGGCCCCACAGAAGGCAGATGAGTGGGAAGGTAGGAGGGGGGGCTGTGTGGAGCGGAAGGAGCGTGCCCGGTGTGTGGACAAGTCTGTGGGTCGTGCAGTGTGGTTGGAGCATGGGCTGGGTGAGGACGTGTGGTAGCTGTTTCTTATCGTCGGAATGGAGTTTGTTGTGAGGCTTCCCTGGACGGGGAGAGATTTTCTGTTGCTGTTTTAAATTGTCTCAGCTGCTACCCAGCCATGCTCAGGATCTCTTGCTTCCAAGTGCAGAGCTGTTCAGTTATGGCCTGAGCTGTAGGGTCCCTCTGGCTCCGCTGGCTGCCAGTGGTGGCAGTTCCCCAGAAAGAGGCCGGGTACCTTGGTTCGCTGCCAACCAACGCAACTCGTCCCCAGTATATGGGGTTTTCAGTCCAGCCCCCATGGCAGGAGCTGGTTTTCACTGGGCCCAGCATCCACCAGGCCATCCCATCCCGGGTCCAGAGAAGACTGGTTCTGATCACAATCCGCTACAACTTCATACAGAGAGAACTCAGGACGCCTTCCTCAGAAGCGACTGTGAAAAGGGCAGGTCACTTAGCTTTTCAGAATTCATCTCAGGGAAGCCATTTCATCTGCATAGACAGTGTTATGTATCCTGTGAGCCCTTTTCCATTGGGACCTTAGGGCCCAAAGTTACCATCCCATGATTTCTTTTTTCTTTAATCAATCCTGATCTTGTCCCAGTTTCCCCTACAGAAAGCTGTGTGGATTTCTGTCCTGGGCAGAGAGGGTTGGAGCGGAGGAGGAATCTTTACAGATCACAGTCCCACTTCACAGATGGGGAGAGTGGGGCCCAGAAAAGGCAACAGACTTGCTCCAAGTTGCACAGGAAGTTAGCTGCAGGGCTAGGCTCAGAACCAGGTCCTCTGATACGTGTCAGATTTTTTTGGTTGGGGTATAAAGGTGCTTTGGAAGCGTTCACGAACCCATCTGCTGTGTATGAAGCAATGAGCCATATCCTGGGAAGAGACAGCCGTATAATCCCTGTCCTCTAGGAAGTTACAGCCAGGGTAGCAGAGCACACTTAGAAAAAGCTAGTTGTTTGATTTCAAACGGCCCGGGGGGAAGCCAGTATAGTGAGCCAAATTTGACTATGTCTAGGGGAGAGATCTGTAAACTCCGAAGGCCCACCTAACCCTCCATGCGCTTCTGAGAGAGGCGATCATCAAGGTTTTTTGTTTAGAAAAGAAAAAAAAAAAGACTCCAGTCTTGTTGGAACCACACAAGCCACAGCAGGACTTCTGCACCAGCCACAGGCTAGCAGAGAGCAGTGAGGAGCCTGAGTGAATGCAAAGGAGTAAGACGGGGACCTTACGACAAGTGAACCTGTTCCCTAAGCCATCTGTTTAGGCAGATCCCTCCTAGCAGCCCGGAGCTACTAGGGAGCAGGACGGGGGTCTCTGAAACACAAGTCACCAGTGGGAATAAGGCCACTGGGCAGGAGGTTGTTTGTCTTTCCTCCCTCTCAGTGGGTGGAGTTTGCAAAGGACACACGGAGTATTTTTTCTGGCTGGCCCCATGTCCTTCCCGTGCAATGCCTAGGGGATGCTACCAGAGGCTCCTGGGAGTGGCAATGGACTGGCTTCCAGAAAGACAAGTTAAAACCCTGCTCCAAGGTAAGCTCCGGAGCCTGGACCCTGGCAAATTAGTCTTTTGGCCTGGTTGCCATGGAGACAGACAGGCAGCAGCTGCGCCGGGAAAGGGACCAGCAGCTTCACCAACATCTAGGATTCTGAGACAGCCATGAAGGGGGAGGGGGCTTGACACTGCCCTTTCTCCCCCAGATACAGAGGCTCTTGTCTGCTCCCCTACCCCCCGCCCCAGTGCCCAGACTCGGAGGATCTGGTGAGTTGCCAGGGTCACAAAAGGGGCCACAGCGCTGCTGGCTCCTGAAACCCTGCTTTTCTTCCTTCTAGGCCACCGTAATTGTCTCCTGCTCAGCTTTTCGAGCAAACAGATCTTCCAGAGCTGAGCTCCTGGGCCCTGGGAAGGTTCCCTATAGCTCCCTCTTGGAGGTGAGTCCCAGAGTGTTGGCCACCGGAGACCAATTTGGCCCCATCTTCTGTCGCAGTCTCTCTGGAAAACCTGGCAGAGGCCGTGTGGGGATGTGACCATCCATTGTCTGGGAATGGAGCTTGAAGCTGAGCCTAGAGGGAACTCGGCAAATGATGGGGTTTATTGTTCCCTCATTTGATGCTAACTGATATCATTAATGTGTGGCTTCAAGCCCTATCCTCCCTCGCCTAGTGGAAACCAGTCCTTGGCACTCCCTTTTTATGGGTTATCTCTGGAAATTGAAGGTGGGAGAGCAGGGGCCTGGGATCCAGGTCGCCTGTGTCCACTTTCCCGGCAGAGCTGCCAGAAGGTTGGGTCTCAATGTCCCGGTTTCCTCCTCTTTGGTAAGAGGAGAAATGAGCCTGGTATTGTCCAGGGCTTTGTACGCCTGGGCAGTGCATGTGACTGGGGTTGTTACCTAAGAGAGCCCTAAAACAGGAACAGAGGAGAGCTGGAGAAATCCAGAGGACTTTCGATGTTGCTGTTGTAATTATGAAGGTAGTTCATGTGTGGGCGTGGGGGGAAAGTGCCAGAATATATAAAGTAACATTGGGAAAGCGACCCATCACTTCCAGCCCAAAACTACTGAAAACTACTCATAATTTTGTTGTCTATCTTTTTAGATCTTTCTCTGTGCACACACTTGCCCCCATATTAGATTATGTTTTAATTACATAAATGATATGAGAACACATTATTATTATAAGAGAAACAAACATGGCAGATAAATGTAGAGTCCAAAGCAGAAGTCTCCTTTTCAGTATGTTCCCTCCCCCAAACAACTATGGGTCAAGTTTAGCATCCTCCATACAGTTACGTACAAACACAAACATAGAGTTCCTGCTTTTCTTTCTTTAGCATGAATGGAATCATAACATCCGTATTCTTCTGCAAGTGGCTTTCCTGTCACAGTGATATGTTACCCTGGGGCGCCTGGATGGCTCAGCGGGTTAGGCACCAACTCTTGATCTCGGCTCAGGTCCTGATCGTGGGTTCATGGGATCGAGCCTCACCTCAGGTTCCTTGCTCAGTGTGAACTCTACTGGCAATTCTCTCTCCCACCTCCTCTGCCCCTCCCCCAGCTCACTCTCACTCTCTCTCAAATAAATAAATAAATCTTTTTTAAATATATATTTTTATAAATAAATCTTTACAAAATATATCTTACCCTGTAGATTTTTCCACATTGGTATACCTATTCCATTCTCTGTAACTGCTGCTTACTATTCTCCTTTTATGTATATTCTGTACTTATTAAGTGATCTCTTCTGATAGGCACGTGAGTTGTTCATAACCTTCTGTTATTCATATTACACTCTGAACATTTGTGCATCTATCTATGTTGGGTTTATTTCTAGAAGTAGAATTGCTAGGTTAACATGTTTTTGTATCTTTAATTTTTCTAAATACTGTGGGGATTTATTTTTAAGTGTGTGTGTGTGTTTGTGTGTTTAATTATCCAAGACATGGACTCTGGTTGCAAAAAAAGGTGGGAAAGTATAGAAAGCTGTGTAGGAAGAAAAAAGTCACTGACAGTCCCTCCGCCCACTTGCCACAATTGTTTACTTTTTGGCATGTTTGTTTCCAATTATTTCCTATGTCCAATTGTGGTTACAGTGATCAGATCATACTGCAGAGAAAATTTCTGTCCAGCTTTTTTTATTTAATGTAATAAGCATTTTCCTATGTCACTAAAATATTTTTGTAAGCATCCTTTTTATGATTTCATGATAGGTATTGCATGTACATACCAGAGTTCCTTAACCATTCCTCTACTGTTGGACTTTTGAATTGCCTGTATCTTTTTCACTGTAACACCTCAGTGAATATCTTTTTGTATAAATCTTTGAAATCCAAAAATTTCCTTAAGCTAGATTCCCAAAAGGAGAATTACTGGGTCTAGAGGTAGGATTTTAGTGCATCTGTTTTTTAAGTGGAATTTCAAATTGCTAATAGGCATGCATGTACATAATTCCAAAGGTATTATTTTATTACACAATGAAAAAAAAAATACCTGTATTGTATTTGGTCCCTCAGCTAGGGTGTTCCTCCATAAAGGCAACACTATTACCTGGTTTCTTCTGTATCTTTCTTAGAAAAAAAATATATATGCATATACATATACACACATACATACAAAGACACATATATATGGAGATATATATTCATTTTTCATACAGAAATAGCATACCAGATGCATACTCTTGTGCTTTCTCTCTTCACTTAGTATTTTTTTTAAAGATTTTTTACTTGTTTATTTGACAGACAGAGATCACAAGTAGGCAGAGAGAGAGAGAGAGAGAGAGAGAGGAGGAAGCAGGATCCCCACCAAGCAGAGAGCCCGACGTGGGGCTCGATCCCAGGACCCTGGGATCATGACCTGAGCCGAAGGCAGAGGCTTAACCCACTGAGCCACCCAGGCACTCTTCACTTGATATTTTTTGATGATTGGTCCATATATGAAAAGAACTGCCTCATTTTCTAGAAACATTGCATAGAATTTCTTCAAATGGATGTACCATAATGAATTCCATTGAAACATTTTTAGGTTGGTTCCCACCTTTTGCTATCGGAGCAGTGCAGTATGGAATGTCCTTACATGTATGATCATGTATGTGCTAGCACACCCATCTATAAAATAGATTCCTTTCAGTGGAATTTCTGGGTCCCTGGAAATGTGCGTTTTACACAGTGCTAGTTAGTGTGGTCTCCCTAGATGGTGCCAATTTCCTCATTAAAGGGCAAGGAAAAGTTTTTAAAGCTCTCAATCCAAATGGCCAAACTGCTTTCCAGAAAAGTGTTATCTATCTCAACTCTTGCCAGCAGAACCCAGCACTCTGCTCCCTCCTCCCACAGAGTAAAAATAGCTAATGCTTGTGGTGTTTATGCTCAGTTGTCATTTTTTCAAAAAGGACCTGTGAAAGACTAGTGGAAGTGAGCAAATAGTTAATTTTTAAACCTAAAACAGTTTTTAAAACATAGCATCTGGAAATGTCCTAATCCCACCTTGGCCACTTCTGTATGTGTGACCTAGGGAAACTGCCTATCCTCTCTGAGACTAAGGTCTTAGAGTTGTCCAGAAGAGGAGATGAGAGAATGCGCTTAGTACAGCTCCTGGCATATAACAAGGGCTCAAAACATGGTAGCTAAGAAGAAAAGTTAGCTGAGGAAAAAATGCCAGCCCTCCAAATAATCCCAACTGTGAGCGGAAGGGAGCTCTGAAAAGAAGGCTGGGCGGTGCCAGCTTTGTTCTTTCCCTCAAATTCTCCCTCAGGTCTTTCCTGCCTTGAAGAAAAAGGGAAATACGGCCAGCAGCCCCTGGGGAGAAGCACCTAACAATAAGACTAGCTCTAAGGAGGGTTGGGATCTGGGACCTCACCCGGATTCCCCTCCTGCGCCTCGCAGGGGGATCACAGGCAGGATTAGTCTTCATCCTCCATGGGGGTCCCTGTCTCAGAGCTTCCACAGCCCCCTCAGAGTCTGGGAAGTGAGAATTGCTGACCGAGCCATGGGTCTCTTACTCGGAGCTAACAGCAGGCGGCTGCTGCCAGTGCCTCCAGGGTCCAGCATCTCAGAGCTGCCCCGGTGTGGTGAGCGGGCGCGGCTGTGTGCTCTCTGGCCTGGGGAGGTCCTGGTGACTTGTCCTTAGTACCGTTCTTTGCAGCGGTGGCTCCCTTCCAGCCACTCAGGCGCTGGCTGCGGGGCCCCAGGCAGAGCCTGCCCACCCTCGAGGTGCTGCAAGTGGCAGGGAGGGGTCGCTGGGGCTCGCTCTGGGTGCTGGGTGTTGTGGTCGGCTCGGAGAGCCTGGGATGCAGGGTGGCCTCCCTGAGCTCCACACCTGCAGGAGTCCCCAGAGACTTGCCCTCCCCCAACCTCCCGGAGCAGGGATGCAGCATTGAAAAAATCAGCGGCTTAGAGACGCCATTTCTGTCCCCACCCTTGTCTGGGCTGGAAGAGCCAATCACGATGCCTGTGTGTAGCTGTGAAAGCTGCAGGTAGAAACCACCTCGGGTGGGAGAGCAGATCCGTGGAGCACAGTGAAGCCATTTTCTGGGAGGATTTGGAAGTCTGTCCACTCACAGTATAATCACCATGCTGGAGAATTTCAGCCATTCCCTCCCCACCCACCGCCTTAGAGCCTTAGACACTAGCCTTTCCCTTGATTTTCCAGGGAGAACCAACAGCGACTATATGGATTGAGCCCCGTGGAACCAGGGGGTGTGGGGGCTCCTCTTGGCCCTGAACGCAGCCTGCTCTATGACTATGAGAAAGCAGTACATCCCCAGGCCTGTCTTCTCATTTATAAAGATGCAATAAGGAATAGAGTTAGACCATGTCAAGTGTTGGTGAGGCTGGGGGGAAATGGGTTTATACCCTGTGTCCTGACAATTCTATTTCTTGGTTTCTACCCTGGAGAAATACTTAGGTAGCATATTCAAGGAGGTTGGCCACTGCAGGCGTGTATCTAATAACAAAGCATGGAAAATAGTTCAATGGCCATCAATAGGGAAAGTATAAATAAAAGTCTTTTTTCATAATGGGTCACTAGATTGCAGTTAGAAGGAATAAACTGGGTCTCTATATGCAGGGCCATGGACAGAGCTCAAAATATATTAAGACAGAAAGTCGCAGAATAATGCATACAGCATAATACAACGTTTCCAACATACCAAACAGAGCTGTGGTATATTCAAACATATGTAATGCATTTTTTGAAAAGTGAAAAGATACACTCCCAACTCGGAAGAGTGGCTTTCTCTGGGGAGAGGAACAGGGAGTTGGGATAGCCAGTGGAGGTGAAAGTGAACTTGAGCTTTCCTTGTAACATTCTAACTTTAAAAAAGTGACAGTGCATTCATATATTGTCCAAGGAATTTAAAACCATATAGTCAAAAAGAAAACACTGGAAAACAAAATATGTCAAAATGTAAACAGTGGTTAATTCCAGGGGGTGGGTTATGTGATTGTCTTCTTCTTTGTACTTTAAAATGCAGGAAAGGGGTTCAAGAGTGACCCATCAAGTCCCTCAGCTCAAAGAGCCTATGATCTTGTGCTTCTAGGGCATCATCCTAAAGACCTTGCCGCCCGCTGAAGGGCTTTCAAGGGCCCTGGTGTTCCTGCCCCACCCATTCCCCAGACTTCAATCCAGTCTTACCAGTTAAAACCCAAGACCACTTGCCGTTCACTACTGTGCTTGGCTGACTCTCTCTTCTGGGCATTTAGTTACTCCGTTTCCTCTTCCTGGTACCTTCTTCCCTCTGGAGACTACCAGAAGCTAAAAACACAGTACATTCTCCTTCATAGCTCTGCTATCACCTTTGATTTCAGACTTTGAACCCAGAACTATGCACCAGCACATTTCTGTCTGGGGCACCTGGGTGGCTCAGTTGTTAAGCGTCTGCCTTCGGCTCAGGTCATGATCCCAAGGTCCTGGGATGGAGCCCTGCATCAAGCTCTGCATCAAGCCCTGCATAGGGCTCCCTGCTCGGCAGGAAGACTGCTTCTCCCTCTCGCACTTCCCCTGCTTGTGTTCCCTCTCTCACTGGCTCTCTCTCTGTCAAATAAATAAATAAATGATCCTTAAAAAAATTCCACTAAATTCCTGTCATTAAAGCCACCACCCAGCTCCAGCTTGTGGCCCTTTGTTAAGGCAGTCCCAGGAAAGTAACACACCCCACACCCTCCTGCTTAGATGGTGGGCAGCACTCTCCAGGGACCCGAGTTGGCATTGGTCCCTGCTGGGAATGGATTTGAGGGAGGGGGTGGGTGGGAGACCAGTGAGGAGGCTGCTGCGGTAATCCAGGGGCGTGGCGGGGTCTGCCAGAGCCCAGCAGTGCAGATGTTAGTTACTAATCAATACAAGGGCTCAGCAATAAGCCCATGAAAGTCTATAAATCAACCCGAGTTCCAGCGACACATGAGCTTCTCTTCCCCCGTGTGTTCAATCTTGTTCAGCATCCCACCCTTCTCCTGACACCCCAGCCACCCCCCACCTTCCGCGCTTGAATTCTACTCCGTCTGGTCTGTACTTTCACCCGCCCTCCAATGGGTGTGATTTCAGCAGGCTTGGTTTCAGCTTCCTGTGACAGCTGTAACCTCTGTTCTCACTGAATTGCTAAGATCGCTGATAAACGCCAGCTGCTGGGAAGTTTGGGAAGTAACTGGGAACATGTCCCCCATGCAGAGCCATGGAGAAGTGGTCTATGGAATGGCCCAGAAATTTAATGAACTAAAAGTAACCCGTAAGCCCCCTCTATATTTAGGTCTACAGGTGTCCATTCAAGAAGAAGATTAGATCTTCGGACACGAAAGTCATCCTCCTAGTCCCAGGTGGGAAGAACAGTCCACTTCCTTGTCTGAAGTCCCAGAGGCCCAGGAGAGGGCAAGTGCTGTGGTCTCATCGTCCCCATACCATCTTTCTTGCTCACATTTTGACTATTTGGAAAAAGGGTGCTTGGAAGAAATAATAGAAAGCAGTCACCACAGCCTCCACCTTAGAAGAAATGTCACTGGGTAAGGAGACATGATGCTCCTTACAAGGTGGTTTTCTAAATTGTATCCTGGATCCTATGGGAAAATGGAGAATCCAGTTAAAGCCAGCCATTTCCTTGTACCAGTGCTAATGTCTTAGTCCGGATAACTGTTCTATGACGATGTAAGATGTTAACTGTTAGGGCAAGCTGGCTGAAGGGTCTATGGGAATTCTGTTGTACTACCTTTGCAACACTCTGGAAATCTGAAATGATTTCAAATTAAAAGCTTAAAAACAAGTAAAATATATTATATATATATATATATATATATATAATATATTTATATATAAATATATTTATATATATTTATATATTTTATTTTTTTTTTAATTTTTTTAAAAATGTTCGTGGGATGGTATTTTTTGAATAGCAGGAGGCTAGACTCCAGGATAAACCCTCAGTTATACTGTCTGACCCTTGGGCCTAAGTGTTGTTTAGTGGTCAAAAAGATGTCAGCCAAAAGATTCAATATTTGCTGAGTGTCTATTCATGGCACTGCAGGAATGCGAGGAGGAAATCATATGTAATCCTGCCCTCAAGGAACTCACTGTGTAGCAAGGAGGAGAAAGATGTGTATGGATAGACTCAAAACCAGGTATAGTCTGGAGGAGGCAGAGAGATTAATCAAGACCTTGAGGGTGGGGCATCTGGGTGGCTCAGTGGGTTAAGCCTCTGCCTTCAGCTCAGGTCATGACCCTAGGGTGTTGGGATCGAGTCCCACATCGGGTTCTCTGCTCAGCAGGGAGCCTGCTTCCCCCTCTCTCTTTCTGCCTCTCTGTCTACTTGTGATCTCTGTCTGTCAAATAAATAAATAAAATCTTAAAAAAAAAAAAAAAAAAAGACCTGAAGGCCAAGGGACTCCAGGCGGAGGATTATTATCAGGAAAACACTGAAGCATATTAGCTGTATGACTTTTCATGGAGCTGGGAATGGTGGAGGAGGTCGTGGGAGGGTAGGGATTTCAGAGACATAGGAGTACCCAAGATCAGTCAGGAGGACAAAATTCCTTTCTGTTTTTAAAACAAATGTTTCATAATAATAAAAATAATCCATGTTCACTTTAAGAAGTTTGGAAATTTCAGAGTAGTACAAAGAAGAAAACTAAACTCAATTGTTGTTTTACCCTCCAAAACAAATATTTTGGTGCATTTTATTTTGCTCTTACTTGAGCTCATGTGGTACATGCAGTTGGGTAGCTTTTGCTGGTTTCTTTCATTGGCATAATATCGCAAGCCTTTCCCCATCTCATTAAAGGAGATTCTTTTTTTTTTTTTTTAAAGAAGATTCTTAAAGCATGAAGGGAGTCCATTTTCCTCCTAATGCAAGAATCCTTCTTGTATTCCCAGCAGCTGACTGACAAATCTTTGTCTGGATACTTCCCATAGCAAGAATCTCATTCATTCTCAGGAGGTCCATTCTGTTGTTAGCTAACCCCTTCCGTGTATCTTAATTGCGCTATCCTATGACTATCCTTTTTTGAGATGACAGGTCTTCAAATGCATCAAAAACCAAAGAGTCTCAGTTTAATTCATCTTGAGGTAGACTTCAGTTAGCTCATGGAGGGTCTCAAATGCCATGCCAAGGATGACTCTCGTCACTATAAATCCAACGGAGTCATCAAAAAAAAATTTTTTTTTTTTGTTTCAGGAACTTGTATGTTTCTCATATGATGTACCCCAAGGTTTAATCGGTCAAATATTTTCAAGCGGAAAAGTGGCATGATCAGAGCTGTGCTTAATGACTAACACTGCAGCTCTCCCCTGTTGAGGGTTTATTATGTATGCATCAGTTTTTACATTTAATATTTCAGGTTGTTGTTCCTGATGACAACCCTATGAAGTTGGGGCCTTTCCTCGATTTCAAAGATGATGAAATGCAGGCCTAAAAAGGGAGAAGACATCTGCCCATGCTCACACGAGCAGTCACTGAGCAGTCCCTGGAGCATCATTTTTTTATTTAAGATTTTACTTATTTGTCAGAGAGAGAGAGAGCACAAGCAGGGAGAGCTGCAGGCAGAGCAGACAGAGGGAGAAGCAGGCTCCCTGCTGAGCAGGGAATCCAATGCAAGATTCAATCCCAGGACCCTAAAATCAGGACCTGGGCCGAAGGCATCAGCTTAACCAACTGAGCCAGCCAGGGGTTCCTGCAACATCTTTTAAAGCATAGGATTCAAATTCCTGCTGTGACATGAATTAGCTGTGGTACCTTGGGCAGCTGTCTCAAGTTCTCTGGGCCTTTTCCGCCAATTTGGAAAATAATGGGGTGAGCCAGCTAAAAGCATAGACTTGGAGCCAGGCTACAAATCTCTGTACTTCTGTGTAGCCTGGGTGGATTAGTGATTTATTCTCTGCAGGCCTACTGCTTACATTTGCCAGACACGAGGCAGGAGGATTAAGAGAGAACAGGTCTGAGTATGTAAGTTATAAATCAGGCTAACAAACTATTTTTTTAAGATTTTATTTATTTATTTGTCAGAGAGAGAGAGAGAGAGAGATCACAAGTAGGCAGAGAAGCAAGCAAAGAGAGAGGGGGAAGCAGGCTCCCCATCCAGCAGAGAGCCCCACACGGGGTTGGATCCCAGACCCTGGGATCATGACCTGAGCCGAAGGCAGAGGCTTTAACCCACTGAGCCACCCAGGTGCCCCTAACAAACTATTTTTTAGAGATACATATTTTATCCTTCTACCTTGAGAATAATCCCTCCATAATAAACTAGAATGCTAGGTTTTGAGCTGAGAATTCTTGGAGTCCGTGGAGTTCCAGGTCAGAGCGTGACAGAGCCAGCCCCCTTCACTTCCTTTTCCTGGCCCTCATGTCCAGGTTCTGTCCCCACCCATTACAAGTAACCAGCCCTGCACTCCAGCAGGGAAGTTTGGCCTTGGGGAGATGAAGCAGGGAAGGCACTGGTAGAGATGCTGCAAGTGGACTCAGGTCATTTGGACCGGGAATTCTAGAATCCCGGATACCCACAGTGTGGTTTCAAAGGGGTGCCCAGGTCCTAGCTTGTCTGGGAGAAGGGACACAGCTGGAGGGTCAGAGCAGCCCTTGGAAGTGCAGGGCCTAGGGCAAGGACACTGTTTGGTATGTCTAAGGAAGATACAGTGTTTCTATGTCTCAGTTTCCTTTAGGATGACCAGATCATCCAGATTTAGCTGGGGATTTCCTACTTTTAACACTGAAAGTCCTGCATCCCAGAAAACCCCTCAGTCCTGGGCAAGCCAGGCTGGTTGGTCACCCTCCTTTCCTATGCTTTACAGTTAGGCTAATACTATTTCCTAAGATTGTTATGAGGATTAAATGAGTTATCTCATGGAGAGTATTGAGATCAGTGCCTGCCTCATGGTAAACATTCTGTGAGTAAGTTAGCTATTATCAATTTTTTTCCATTTATGTTTATTGTATTAAAATACACATATAAAATTTGACATCTGAACTATTTTTTTAAGATTTTATTTATTTGTCTATTTTAGAGAGAGAGTGTGTGCCAGTGGGGGAAGAGTCAGAGGAAGAGGAGAGAGAGAGAATCTCAGGCAGACTCCCTGCTGAGCGTGAAGCCCCATGGCGCACTCAGTCCCACAACCCCAAGATCGTGACCTGAGCCGAAATCAAGAGTCAGATGCTTAACTGACTGAGCTACCCAAGTGCCCGCTTAACTACTTTTAAGTATTCAGTTCAGTGATATTAAATACATTCCTAGTGTTGTGCAGTCACCATCACCACCCAACTCCATAACTCTTTCCACCTTGTGAAACTGAAATTCTGTCCCCACTAATCACCACCTCCCAGTCCCTTCCCCCGTCCCAGAGGCCCAGCAACCATCATTCTACTTTCTAAACCTCTATGATTTTGATGACTCTAAGCATCTCATATAAGTGGAATCATACAGTATTTTTAATCTTTTTGTGACTGGTTAATTTCACTGAGCATAATATCCTCAAGGTCCATCCATGTTGTAGTCTGTGTCAGAGTTATTTTGGGTGTATACCCAGAAATGGAATTGCTGGATCATATGGCAATTCTATTTTTAATTTTTTGAGAAACCTTCATACTGTGTTCCACAGTGACTATAACATTGACGTTTCCTAAAGTGTACAAGGGATCCCGTTTCTCCACATCCTCTCTGACACTTACTATTTTCCTTTTTGTTTTTGTTTTTGTTTTTGTTTTGTTTTGTTTCATAGTAGCCATCCTAATAGGTGTGAGGTGGTCTTGATTTGCATTTCCCTAATGATTAGTAATGTTGAGCATTTTTCATGTGCTTACTGGCCATTCGTATATCTTCTTAGGAGAAATGTCTATTTAAGGCCTTTCTTTGTTCATATTTGAAGTAGGCTCTATGTTGAGTTTTAGAAGTTCTCTCTGTATAATGGATGTGAATCCCTTATCAGATATATAATTTACAATTATTTCCTCCCAATCTGTGGGTTGCTTTTTGATTGTGTTGATATTCTTTTGATGTACAAAATTTCAAATTTTCATAAAATCCAATTTGTCTATTTTTTTCCTTTGTTGTCTGTGCCTTTGACGTTACATCTAAAAAATCATTGCCAAATTGAATGTCATGAAGTTCTTGCCCTATGTTTCCTTCTAAGAGTTTTATAGTTTTATAAAGATTTAAACCTTTGATCCATTTTGAGTTGATTTTTGTATATGGTGTGAGCTAAGGGCCCAGCTTCATTCTTTTGCGTGTGAATGAATATCCAGTTTTCCCAGCATCATTTGTTGAAAAGACGGTGTCCTTTCCCTATTGAATGAATCTTGGTTTCCTTGTCAAAGTATTTGACCTCATATACAAGGGTTTATTTCTGGGCTCTCTATTCTATTCCTTGGGGCGTCTGTCTGTCTTTATGTCAGTACTACACTGTTTTGATTCCTGTAGTTTTGTAGTAAGTTATGAAATCAGGAGGTGTGAGTGTTGCAGCTTTGTTCTTTTTGTAGCTATTATCATTTTAAAGATTCCGTTCTAGTAAAAAATGCTAAGTTTCCATAATTGGAGGCTTGGGCGAGAAAGAGGGAAATGTTGAGTCTGACTGAAGCTTTAAACCTGGTGGGGGCAGTGAGTGTCTGGCTAAATGGGACACTGTGATGGTTAGAACTCAGACGAGAGGACTGGCCGGATCAGTACCATCTTGGCAGTCGTTCCACTCACACATTTAATAGGGGCGCCCTCTACCATGTTTTGACCAAAAATGCCATTGATTTTTAAGATACCATTATTTTATGTCCCACTAAGAAAATATGCTCTCAGTAATTATGACATGCTATTTATTAACCATGAGGCACAACTAATTCAGAGACACAAAAATGTGGGGGGAAAACGTATGTCTTAGAATTAAGTAAGAAGCATGCCAGGTACTGTGTCAGGCGTCATGGCAGGGGAGTGGGATACAG